>NC_133658.1:666443646-666799978 GCF_037893015.1 Macrotis lagotis | reverse complement strand
TATCACAATATTCCAAATGTCCACTGAAATAAGTTGCCAATTTGCTTTAAAATAAATAGCAATGTTGGCTAGCAGTTTTTAATAGTTGTTTTCTTACTTTCAAGCAAGTGTATTAATGTACTTTTCATACAGTAAAGTCACTGTCTATAAAAGTATGTAAATTTCATGAAACAGTCTCATAAATAAAATCACCATTAGAAATAATCTCACCCATCAGAATGAAATATGGATTAATTTGGGAATAATGCTTTATAATAAATCTTTGTCACAAGATAATAGCCTTTTCATGTTGAATAAATGTCAAAATGGAGAGAGACAGATTGGTGGCTCAGTGGATGAATTGCTGAATCTGTAGATCAGAGTTCAAATCTGGCCTTAGATACTACCTGTGTGGGTCTGAGCAAGTCACTTAACACTATTTGTTGCAATTCTGAAGGAAATGGCAAACCACTCCAATAACTGACAAGAAAATCCCCCCAAAAGGGGTTTGATAAAGAAAAGAAAATTTTTATGATATCAATAATTTTTTCCCTTTAAGAATCCTTTGAAGGGGCGGCTAAGTGGCGTAGTGGATAAAGCACTGGCCCTGGAGTAAGGAGTACCTGGGTTCAAATCCGGTCTCAGACACTTAATAATTACCTAGCTGTGTGGCCTTGGGCAAGCCACTTAAACCCATTTGCCTTGTAAAGAAACCTAAAAAAAAAGGAATCCTTTATATTGGGGTGGCTAGGTGGCACAGTAGATTGAATAGTGGCCTTGGAGTCAGGAGTACCTGAATTCAAATCCGGCCTCAGACACTTAATGATTACCTAGCTGTGTGGCCTTGGGCAAGCCACTTAACCCCATTGCCTTGCAAAATCAAAAAAAAAAAAGGAATCCTTTGTATTAAGGATATGCAAAGGCAATTTACAGATGAGATCAAAGCAATCCATAGCCATATGAAAAATTGATCTAAATCATTAATTATTAGAGAAATGCAAATTAAAGCTTCTCTGAGGTACCACCTCATACCTCTCAGAATGGCCAATATAACCAGAAAGGTTAATGAACATTGTTGGAAGGGTTGTGGGAAATCTGGGACACTATTGCATTGTTGGTGGAGTTGTGAACTCATCCAACCTTTCTGGAGAGAAATTTGGAACTACACCCAAAGAGCAACAAAAATGAGCATACCCTTTGACCCAGAAATACCACTACTGGGTCTATACCCTGAAGAGATGATGAAAAAAAGGTAAAAACATCACTTGTACAAAAATATTCATAGCAGCCCTGTTTGTGGTGGCAAAGAATTGGAAATCAAGTAAATGTCCTTCAATTGGGGAATGGCTTAGCAAACTGTGGTATATGTATGTCATGGAGGGATTTGCATGAACTGATGCTGAATGAGATGAACAGAACCAGAAAACCACTGTACACCCTAACAGCAACATGGGGGCAATGATCAACCTTGATGGACTCACTCATTCCATCAGTGCAAAAATCAGGGACAATTTGGGGCTGTCTGCAATGAAGAATACCATCTGTATCCAGAGAAAGAGCCATGGAATTTGAACAAAGTTCAAGGACTATTCCCTTTAATTTATAAAAAAAAACCAGATATCTTATTGTCTAATCTTGTTATCTCTTAGGCTTTTTGTCTCTTCCTTAAGGATATAATTTCTCTCTCATCTCACTCAATTTGGATCAATGTACAACATGGAAGCAAAGTAAAGACTGACAGATTGCTTTCCATGGCGGGGGCA
Source organism: Macrotis lagotis (assembly GCF_037893015.1). Taxonomy (NCBI): domain Eukaryota; kingdom Metazoa; phylum Chordata; class Mammalia; order Peramelemorphia; family Peramelidae; genus Macrotis; species Macrotis lagotis. The sequence goes on along the minus strand of NC_133658.1, from coordinate 666,798,236 downwards.
GTGGGGGAGGTAAGTAAGATTGGGGGAAAAATTGTAAAACTCAAATAATATCTTTAAGAAAAAAAGAAAAAAAATCCTTTGTATTTAACCAAAAAAAACAATGTATTTAAAAAAGAATTCTTTGTATTTATATCAAAATTTGCTATTTAAAAAAATGAATTTGTTTCTTTTTACATCAAATAGAGGAAGTAAGATATAAGGAAGTGAATCAGTAGTTATTAAGCATAAATTACATACCCAAACATTGTAAGAAGTGCTTTAGAAATATTATTTCATTCAATCATCATAAAACCTTTGAAGTTATTATTATCCTAATTTATATCCTATTATTATCCTAGCATAGTGGAAAAAGATGTAGTACTATAGTCAGGAAGTCCTGGGATCAAGTTCTGTTTCTATGTGACTAAATAAATCACTTAATTTTTTAATGCCCCAGTCAAACCTCTAATACTATAAATGGTAGAATAGCTGTTGATGTGTATTGCTAGATTTACTTATGGGGAGCCCACTACACCACAGGTTTTGTCAAAAGCAGTTCAATAGTAGACTATTTTTAATGAAATTTATTGTTTCTGTGTTTCTTCTATCTAACAAATTTAAACTTGAAAAATATTTGTTCTTTTAGAAGAAATATCTATGATTATGTGATTAATTGAATGTTTGGTAATTTTTTTGAGAGGAATAGGATAATTCCTATAATCCTTATGACTAAGGTTCTCACATGAATGAATGAATGAATGAATGAATGAATGAATGTATGAACAAAAAAGCATTTATTAGGCATTAGATAGGAAGCACTGTGCTAAGAAGAAAAATATAAAGTCAAAGAGTCCCTGCCCTCTAAGAGTTTACATTCTAATGCGGGAGATAACACATATAAGGATGTGGTAATTAGAGAGGTATAGTTTTTAAGAGCATTACAAGGTTGGCTAATTTCAGCCAGGTGGTACAGAGGGTAGAGGGCCAGATCTAGAGACAGGAAGACTCATCTACCTAAGTTCAAATATAGTCTCTGACACTTTCTATCTGTGTGACCTTTGACAAGCCAGTTAACCTTGTTTGTCTCAGTTTCCTCATCTATAAAATGAACTAAGAAGGAAAAGAAAAACTACTCCAGTATCTTTGCCAGGCCCCCCTGCCTCTGCACCAAAGAATACAATCTGAAGGTCTTAACCCTTTCAACCCTGGAATTTCTACCCTACACCCCACTGCCCCCCCACACCCCTCATTGACAAATGCCTCATCTGATCCATTATTTCAGGAAGCATTCAGTCATACTTTACTTTGCAGGGTCCCACTGTACTGCCTGACAAAAATGTATCTAATACACTTTGTTGAATTTCTCACTTCTCTGACTCTTTGTCCCCTCCCAGGAGATGATACTTTATAATGTCTTGCCATCAATTTCTCTTAAAAACATATCTTTCGGGGCGGCTAGGTGGCATAGTGGATAAAGCACCAGTCCTGGAGTCAGGAGTACCTGGGTTCAAACCCGGTCTCAGACACTTAATAATTACCTAGCTGTGTGGCCTTGGGCAAGCCACTTAACCCCATTTGCCTTGCAAAAACCTTAAAAAACCCACCACATCTTTCACAAAATTAGAAATGTTTTATTTACAGACCAAAAGGGGAAAAATGGAATTCAGAACAGAATCCATGGAAAACAACACAACCCATCAAGGAATATCCTAGCCTCAGAGAACTATTTTGCCTCTGGTAGTTAAAGTCATGGAACTCTCAGAAAAGCCTTCTCTTATAATTCTAAACAGATTTCAGTAAGTAATATCAGTGCCACCCCCTTTCAGAAGTCTGTCCTCTCTATTAGCATTCTGTCAGACAAACATCCCCTGTCATGGGTCCTGTTATGGTACTGCAGCAGAGGGGAATGATTCAGAGCTGCTTTGAATATCATAATCTCTTTGATTTCAGGTATAATGAAGTTCCAGACAAGAAAGTCTCCAATCTAGAATCTCTCGAACTAAAGTTCCCATCAACTTTTGGTTTCACATAAGTTATCCAAGGAGCTAAGACTCTCTCATTACTTCAAGGGACTTTCCGTTAATGCTACTATGTTGATAAAATGATTTCCAAGTAGAACTTTAGCAAAGTATCCCAACTTTTCACCAATTGTCTCCCAAGTTCTACTCATCTCCTTGTCTATTGCTAGGTGGGTTTATTCAAACGTAACTGGAGCTGCTTCACAACATATCTAGGATAAAAGAGAATAGGACAGAGAAATTTCAAATGGCCACATCCTCTGTAATATATACATTGAAAAAATGGAGGGAAAATGAATCAAACAATAAAAAAGTTTTCAATATACTATAAAGTGAATTTTGCTATTTTAATATATCTTCTTCCAAATATAAATTTTATTTTAATACATTATCAAGGTTTTGTGTATTTGTACTATTTTTACCATATTATTTTTGTATGAGCAGAATTTTCATGCTTCTTCCATGTCCTTCTCTTTCCAATGTCATCAGACATTAAATATTAAATAAGTACTTCATTTGGTTGATTATAATCTAAGCAACCTTACTTTTAAAAGTTTTTATTGAAACAATAGATAATATATTTTGATTTGCCATTTTAGTGAGAGCTTTGTGGTAGTTCAACTTCTTAACTAAAGCATTTAGTAAACCTACAGGTGGTTGCATAAAATCACACTGCAGGTACACAAGGTTGCATTTTGGACAGCACTGATCTAGAGAAAGATTTTTCAATAAAGTTATTTTTATTTTTATGAGATTATTCTAGCATAACTTGTTCTTTATCTTTATTTTTTTATTTAAGGCAATGGGATAAGTGACTTGCCCAAGGTCACACAGCTAAGCAATATTTTTTAAGTGTCTGAGGCCGTATTTGAACCCAGGTCCTCCTGACTCCAGGGCTAGTATTCTATTCACTGTGCCACCTAGCTACATCCTCTCAATAAAATTAATACATGATGTATCTTCTTTTTTGAAATATTTTAGAGGCTTTAACAAACATATTCTTTATCATAGTAAAAAAAATCCTAAATTTCAATTGAGGATTATCTTTAAATTTATTATGTATTTTCCCTCATGTAAAGATATGTGAAGCTTATGAGAACTTCTGATATGATTTTAAAAAAGTGGGATTGGAAAGGAGAAAAGGAAGGAGGAAGGAGAGAAAGTCTATTTTTGTCACCATTTTTTAGCAAAATCATGCTTGTATAAACTAGGCTATTTTTTTAAATCTAGATCCAGAATGTTTTTCCTTTAAAAAAATCTTATTTTCAGAATGAAGGTTAAATTCAGGCAAATAATAGTGTTTCTAAGGATAAATTAAATGTAAGGGGTATGTCTGAATTTCTCAGTTCTAGCAGCTGCCATTAATAGACACTTCTGACAGTCTCAGATTCCACATGTCATTAGTCAGACTGGCTAGATGAGCTTGGATAGTGTCACCAGAATACTCAGGTATAAGACAAGCCAAGATAAAGATTGAGTAGGAAGGGAAGAAAGAGGTAGAAAGAATTTCTTGGCTTCAGCAGGGTACCTCCTCAAACCACATACCATCCTGCCTTGGTATTTTAGATATTAAAACTTTCCCAATCCTATCAACTCCTGACTCAAGAATTTGATACAGTGACAGACCCAAGACTTTGCCTTTTGTGTGAGAACAGTTAAGACTGCAAGACTCAGAAAGTCAAACTCTCATCCAGTGGTAAGACCACCACCAACATAAGACAATCCTTTCCATGTTCATCTGATGATCAAGCCTTGAATCCTGTTATCACCATTGGAATGTACTTTCATAATAACTATCTGAAAGCTGAGAGGCAAAAATGTGGGGAGAAAGGCTTTGAGAAGGTGAATTTTGTGATATTATTTTCTTGATATCACAATGTTGTGGTTTTTTAAATATTCTAAGAATTTTTACTGTAGACATCAGACAAAATCCAAAGCAACAAAAGCATCAATCACACAACAACCCTGTCCAAATAGGGCAGGCACCAAGATCTCCAACTAAAGGACAAAAATAATAATGAATCAATGCAAAGAATCATCAGATCCACTTGGGGGCCAGGGTTTCACAGTGACTGCTCCAAAGGTGAAGAAAAGGAGTGACTTCAAAATTAAACCAAGCCTTACAGAACCACCTCCAAAACATTCCAAACCTGGACTTAGATAAACACAAGATAAACAACTTGAAGGACATGAGATTGACAATGTTGTCCATGGATTAGAAACACTACTTGATCTTGATGGAGATAAGGTGGTCTACTGGATGCTTAAATGTTTGAAGCAAACTCTATTGAAATCTGCAGACATGAGGCTTAAAATTATGGAAATTAAGTTTAAAGAGTTAACACTTTCAGCATTTGTTTGCACCTGAGCTCCTCAAAATTGATTAATTGTCAAGCAGCAATGCATCCATCTCAGACTCCATCTGCTTCAATACTAGAAATTGGTACAGTGACACCAACAGTTCAGTAGAACAAGAGAATATTGACAAAATTAAGTTATCAATCTGCCAATTTGCTTTACTAGCACTTTTAACATCAATAAATTGTCCTAATAGACTAAAGTCAATTAAGAAAAAAGAATCTCTACCATATAACAATGTAAAAACTTTTACTTCCCAAAGAAACAAAAATTCAGTGATCAGGAGTCCTCATCATTATTATGAATAATTTTGAACCTAAAGTCAGCTCAACTAGTTAGGGTACTCTTACATAATCACAAAATTATTCACAAATGTATAATATTGGAGGTTAGTTCATTCATGAACAATCTTCTAATTCTACTATTGATTACTCAATTTAATTTCAGTTTCTTTAGCTTGCTTTATGTGGTTCAGAACATACATAGAACTTTTCTATTTTATTCTCTTCATAAAATGCTATTTTCCCTTCTCTTCAGTTTATATCATCAAAATATCTTTACATTTTAATCATATATATCTTCTTAGTATCCTTAAAGCCCAAATAAATGTATTTTATTCCTATATTTTTAGCTGGAGAATTTAAAAAATTAAAGTTCAAAGGAGACTCCATCTAACATTAAAGGCTATGTTGGTTAAATGAGGAATTATAAATTTAGAAAGCTGAAAGGTCATTTATTTTACAGATGAAGAAATTGAAATTGGAAAATTCTTGCCCAGAATCACATATCAGTCAATGTGTAAGGTAGAATTCAACAATTAAACTTGACTATCCAAACAAAATGAACTTTTAGAAAACTTGAGCAGAAAAAAGACAGAAAGAAAGGTTACTGAAGAAATGAAGTATCAGCATAGATTGCCTATGTTAATAAGATTCTTTTAATAATTATTTTATTCTCTGTAAGGATGTCACCCGTAAACCAAATCACCCTTGAAAACCTTCTGTGTTTCAGTTTTTATCTAAAATGAGGGTATCAGTCTCTAGCTAATAAAAATTATTGAGTCATTATCACATTTGAGGTTTTCTTGGCAGAGAGAGCAATTTGCCATTTCCTTCTACAGTTCATTTTACAAATGTGAAAATTGAACAGAGTCAAGGGATTTACCCAGGGTTACAAAGCTAGTGTATGAGGTTAGATCTGAATTCATGGAAATGAGTATTCCTAAGTCCAGATCTGGCACTCTATATACTGTATCACCTAGCTTCCCCCAATATTATATAATTAATAATATGATAATATTATTTTATAGTTACATCATATTTTATGATGAATTTTATGACAATTTATGAAGTACTTTAAGTCTTAAAATTCCATTTTACAGATAATAACACAAACCCAGAGAAGTTAAGTGATTTGCCACAATCACAGAACTAATTAAGTGAAAAGCGTTTGAGTGTCAGAAGACTTTAGATTTAAATTCCAGTTCTGCCTCTTACCACCTGTAAGGTCTTGGACAAATCATTTACCCATTCTTCAATTTCCTGTAAAATGAGATCAAATAATATGATCCTATTTGCCCCTTAATGTTATACTATCATGTTGAAGCAACAATTAAATTCAAGTCTTTGGATTCTAAATCCAGAGCTTTTTAATCAATTGAAAAATATTTGTCACTGCTTAAATCCTTGAATTGAATATTGAATACAAGGTTGAACTATTATGATTATTACATTTAATTTGCCATTTAATCTCATTTTATAGTAACTATAGATATCAGAAAATAAAATCAACATGGTAGAACACAATAGTAGAAAAATGTACTGGTATTAAAAGAACACTTGGTTCATTTATTTTTATTAAGATTTTATTTATTTTTCCAATTACATGTTATATAAGTTTTTCAATATTCAACCACATGCATATTTATGTTATATATTTTTCTTCTACCCTCCCTTCTCACACCCCTCCCCTTAATGGCGAACAGTCTAGTGAACATTGCATATGTACATTTGTATTTAACATAGTTTACATATTAGTCATTTTCTGTATGAGGAATTAGGACTAAGGAAAAAGAAAGAAAATCATGGGATAGGAAGGAAAGACATAAGAAAAATTTTTTTAAAAATGAACATAGTGTTTATTCAGATTCTGTAGTTTGCTTTGTTATGTTTTTGTTTTGTTTGCTTGTCTGGATGTGGATGATGTGGTCCACAACAGGTTTCCCAGGGTGACCAAGCTCTCTGAACTGCTGAGAGGAGCTGGGTCCATCAAAGTCGAACAGCTCCCAATGATGTTGTTAAAGTGTAAAATGTTCTCTTGGTTCTGTTCCCTTCACTCAGCATCAATTCCTGTAATTCTTTCCATGCTTCTTTAGAGTTCGATCATTCACGGTTTCTTATCAAATAATAGTATTCCCTAACATGCATGTCTATAACCTACTCAGTCATTCCCTAATTGATGAGCATCCTCTCACTTTCCAGTTCTTTGGCACTACGAAAAGTTGCTATGAATATTTTGAAACATGAAACATTGGTTTATAATACTAACTCTGACACTTATTAGCTATGTGGCTTTTTAACAAAGCATTTGACTTTGAGCCTTAGAGTCAAAACCAGCAAAATGGAAAATTAATCAGAAAATCACTAAGATCCTTTGTAACTCTAAATTTTTATGATTTATTGATCTAAGGTCTATTGCTCCAAAGATTCATTTAGTTCAATGAGATGTAAAAAGGAGATCTGTTTTAGTCCCTGTCTCATATATAACTAGTTCAAATAAGCAACACGTTAGCAAAAAATTTGTCATTTGAAAATGACTGCTGAAACATATAAAAATCCAGGTACTGTGAATTGAAGAGAAGCAATTTGACACTTTCAAATTGATCCATTCTAATTAATTTTATCTTAGGATAAAAGGTCAGAAATCAGCATCCTGTCAAAATTAATATTCAAAAGTTATAGCTGTGATATAATTTAACTAAGATCAGTTTGATGAAATTTTAATCTTTAATTCATATTTCGATACTTTAATACTATGAATTTCTCCCTTTTGATACCTCAATTCAGCATAACATGTTACTTTTCTTTTCATGTTATCATTCAGAAACATACATTTATTATGTGCCTTATTGCATGCAAGGTAATGGTGGTACAAAAACTGTTGGATCACAAATTTAGAAGGGACTTCAAACTTCATCTGATCTGACCCCATCATTTTACAGAGAGAGGTTAAATGATTGAAATCAGACACATAGGAAATAGCTGAGCTAGAATCTGAAACTATGCCCTCCCATTCCAAATCCAATACTCTTTCCACACTACACCATACCACATTAAGTTTTAAAATCCAAATAGAAGTGAGTCTATAATACAGGTGGAAAGAAAAGACATGAACACAAACAGCTAAGACACAAAGGGTATTACAGTAAGTGCTTTATAATTATAGAGCATTAGGTGGATTGAAAAGAGGAAGAAGAGATCTCTGGCTTAGAGAATCAAGACAATCTCCATAAAGTCCATTCCAATGCCTCCTCAGGGTGTTGATGCAGGATCCTCAAGAGCAATGACAGTAAAACAAAAGAACTAGAGGACATCTTTTTTTTTCCTAAGGAACTGCCAAATAAAATACGTAGAGATTGTTCACCTTAATTCATGCCTTCATAGGCACTAACCTTAGTGACTTCCTTCTGATGTCATCCCCAATAAATTGGGGATGTGTGTGTGTATATATGCGTTTGTAAATATATGTGTGCATGTCTATATGTGTGTTTAAATTATATATATGTGAGATTTATATGTATTTATATATGTATATAAATATGCACACATATATGTATGTGTGTATCCTTTTTGTACACACAGTTGTTTGCATTTGGTTATCTCCCATTAGACAGAACTTGAGAGCAGGATCTTTTAATTTGTTTTTTTTCCTATAGAGTTTGCTTTGTATATATCTATTTAGATATTATCTCATCCATTAGATTGTAAGCTACTTGAGAACAGGGCCTATATTTTGCCTCTTTTTGTATCCCTCCAGCACTTAGCACAGTACTCAAACATAGTGAGCACTTAATGTTGACTGATGATTGATTTTTTAACTTTTCTTTAAATCCATAACTCTTTTTTTAGGTTTTTGCAAGGAAAATGGGGTTAAGTGGCCCAAGACCACACAGCTAGGTAATTATCAAGTGTCTGAGACTGGATTTGAACCCAGGTACTCCTGACTCCAAGGCCAGTGCTTTATCCACTATGCCACCTAGCCACCCCTAAATCCATAACTCTTAACACAATGCTCCCACAGAGGAAGTGCTTGATGAATTTTAGTTGACTCATAGTCATTTGTGGACCCCTTCCTCTTCCAGAGTGGCAAAAAAGAAGGGTAGCAGAAGATACTAAACATCAATAAATATTGGATATCATAATCTGAAAAGATCTCCATGAGCTAGAATGCTGAGCTGAATCTCATAAAATAAAATTTAATAGGAAATCATTATAAAACCCTATACTTAGTTGGGAAAATCAGCTACACAAGTGAATATCATGTTGGGCTGATTAAACAGAAGTAGATCAGAGAATTATCTGGAGAGTTAATGTACTACAAGTTCAATATGTTTCCATATACCATATTGATATGGTTGTTGTTCATTCATTTCAGTTGTGTCTCATTCTTCATGACTCTATTTGGGGTTTTCTTGGCAAAAATACTGGTGTGTTTTGCAATGTCCTTGGAGGTGACAGTCCTGTGGGACTCTTCATTGGGGAGATCACATCTGGAATGTTGTGTTCAATTCTAGGAGCTACTTTTTAGGAAAGTCACTTATAATTTGGAGAGAATTCAGAAGGTTGACCAGTTGAACAACATAAGATTTGACCATGGGAAGATCAGTAAAGAGAGTAAAAATATCTAAGCTGGGCAAGAGAAAACTAAGGGAGGTGGGGAAATAGGGGGTTAATATCTAATTTCAAATATGTAACTGACTTCATATGGAAAGGAAGTAAGATTTGCTCTCCTTGACTCTAGAGGTCAGACTAATAAAAGTAGATAGAAGTTTTAGAGGAAGATTTAGGCTTGATGTGAGGGGGGGAAACTTCTTAACAATTAAAGCTATCCAAAAGAAGACTGAGTTGCCTTAGGAGTTAGTGGATCACAACTTATTAGACAGAGGTCTTTATGCAAAACATTGATGACCATTTGTTGAAGATCTTATGATGAAGATTCCTTTCCCAATATATGTTGAATTTGGCTCTCAAGTGCATTCCATCTCTGAAATTCTCAATGATTCCAGGAATGATGTTTAATTCCAAAATGATAATTGAAGGAGAAAAATACTGATTTAACCTTTGAGAATATTGTTTTCAGTTGAATGATTAGAAAATATAGATGATGATGTTTAATTCTCAAAGATCATGACATCAGAGAGGTGAAGTAATGACAAGCACATGAATTGGAGTGAGGGGTGCTGTGCTAAGTCACCAGTCTCAGTTTTTCCTCCAGAGTCTCTGGGTCCAGTGACCAAATACAAATCAGAACAACTGCAGATGGCCCTGGATGTGAGGTAATCAGTGTTAAAAGACTTGCCCAAGGAGCCACAGCTAGTAAGTATCAGTGTCCTAACCACTTCCCTACCTAGCTGCCCAGGGAACATATATATCAAACTGATAAAGAAAAAAATAAAGGGGACAGAAAAAGAATCAATAGATAGATTTTTCCAGAACTCTGGCAATGAAATAAAGAAGAGAATGTGAAGTTTTTTTTATGTTTGTTTTTAAGTCTAATAGCATATGAAGATCTTGTTCCCAATATTAAACATCTATATTTCTTTACCTAATAATAAAATTAGATTGATCTGGCAATTTCCCAATTTACTATATTTTATCTTGTAAAATTGACCAACCTTATGTCTTCAAGAATTGGGGGGGGGGGGTGGATGGACACTTTTGGCTTATTTTAATGAACTATTTGACCATATTCTCTTGGTTTAGTCATATTTTAGAAACATAGGAGAAAAAATATTTTATAAATGTAATTCAGGAATCTTTAGATTCTATTCTCAAACTGCACATGGTTCCTAGGAAATCTCTAACAGAATGTTAAACAGCAGGTAAGTGAGTGGCCATAGTGATAGAATGTATAGCCTGGAGTCAGGAAGAACTGAATTCAAATCCAGACTTAGACACTTACTAGCAGTGAATCACTGAGTGAATCACTTAACTCTGTTTGCCTCAACTACTCATCTGTAAAATAAGCTGAAAAAGGCATGGTCAAGAAAACTCCAAGTGAGGTCACAAAGAATAAAATACAACTGAAATGACTGAACAACATCTAATAGAGGTTATCTCTCCAACTAAGAAAATACAAAATTCCATAAAGAGATTCTGGTAGATTGTTTTATTTTTTTTAATCTCCATTAGAGTAAAAACAAAATCTTCCCTACATCTGAGTTCTTTCCAAATAATGGGCAGACACTGACAAGTCAAGACAGAGGCAACCTTTCCAGCTACTGTCTAAACTGCTTGTGTTTAACTTGAATAATGATTAGAATTTTTTAAACAGGTAGTTTTGCTTTTAAGCATAATGTTGAGTATTTGCTAGCTCCTTAATACTTTTTAACGATTATTTAATTGAAGTAGATCATTCAGTCTTTATTAAAGTTGTATCAATTTAACTATGAAGCCATTCCTAAGTTAAATCCTGTCCCTGGCCAGAGTTACAGAATCCCAGATTCTCCAAGAGTAAGAGGATCACTGGATCATCCAGTACAACTAATGTCTAACTATGACTCTCTTCAATATACTTCATGACAAATGCTTCTGCTCAAGAATCTGAAATGAGTATGAACTTACTATTGCTTGATTCAATCCATTCTACTTTTGAATAGTTCTCATTGTCTGTTTTCCTTTTATCTGGGCCTAAATTTGCCTCTTCAGATTCTTCTCTTTAGCCCTAATTCTACCTTCAGAGGTCAAGTAGCATATATTCAATCCCTCCAATGCTTTAAGAAAGTCATCAATCTTTACTTATGTCTTAAATCCTATATGGCCCAAGTCTTTTCTATCTAAATATTTGCATTTTATTCAGCTCTAGTCTTTCAGGATACCAGGTCAACCTCTTCTGGAGGCTGTATTTGCACCAGCTTGACCATGCCCTTTATAAAATGCAATGTGAAGAACCAGTAAGACTCTAAAGGTATGGGGAACTTATGTGGCACAGTGGATAGAGTACTGACTCTGGAGTCAGGAAGACTTGAGATCAAATATTGCCTCAGACACTTAATAATTACCTAGCTGTGTGACCTTGGGCAAGTCACTTAACCCCATTACCTTGCAAAAATCAAACAAAAAGATTCCAGAGATGATCTGACTGGGAGATAGTTAGTAGTCCAAAAAAATTCTCTCTTTCATTTAGGAAGGAGTCAAAGGCAGCACTGGTTTTGGATGGACTTTTTTGGAAGGAAGGGCTGGGGGAAGATTGGATAACTATGCCTCTCTACTTCCTCATCTAATACTTAATTTTTTTCTTTGGAAGACTAAACCAGATATTTAATAGTTGCCACTTTCACCTCTCCCCACTTAGAATGAGGCTGAATAATGTATAATGTCCTAGGGAATAAATCATATCCTCATCTTCCATCAACTCACCCTAAAGACTAACATTTCTTGTTCAGTGAAGCAATTATTCCATCATTTTTGTTTGCTGAATAGGGAAACTATGAGAAAGGCCTGAGGTGCATTTATGAGTCGTAGCTGGCTCATTCTTTGAAAGGGTAAAAAGTGTCTGACATCTGAGAGAAGCTTTCTCCAAAGATATACTCCTAAAGTGAGGGGACAGAAACATGATCTGTTTAAAATGTAGCTTTTATCCTCAAGTAAATACTTCTTGCTTTTGTTTAATAGGTTTGATTCTCCCTTCAAGCCAGCACTGGCAAATGATATATTTTATGGTCATGGAGAAAAGGCAATGTTCTGTCTTGTATTTATATGCATGCATCCCAGGAAGAATAGAAGAAGGTAATGGGAGCTATCAGAAAAATATCAGCGACTAGGGATTGTCCTCTACTCCTCGCTAAGAGCAGGTACATTATCGTCTTGATCCTCAGGCTAGAGAACTGGGTTCATTGAACTTCTTTGACTTATGCATACTTCTTGTTGGAGTTTCCAACTGTGCTTACAAATTTCAAGTAAAGAAAAGTTAACTATAGTTATTAATTTCAATAATCTCAGCATTGTCATGAATATAGTATAATATATTGTTGATTAATATGATGAAAGTTGTTCCATAAAAGATATCTCTTGTGGGAAGGGACTTTCACTTTTATCTTTGTGGTCCCTATATTAGAGGAACTTAATAAATGTTACTTGATTAATACTAGTGAGTGAGTATACATTAATAACTATATGGATACTACACTCTACTGAAACTGCTGCTAACTAAAAGGTGGGATGCTTACTTTTTTCTTCTTAGCAGTTTAGAGTGATTGGAGTCAGGAGTACCTGAGTTCAAATCCAGTCTCAGACACTTAATAATTACCTAGCTGTGTGGCCTTGGGCAAGCCACTTAACCCCATTTGCCTTGCAAAAACTAAAATTAAAAAAATTTAAATAAAAAGAACCTTGGGGTCATTAAAGATAGTCTCAGCTCTCAATTAGCTTACATTCTACTGAGAATGGCTTTTAGACCCAACAGAAGCTTCATACCTTTATATCATCTTTACTTCATTCAGGAAGAGAATGGAAGCAATGGAAATGGTGAATTCTAAATGATATCAATTTTTTATCTGATTAAAGTCAAGAAATAACAGGTATATGGGAGTTACAATCTACTGATTATCTTTACTTAATTATCAGTGTACAGTCAGAACATCAATCTATTAAAGAAAGGATAAAAATAAAATACTTCTATTTTAATAATACAATTTACTGGGACCATTGCCAGTTGACTTGATCTATGTCTTGCCACTGAACTCAGATTACTGAGAGAGTGAGGCTGACAACTTTGCACAGCTTTGCCTCATTTAATTCAATTCACTTGCAAGTCAAGACATTACCCTCCTCAGAATTAACCCTCTTCTAGAACAAAGGAAAAACAACAAAAATAAGGTTTACTATGTGCAATAATTATAATTCTTACAATATGGGATCAACCTGTTTAAGCTCCAGCCTCTTCTTGCCACTCTGTTATGACCTAGCCCTCCCAATATGACTCTAGGCACAAGTTTTCGCATTATCTATCCCCACTCTCAGACCCAGAAGGACACTTTCTGGTCATTTCCATGACAGCTAATACACAGCACTCCCTTCCCCCTCAATTCTCCAACTCAAGCTATATATGTTATTTTTCCATCTTAAAATGTAAGTTTTTTGAAGGACAGTCTTGCTTGCTTGTTTTTTTATTCCTAGCATTAGCACTGGGTCTTATATATTGTAAGCACTTGATGAATACATTTTCCTTCAAGTCACATATTGCATACTTTCCATAATTTGATAATATTCTGGTGGAAAAAAATGTGGGCTAAATATTTAGTAAGATGGGAAAAGTATAGTCATTTTTTTTATGCTTAATACAATAAAGAACTACCACAAATAGGAAGCTTAAGAAAATGATGCTAGAGCTATTCAGGACCACTATCTCTGTGACCATGGAAAGATTGCATTCCTTCACCTGGTATTTGCATATCAAAACATTACCTAACCTCTCATCTAAATCACTGGGCTCATGGGGTCAGCATTCATGGTCACCTGCTGAATTAACCAGAGCCACTATCTGGCTTTACATCTTTTCGTAATAAATTAAACTTCATAAAGGAAAAATTACCTCTCCCACTTTCTGACTATTGGCTGCCTCAACACTCTGACTAACACATTGGACAAACATGGACAGCCCCTCCATAAATGAGTCATGGCTATGTGCAGCACTGATGTCAGAGATGCAGTCAGTCCTGTGGTTAAATGGGCTATAGTTAATGTTTCCTTACTTTATGCAAGCACTGGCAAACGGCCCAGAATCAAGTTTTTAATATGAATTCTTCCACTAAGCTTTTATTAATGCTTTTTTTTAAATCTGGAAGTCTGTTTATGTGTAATTCAGTGGACCAGGTTCTAGATACATGTAGGTCATTTGATTATCAATGGTCAGAGAGAACAGAAATTCCATCAATAATTGAAATGCTATATCTAGTAACCCAAAATTCAAAACAATAGTTTCAAATGCACCACAGCAGCACCACAGCCTCTTACTAAGCTGCTAACTCCACTAGATAATAAATTGACTTGAGCATTAACTTTAACTCCTTTCTCTATAGTGGGAGTTCTAAACTATTTTTGTGTCAAGGAGTCCCATAGCAGCCTAGTGAAATGAACGTAAGACTAATGTTTTAAATATATAAAATAAAATAAATAGGATTACAATCGAAACCAAAGTTTTATGAAAATAAAGATGTAATTTTCTAATCCAAGTTCCCACAGCCCCTTCAACCTATCCATAAGCCCTTAAAGGGTTCTGTTGGCTCTAGATGAAGAACTCTCTAGACTTTATGGTATGGCAAAAAAGAAAGAGGACTAAAGTAGAAATCTAAGCACTCATACTCTGTCATTAGCTCATCATATTACCTTAGGCAAATCTCAACCCTTGTAGACCTCACTGCCATTTGCCAAACTAAGTGATATGAAGAATTATATTTTTAAAAAGCCCTACACATTAGCCACTGAGATACCCTAGCACACTAATTTAAAAAGTCTGAGGAATGATCCAAGTGAATAAAAATGATATTCATTGCTAGGATCAGTCTTTCCCCCCTTTTCCCCCCATCCCTCTATCCCCTCAAACTGAGAAATAAGTTTGCCACTCCTCACTTTCATGATACATTCTATGGACTACCAGTACTATGAAACTGACCCTTATCCTAAAGAATAAAAACTCGACTATTAAATTCACAATAGGATAATATTATTAGTCCAGTAACTACTTAACACTAAAAGCTGATTCTCTAGTAACAAAATTCTGTTATGGAAGAAATTTTCAGTGTTTCAAAGGAACTTTTCTTTAACACAATCCCCTCATATCCCCTAGCTATTCTACGCTTTCATTCAATTTAGTTCAATTCAACTAAATAAACATTTATTCAGAACCCATAAAATACCAGACTGTGATAAAGATGCAAAATTTAGCTAAGATTCAGTCCCTATCTCATGAAGTTTATATTTTAGTAATGGGATACAAGTAATAAATAATAATGGTAGACTTTGACCATTTTGATTATTAATGTGGGGTAATGAATGAATCATACTTTCAGAAAAAAAATTTCAAGGTAGCTATGATAATAAATCTGGCTTTATTTATTGGAAAAGAAAACTAGGTCAGCTTTAGTTACTGCAAATCTCCATTTCAATTACTCAGCATCTGACATCATGTCCTTGATAATTAAGGAAAACATACACTTCTCCAAACTAAACTGGCAGTGAAGATCTTTGCAGTGAAAAATGCCAGTTTCTTTGATTGAACTACCTTTTATAGCATAATTAGTCTATAGTAAAAGGAAACCAACTTGAAGACTGGAAGGAAGACATGTTTTTATATTGAAGTATTTCTGGCATAATTTGCCTTTCACTCCTCAGAAGACAGCCTCATGGAGTATAAAATATTGCTAAGCATTTTTAATTGTAAAAATCTATTATTCAAAGAGAGCATATTGGTACAAGTTGCTACAAGAAGAAAGAGTTCATGAGCTGACATGGACTTCTATAGCTAATCCAGATCAGATTCCTGGTGCCCCTTCTCCTCCATTGGACCCTTATGCTCATGGATACATATAAAATGACTCCAAATGAGAGTGGAAGATTCACCTAGATAAAAATTATAAGATGGGACTCTAGAAATTCACCATGTACTAGCCTTGCCCACTGGGTGGTTATAGAAATCTGCCCAACACAAATCAAAAAAAGTATACCCAGATGTTTTTAGTTCTCTAATTAGGTTCAGCTTTGTACAAAGATAATAAACATGCCCCACTGTATCCACAATACCCTCTTTCCATTGCTTTCCTGGGAAACAGTGATCAAAGACCATTGTTCTAGAAAAGTAAAAAACCAAAGTGTTTTATGACTCCACTCACCACCCATGTAACTGGTCAGACTGAAATACTCATCCCAGCAGTCACTCCATTATAAAAATATATATTGTCTCCCCTCTATTGGAACATAAGATTCTTGAGCACAGAGACTGGCCCCAGCACTTAGCACTATGTTTTAAATCCATTCATTCATTCATTCATTCACACTTGTCACAGTGCCTGAAACTGCCAAAATTAAAAACATTTTTAAGAGTCTAAGAAAAGAGATTAGACCTGTTACTTCTGGCACAGAATTGGAAGAGGAACAAGTAAAAAAATAAACTCCAATTGCTATAGCCACAAGAGTACAGAAGCTGTGGAATCATGGTATCTTTCCAACTGATTACCATTAGTGGGATACAGAATTGGGGGGGGTGGTGGAGTTTGGGAGGTAAACCAAGAGTTACTTTCAAGAGTACTGCTGTGGAAGAGTTAACATAATGATCTGAGTGGAAGGAATTTTCTCCTTAATATGTTGTGTTCACATATTTGTAGTGTGACAATCTGGATCCCCAATTGCTCCTTGTGTTGCTCCAAAAGTGAGACATAGCATGTAATAAGGAAAGGAATAACTGGCAGATTAAGTTTTAAAAGATACCCTAATTTCTGCCAGCTCACTTCCCTGATCCTAGAGAAGATTACCTAGCTATAGCCGAGGAAGTGACAATTAGCACCAATTGTTATTGATGTATTCTTAGTATTAAGAATACTAAATCTTGGAATAAATTACTTCAAATCTTTTTTTTTAACTATAACAAGAATCCTTCTCTTACATACTTCTAGAACCTCCTTTTATCCTATTCCCTCACCCTCTAATTCAATACCTTCCCTATCTCCTTACCCTCTTATTTCTTTCTGAATTTAGATTTTTATACATACCATATATAGATATACATTTATATTTATATATGGTATGTATTGTTACTTCTTTAAGCCATTCTCAATTAGAGTACATTTCCAGAACTAATAGTCCTCCAATCTCATTTAATTCCTCTATACATTTCTTCCTCTAGCACTTCATTTGCATTACTTTTTTATCTTTTCCTATACCATTTTAGAATCACATCATAGTTCTACCCCAATCTTTTTTTCAAACTACTCAATGACTCAATGACCAACAACAAATATATATATATATATATATATATATTTTATATATAAAAATCAAATAATTTGTCTTTATTGAGTCTTTGAGATTTACATTTCTCTTGAATATTATGTCAAATTTTCTATCAAGTGAAAGTCTTTTTGCAAGAAAATCCTGAAAATCTGACAATTCATTGAACATCCATTTTTTTTATTCAGAATTATGCTTAACTTTGTTAGATAAGATATTTTTTGCTATAACCCCAGTTCTTTTGCTCTACAACGTATATAGAGAGAGAGAGTTCCAAAACCTGCAGTCTTTTAATTAGCCACTGCCAGGTCTTGTGCAATTCTAATTGTGTCTGCTTTTTTTCAAAGGAAATTTTCAATCCAATCTGAGGTACCATTCCACTTTTCACATAAGTAGTTTGATTCCTAAAAGAACAATTAAAAGAATTTTGTATAAGCATGTTTAAATCATCTATGAAGTCTGTAAAGTTTTGAACCTTTCATTGATAGTTTGTTAACTTAAATGTTCAGAAAAGGAAATTTTGTTTATGGAAAATTGATGAAATAAAATGTGAAAAGTTTTTTCCATTACCCATAAGAAGAAAATGTAGGTTGACTGAATATATAGTCCTAAAAGGAATTATTTGAGAACACAGGACTGAGGCAACAGATGATAGATAAATCTACTGGGAAGGTCTTAAAACAGAAGGGAAGATGGTCTCCAGGACATATAAAATTCAAACATATATGAATAAATATTGTTAAACAAAGAAAAATAAAACTGATGAGGCAGAGGCCCTTGTGGATAACCAAAAGGGCATGGAACCACAGTTGGTGTTTCTGACTGATTCACAATAGAACTAACAATGATGAAAATAGAGTTTATGGTTTCTATAGCAGAAATAAGAGGCAGAAAAGAAAAATTTGAATCCGCGGTGCTAAATCTCCAAAAAGAAACAAAAGAAAACACAATTGAATAAAAATACATGGATGTGAAAAACAATCTGGAAGAAATTTAAAAAATAAAAATAAATTACCATTAAAGCACTTTGTCTCTCCCTGGCAAGGGCAGGTCTCTATCAACAAAATAATGAATCTCTGCTCTAGCCTGAAAGGATTAAGTCTTTGAGCTGCTACCCTTCCTTGGTATATCTCTCATCACCTCATCTCTGCTCTCTGAGCTACCTGTCCTCATATATATATATATATTTCCCGCTCTACCCCTTAAAAGCTCATTGTTGGATCGAGGTCTGGGTTTCACTTTTGCCAAGGTAAGTCTGGTTTAGTATCATTGCTTGAGGAAACAAATCCTAACCTCCATGGAAACTCCAAACAACTCTCAATCTCCAGGAAGATTCCCCCAAATAATCCATATCCTCCATGAAGACCCTCTGAAAAACTTCTCAATCCCTATAGAAACCATAACACCCTACTTCTTAAACCACATACTCTATAAAATAAAGTGTGCTCCCCAATTATCCACTGCTGGAATTTGCTCTGACCCAGTCTGCAGTTCCTTCCTTCAATTAACAGTTTTACATTCCATTTGGCTTTATTGCTGTCCTCCTTATACCATGGGCCAACTTTTCACTCACCCACTACTCAGCTGAGTTGCTCATTTTCTGGTGATATTAGCCCACTCTTGAGGAGTATGATCCCCCGAATAACCTCTCATGGTCTTATATTCATTCTCTCATTGTGGTTTATGTTGTTTGATATTGCTCATCCCCCTTAGGGGATCAATGGCTTACAGTTGCTTTTACTCTTTCCTTTGGCATCTGCAATACTACATATATATTTTGTAAAGAACATAAGCATCAGGAGAATCTAAAGAGTGGGCATTACAATAATACTAAGCAAATAATAAAAGAAAAAAGAAAAGAAAAAATTCACAAATAAAAAGGAATAAAGAAACTATATTATGTTAAAAGAAATCATAGGTAAAAAAATCAGCATCAATATTAATTGCATGAGCTCCAAAAGTTTTATCATTTAAAGACAAAAAGAAAAATTAAAAGAGTTACAGAACATAAACAATGATACAGTAATAACAAGAGTTTATAATGCCCCTCCCTTAGTCTTGGATAAATTTAACATAATGATAAGTAAAAGAGTACAAATTGCAGGAAAAAAAACTAGAGTTATAAGACTTAGGGCATCTTATAAATGGATCTGCTAAAGTAATATATATTTTTCAGTATTATGTGAACTTTTTATTTAAAAACTATGCTTTATGAGTAATATGGAAATCTGTATAAAATGTGCATGAACAACTGTATCGGATTACTTGCCATCTTTAGGATAGGGGAGGGAAGGATGGGAAGAAGAAAATCTTACAAAAATGAATGTTGAAAACTGTCTTTACATACAATTGGAAAAATAAATAAATATTAAAAAAATAAAAAAACATGCTTTAGAGTACAGAGATAATGCAATAAAAAATAATAATCATTTCAAGGAATTCAAATAAATGATGTAGACTTATATGGAGACAATAAAATTCTATATAATGACTGGGTGAATGAAAAGATTATAGAAACAATTAATATTTTGTGGAGGGGAGAATATGAAATTAAATATCAAAATTTCTAGGAAACATTGAAAGCAATCATTAGATTAAAAATTATAACCCTTCAGAGAAATGATTATTAATAACCAATGATTTGAAAAGATTAAGATTTTCCCCTTTTCTCTATCCTCATTTTAAGACCTCAGTCTCTGAAAGTTGAGCTTACCTTATATTCTATCCAACCCTATCCAATCTTACAAGAAATCTCTAGTCTAAGTTGAATTCCATTCAGTCAAGCTTGGGTGGAAAGAGCCTTTTGTCCAAATTATTCTAGGCTGGGTATAAAATAGACTCTTTGTCAATGGATTACAAGATGTCATGCTCAGCCCTTCATTAGAGGTAAACTCACATCTCTTTTTTGTTTTTGCAAGGCAAATGGGGTTAAGTGGCTTGACCAAGGCTGCACAGCTAATTACTAAGTGTCTGAGACCAGATCTGAACCCAGGTACTCCTGACTCCAGGGCCAGTACTTTATCCACTGTGCCACCTAGCCACCCCTCACATCTCTTTTTTAAAGTTCATCTTATATTAATTACATTGTTAACCCATTAGAGTTGATTGTCATCCTTTTGAACACTTCTCTTCCAAAGAAAAATATAAGCTTGAGCCCAGTGCCATAATTGTCTTTGGGCTAAGAGAGAAATGACCTTTCTTTTATTAAAATGTTGACATTATTAATAAAAAGATTAAATTACCCAGAAATTATGTCTCTCAAACTTTTTAAAATGCCACATTCTACAACATACATTAACAAAATAAAAGAGGATTGATGAACTGAGCAGACATTTTTAAAGTTTAGAATACTAATATCTAAAAACAAATAAACACAAAAGATATGATAAAAAAGGAAAATATATATACTATAAACCAAAAAAATTATAAATAGAAATTATAACAAAACTGAAAGTTGGTGTTTTGAAAGGACTAATAAAATTTATAAATCTTTAACCAATTTGATAGTAAAAATGGAAGAAAATCAGATCAATAAAACAACAAATAAGCATGATGAAATCAACACAAGGGAAGAATAAATTAAAAGAATTATCTGAACCCATTATGAATAGTTACATGAAAATATATAGTTATGAAATAGTTATAAGAAAACAGAGAAACCATAAAAAAGTCAAAGAATACTTTCAAAAAATATAAATACTAAGCTAACAGAGAACTAAATAGAGCCCTTAAATAATCCAATCTAAGAAAAGGAAATATAAACAGTTAAAGAGGAATTATCAAAGAAAAGGACAGCTATAGATGGCATGGTAGATAAAGCACTGGCTGTGAAATCAGGAAGATCTGAGTTCAAATCGCGCCTGAGACACTTACTAGCTGTGTGATCCTGACTGCTTCAAACCCAGAGCTATCTCCAGTCATCTTGATCCATATCTAACTACTGGACCCAGATGACTCCCAAGGAGGAAGTGAGGTTGATGACTTAGAACAGCACCCCAGCCGTCAAATCCATTCACATGAAGGACAAACATTATCATCATCATCATCATCATCATCATCATCATCATCATCATCATCATCACCATCATCATCATCATCAAAGGGAAAAAAAAATCTAGCCCTAAAGAATTTACAAGAGAATTCTATCAAAAGTTTTTTTTAAATTACACTATTAGCAACAATAGTTGCATAAATTTTTCTCAAAAATTGAGAAAGAAATTACTTTGATTTTTTGAGAGAAATTAAGGAAAGAAGGGGAACATTTATTATTAATGAGTATTGATTCTAAAATTTTACATAATAGTCTATCAAAGAAACTATAGCAATTCATCCACTAAATAATTCATCCTACCCAAGCTGGGCTTATATGGGATTCAAGAATAGTCCAAAATTATGAAAACAGTCCATATAATCATATTAAAAACATGAAAATTCAAAACACACTCAATAGGCATTAAAAGTCTTTGACAAAGCACAATATTCATATATGCTAAAAAATTTAATCCTACAAAGTATCAATATAAATTTTTATAAATAAAATTATCTAAAAGAAAAGGCAAGCACCATACAATAAGGATAAACGAGATTTTCAAATAAATATGAGTAAAGCAAGAATGTTCATTCTCTCATTGTTATTTTATGATTCAAAAATACTAACCATATCAAAAATAGAAAAGAAAGAAATTAGAGATCTTAAAACAGGCAAAGAGAAGATTAAAAAGTATTTCTATTTTTTAATGATGTGATCTATTTAGAAAACCCTAAAGAATCATCAAAGGTAATGATTGGAACAATTGATAACTCTAACAAATTTTTAGGCAAAATAAATCCAGAAAATCAATAACATTACTATATAAGAACAAAATCCAAGATGTAAAAATTGAAAAAACACATGTCTGATAAGACTAGTGGATCACTTGAGCTTATTTATATGTTAGAAACTTCATGAACTATGCCAGTTGAGTGTCCACACAAAGTATGGCACCAATATGTTGAAACCCCAAATACTGCTAACACTAAAAACACAGATTTTCAAGGAGTAGTAAATTATCCCAGGTTTCCCTCCAACTTTACTTTCATTAAGGGAAACAGAAAAAGTAAAAATTTCCACACTAGTTAATAATGAATCTAGTCCACCATTGTTGTACTTCCAGACCAAGTAGTATAAAGAGACACTGAATTGAAAATAAAATGGATATCTGACCTTAATATTATAAAAGAGAGGGGCAAAAAAAGCTATATAGATATAGATTAGATAGATATAGCTATTGCTATAGATATAGATATAGATATAGATATAGATATAGATATAGATATAGATATAGATGATATAGATATAGATATAGATATAGATATAGATATAGATATAGATTCTTTATTTATTATTTTTTTCACATTACTACAATAGTCTTGTTGTAAACATGAACATAATCTCCCCAACCCCACAAAGATTGAGAAACCTCAATAAAAATAAACTGAGAGACTAAAAAGTGTGCTTAAGTCTGTATTCAAGATACAATCAGTTCTGTCTTTAGGATGGATCTTATTCCTTATCATAAATCCATTAGAAAAATGGCTTCGCTATTTTTTCCTACAGTTGCTATTGCCAGCTGTATTTCCCTCCATCTCATTCCCCCACCCACTCCCATTTATTCTTTTCTCAGGGATGTGCTTAACCAGAGGTCATTACAAAGTGCTCATAAATAGATGTGAAACTGAAAAGCTTTGCACAAAATAAAATTAATGGTCTTGATTCAAAATAGAAGCAATTATTCAATTGCTTGGAAAAAAATCTTTTCATCATATTTCTCTGATAAGGATTTGGTATCCAAGATATATAGACAATACACACATAAGTATATAGATATAATTGCTATGTAAAGATAAAGAAACAAAAGTCATTTACCAAAAGATTTGTTTAAAGAATATGAATAAACAATTCCCAAGAGAATAATGGCAAATTATTAGCAAAAATGTTTAATACACTCCCTAGTAAAGCAGAAAATTTCAAATTCATACATTCTTACTATTTCACATTTGTTGAGAAAATCTCATCCATTTTCAAAATTGCTCATTGGATTGATGCTGGTCTTAAGAATGGAGTTAATATCAGAGGTCTATCAACTCCAACTATAGCACTAAAATTTTATTAATGATCTAAATCTTAATGTCATGCTGTCAGGTAAGATCATAAAGTGAGAAAGGAAAGTGACATTTAAAATTCTATTATTTTTTTTTAGATTTTTCAAGGCAATGAAGTTAAGTGGCTTGCCCAAGGCCACACAGCTAGGTAATTATTAAATGTCTGAGGCCAGATTTGAACCCAGGTACTCCTGACTCCAGGGCCAGTGCTTTATCCACTGCCCCACCTAGCCGCCCCTTAAAATTCTATTATTTACTTTAAAAATTGGACACTTTATGCCAGAATGCACATGAAATATATTTTTGCTAAATTCTTGAACCTTAGAAACATTTCCATGCTCTGTGCAACTGTCACTTAAGGGTAATACACCAAACAATTTCTTGGAACAATAATGTCTTCATTCTGCTCTGAAGATTTGTTTACTTTTACTGTAGATTTTCAGAAGTTCCTTGAAAAAGAAGATCATTAGATAGAGAAGTGACAATTCCCAAATATGCAATGACTAAAGGCTGCTTTTGTATCTCAGAAAGTAGCCAAATTAAAAATGCCTTAAACAAACCTATTTTCCTAATGCCAAAATTTAGAATTTCTAGATTGACCCTTGATAACTTTGATCCTAAGGTAGTATGTATCTGGCATAAATTTCACTTGTATATAAGACATTAGAGCAAATAGGAATTTAGATCAATTATCTTCCATTCAACCAGTCCCTTCTGAGCAGTCACTTCAAATAAGAGCTAAAATCTTGAAACAATTATTAAGTATGATTTATAGAGAGCACATAAAAAAGGGATTAACAGAATATTCTTCTGCCTAAAGTTGACCATTTAGGACCAAAAAGAGAACTGGAAAAATATATTAAGTAACATTCTAGTAGCATATATGAGTCATTGTTATTGACTTAGAGAAAAGTAAAAGTACTGATTTTAGAATTAGATACATATAAGAGAACTGAAGGATGTAAAACTGGAAGGAACCTAAGAAATCATCTCTTAAAACCCTTACCTGAAGTATGTGCAAGGAATGAGCATTTAATTTACCTCATTCTTAGGGTTCTACTGTAAATATGATAATTTTAAAATATAATGCCTTAAAACATTGAAAGAGTGGGGTGGAGTTCCCTGGAATTAACTCTGTGAAGAGGAGTCTATCTTGCCTTCTGACAGGTACATTGTCAACAAATTTTTTGTTTAATTCTAGGCAAGGAAAAAAAATTAAAAATAATGAAAATATAATCTCATTAGGATTACTAAAAGAAATATTTCATAACATCTAAATTAATTATGGAATACCATAAATATCACCTCTTTCTGGAACTGCAAAACACCTTTGACATCTTTGTTACTGGAACACATTTCCTAATGCATTTAATGAAGCTTCCATGTGAATAATTGTGAAATGCAGTGCTCAATAACTTGACATCCTATTGGAATGGTGTTTCCATTTAATAACAAGTTTAACAAAGTTGCTATCATGCAGTCAAAATAAATTTTTTCCTAAATGAAATATTTGCCAAATTAAAACTTGTTAATATTCCTTCATTTTCCTATGTAGTAAAAAGAACAAACTGATGATTTGACTTTCAATTCTGGAAGCAACTTAGTAGCTACCTTTATAAATCAGATTTTAGGAAGGTCATAAAAATTTGGAATGTTTGGCTTAATTAAACCACCACAAGTCTCCATATAAACCTTTAGGGTAGGAAAAGTTAATCATGGGAGCTAATAAAAATTGGTCATATTACTATATTCATATTGCATACAGTCCATGATGGAAATATAATGGTATTTCAGAGATTGCCAATCAAAATTATTATTACTTTCTAATAGAAACAGCTATTATCATTCTGAACCTGGAGCAAAACTAGATATTTATACTCCCGACAACATATACTTCTATCTTTCTTACCCTTATAAAAATTATTCCTGGGGCAGCTAGGTAGCCCATTAAATAGTGGATAGCCCTGGTGTCAGGGGACTTTAGTTCAAATTCTGCCTTAGACACAAAGCAGCCATGTGACACTGAGTAGGTCACTTAACCCTGAGCGCCTCTAAATAAGAAAAAGTATTTCTACCATCTCTCCCTCAAGCCCTCCACCAGAAAACAAAACTGATTCATTCTACATCTCTTTTACCAAGAAATATAGTCCTCTATAAAAACAATATGCATAGTTTCTTTCTTTTGAACACTGTTTTCTTAAGTTTAATACCACAGCATTGGGAAAGGAAGAAAATAAGTTAGATAAGAAACTATAGTAGCAAGAACAGAGGTAACACTCATGCTTGTTCACACCAACAACATGGTCTGACTATTTATAGATCCATACAGAGATCATCTAGTTCAATGGTGTCAAACTCAAATAGAAACAGGACCTACCTAACTGTTCATAAGGATCCCTGTAGGCTGCCTATTGACTTAGTTTTGAAATGTATTATTATCTATGTATTATTTTATTTTTATTTTTTAAATATTTCCCAATTACATTTTAACCTCCTCAGGCTACACTCAGGAATGTTGTGAAGGTCTTATATTTGGCACCTAATCTAGTCTAGTGACAGTCTAGTTCAACTCTTTCATTTTCCATATGAGAACACAAGGTCCAGAAAAATTTGCCAAAGATAATACAGCTAGTAAGTGGTAGGGTTTGAATTCAAACATAATGCCACTGACACCTAATTAAGCATTCTTTACTATATATTCCAATATAACCACAGTATGTGATAGTCTAATGTTTTGCCTAGAAATCTCCCACAATGGGACATTTAAGGATTTATCAAATAAAGAATTCAATTTAAAGAGGCAGAGCCCAGAGGATGGAGTAAAGATGGGGACTTGTCGGTGTTCTCTCCCAAACCACTCCAATAATGACTCTAAACAAATTCTGCAGTGGCATAATCCACAAAAAGAGTGAAACAGTTTTCCAGTCCCAGACAACTTCTAAGATTGGAGAGAAGGGTCTGTTGCTCCAGAGTAAAAGAAGAGCACAATGAACCAGCCACAGAAATCTAGGAACAGACCATGGGGTGACTGGGTCACTGGCAGTGTGTTTCCAGTCCTCTCAGTACAGATATTGCCAAAGATAACTTGGAAAGTCAGCTGGAAAAGTCTGCTAAAATGGGGTGAGAGTGGAGTCCAGTCCATTGCAGACCTCGGCAGTGCAGATCAGACCCCAGTAGACCAGGAGCAGGTCTCAGGAACCACTGAATCATCACCTGACTAGTAAAAGGGTCAGAAGATTACAGGGGTTTCTTTGCTATCACTAAGGCAGGACTGTTGCCTTGCCCATACTCTGGTCTGCTTTGCAGTCCTGGGTCACAGTCTCAGAAAGAGGAAGACCAGTAACACAACAGACCTTGCTGCCTAGGGGAGAGGGGGACCCCTCCTCACAATTCCAAGCCAGAAGGAGTGCTTGTGGTTACCCACAGATCAGACCACAGGCCAGGAGAGTAGAAAACACCTCTCCTTAGATCATACCAACTTATAAGAATTAAAAATTTGCAGTTCCCTAAAAGTATCTCCAAAAATTGCCTATCCATTGATCAATAAGTTCTCTATGGGAACAACAACAACAAAATTTTAAACACTCAATCAATAAGCAGTTATTAAGTAGCAATTATGTGTCAGACATTATATAAGGTACTGAAGATACAAATACAAATGAAAGAATTCCTGCTCACAAAAAGTTTGCATTGTAATGGGAAAGATAGTAAGTATACATATAAGCATGTGCAGAATAATTATAAAGAGAATAAATTCAAATAAATACAAAGTAACTTAAAAATGCCTTTGGTAGGCACAGCCAAGATGGTGGCATGAAGTTAGTATGCTAACAGAGCTTTTCCTTCCACAACATTAAATGATGCCTCTACTCAGACATTAAAGCTACAGATTTCATAAAATAAATACTGAAACAAATTTTCAACTGCAGACATCATGGAGGATCTTCAGTGAAGTCTGAAGGGGAAAGGGGGAAGAGGAAAGTAAAGCCCAGATAGGTGGGAGAGCAGGGAAAGTCAGGGAGAGGTTTCAAGACACAGTACAGCCCAAGTTCTGGCAGCTAGATAGCAGCACAGATCCCAGTATAATGATAGGAAGACAGTAGGGAGGGTCCCATACCCCCAGAAAAAGTCTGCACCCTCAAAACATTGGAACAAAAGACAGGACTGGGTTGGGAACAAAATCACTGCCTAGGCAGAACCTGGACATAAAGGAGGAAACAAACCTCTGCACAGGCAACATCTGAGCTGTATAGGCAATGTCTTGGCTAGTGATAAGCCAGGGATCAGACCTCAGCCCCAGCACCAAAAAGCTATGCTCCCTATACCCCAGTAGCAGAGCTCAACAATCAAAATGAGCAAAAGAATCTAAAAAAGCACCAACTATAGAAAGCAATTATGAAAATTGAGATGATAGAAATGCTATCTCAGAAGAAGAAAGCTACAACAAATTACCTACATGGAAAGTCCCAAAGGAGTCCATGAACTGGACTCAAATCCAAAATCTCACAAAAGAGTTTAAAAAAAGAATTTTAAAACCAAAGAAGAAAATTGGAAAAAAGAAATGAGAGTCATGCTGGAAAATTATGAAAAATTGACCAAAGAAATAAATTCCTTTAAAAGTAAAAATAACCAAATGGATAAAGAATATAACTCTTCAAAAAATAAAATTGACCAAGTGGAAAAGAAATGTAACTCATCTAAAACTCAAATAGACCAACTGGAAAGGTAATGCAATTCAGCAAAAAGTAAAATTAACCAACTGGAAAAAGAAACACAAAATCTAACTTAAGAAATTAAAACCCTAAAAGTTAGAATTGGACAGGTAGAAACTAATAAATCTATGACATCAAGATTCCATCAAACAAAATCAAAAGGCTAAAAAAAACAAAGAAAACAAAAAGTACCTTTTAGGGAAAAAAAACCTACCTGGAAAATAGATCCAAAAGAAACAATTTATGAGTTAGTGGTCTACCAGAACCTAGATTTATTTTAAAAAGAGCTTGGAAAATAGTTTTCAAGAAATTTTAAAAAGAGCTTGGAAAATAGTTTTCAAGAAATTATCAGGAAAAACTATCCAAATATACTAGATCAAGAAGACAAAATAGTCATTGAAAAAACATACAGAACACTTCCAGAAAGAGATCCTAGACTAAAAACTCCAAGGACTATCATAGCCAAATTTCAGAATTCTCAAATAAAGGAGAAAGTACAGCAAGCAGCCAAAAAAGAAGCAATTTAAATAAGAAGGAAGCACAATCAGAATTATGCAAGACTTATCAGCTTCTACATTGAAGAATCAGAGAGCCTGGAATATGATATTTCAGAAGGCAAAGGACCTTGGATTACAGAAGAATTTACTACTCTGCAAAATTCAGCATATTCTGTCAGGGGAAAAGATGGATGTTCAATGAAACAGAGGACTTACAAACTTTCCTGATAAAAAGACCAGAACTGAACAAAGAATTCAATCTTCAAATCCAAGACTCAAAAAGATTCCTAAAAAGGTAAACAGAAAAGGGAAAAAATACATGTTGGTCAAGAACATTAGATTATATACAATCCTAGAAGGAAAATTAATTCTATATTTCTCTTACATTCCCTTTACAAAAATATGCTCCTTTTATCTGACTTGAAAGAAGTACTATTCTCAAAGATTGATTGATTGATTGATTGGTTGGTTGTTTAATTAACAGCATTGCCTCATAGTCTCTAAGTACCCTCTCCTATCCTGTCTCCTTAGAAATATACTTCTCATGAGAATTGTATTTCTCTTAGGATAATTAAAGGGTTGAATATTGTTAAAGAGATTGTACTAAAAAGATATGGGTATGGTTGGCTCTTGTCCTTCATAATAAAAGAAGACCAAAATAACATCACTATGCTTGAGACAAATTATTGTGCATCCACTTATGGCTGATCAGATCTATATGATCTCACAAAGCTCTACAAGATGTCAGTCATAAATAGTCCAGGTGCACAACGGGGAGAGTTTACTCTAAACTTATGTATCACATGTTTCTTTTAAGCTACTTTAATTCTGCCTTGCTTATAGAACTCAGCACTTTCTCTGATAAGGGCAGCCTAAACTGGGCAGTCCAGAGCCAGTGTCTCCCATGCCTTACAATCAATTCTAAAATTCTTATGAGAGACTTTGAGGTTGCCCCAGTATTGAAAGTACTTAGAGGCTCTCTCTATACATAATTAAATCAGAAGTAACATTACTTTACTAGATAGCTAGAGATTTGTAGTACAATAAAGGCAGAGGGTGGGAATATACTCAGAAGAGTTGAACATAAAGAGATTAGGAAGTGATCTGGTCTTAATATGTACTTTAGTTAACAAGGTTTTTAGCACCATGGTTGAATTGTTAAAGGGACAGAGTATACCCAGTACTTTGGTTGGGAGGGCTGAAGGGATATGGTTGGAGTACTATAGCAACTGAGGGAGAGAGAGTATACTTAGAGGGACTGAATATGAAAACATCATAAAGAGATTTTGCTTAGCTTGATGCTTTGGTTCCTCCTCCTCTGGAGGGAGTAGGCTTGGAGAAAACTGAATGGGGATAGAAAAAAAAATAAACCTTTTTCTCTGCAGTAACAAAATTGACTATGTATTAAGGCATAAAAATCATACAATCAAATGCAGAAAGGCAGAAATAATAAATGTATATTTTCAGCACATGATATAATAAAAATTGCATGTAATAAAGAGTCATGGAAAGAAACTAAAAATTAAAGCAAATGGCTCAATTTTAAAGAACAAGTTGATCAAACAACAAATCACAGAAATCATTTCATATAAGAAAATGATAACAATGAGACATCACTAAATAAATCAATAAGCAATCAAATAAAGAATAAACAAACATCAAATAAACAAAATTATGGGATGCAGTCAAAGCAATATTTAGGGGAAATTTTAGATCTTTAAATGCTTATATGAGTAAAATGGAGAAAGAGGAAATCAGTGAATTGGATATGCAACTAAAAAAAGCTAGAAAAAGAATAAATTAAAGATCCCAGATTAAATACTAAATTAGAAATTCTATAAATTAGAAGAGAGAGTAATAAAATTGAAAGCAAGAAAATCATTTATCTAATAAATACTAAGAGTTTGTGTTATGGAGAAAAACAATAAAATAGATAAATCTTTGGTTTAACCTGATAAAAAAAAGAAAGAATACCAAATTGCCAGTGTCAAAATTGAAAAGGGTGAAATCAACACCAGTGAGGAAGAAATTAAAAAAATAATTTGGAGCTATTTTGCCTGTCTGTCATTACATTTAATAACCTGAGGGAAATGGATGAGTATTTACAACAATATTAAAGAAGAGGAAATAAAATATTTAAATAACCCTATTTCAGAAAAAGAAATTAAAGACTATCAATAAACTCCCTAAGAAAAAGTCTCCAGGTCCAGATGTATTTACAAATGAATTTTAGCAAATATTAGAGGCACAATTATTTCCAATTCTATATAAACTATTTTTTAAAAAAGAGTTCTGCCAAATTCCTTTTATGAAACCAATATGGTGCTGACACCCAAACCAGGAAAAGTCAAAGCAGATAAAGAAAATATATGCCAATTTCCCTAATGACCATTGATGCAAAAAACTTTAATAAAATTTTAGAAACAAGAATACAGCAAGTTATTACTAGGATACTATACCAGGATCAGATAGAATTTATACCAGATAAGCAGGGATAGTTCAGTACTGGGAAAACATGCAACAAAACTTGAACAACATAATTTGAACACATCAAAAACAAATCTAGAAGAAATCAAATGATTATCACAATAGATCCTGGAAAAGGCTCTAACACAATATAACATCCATTCCTAATAAAAAAAAATTAGAGAGTATAAGAATAAATGGAATTTTCCTTAAAATAAAAAGCAGTATCTATCTTAAACCATCAATAAATATTATATGTAATGGGGATAAACCAGGAACATTTCCAATAAGATCAGGGGTGAAACAAGAATGCCCATTAACACTATTACTATTCATATAGCATTAAAAATATTAGCTTTAGCAATAAGAGAAGAAAAATAAATTGAAGCAAAACATTCACTCTGCATATGATATGATAGTTTACTAAGAGGACCCTAGAAAACCAACTAAAAACTACTAGAGACAATTAAATTCAGCAAAGTAGCAGAATATAAAATAAATCCACATAAATCATCAGCATTTTTATATATGAACAACAAAGTTCAAGGGCAAGAAATAGAAAAAGAAATTTCATTTAATGTAACTTCAGACAACATAAAATACTTGGAAATCTGCCTACCGACAAACCTAAGAACTCTATGAACACAATTATGAAACACTTTTTACACAAATAAAGTCAGATCTAACCAATTGGAAAAATGTCAAATGCTAATGTAATTAAAATGATAATTCTACCCAAATTAAATTATTTAGTACCATAACAATCAAACTGTCAAACAGCTATTTTACTGAGCTAGAAAAAATAGTAACAAAATTTATCTGGAGCAAGGTCAAGAATATCAAGGGAACTGCTGAAAGTGGCCTAGCTCTACCAGATCTAAAACTATATTATAATGTGGCACTCATTAAAACTGCCTGATACTGGTTAAAAAATAAAATCAGTAAATCAATGGATTAAGATAGATACAAAAGAAACAGTAGTAAATGTCTATAGTAATCTACTGTTTGACATTGGAATAAGAAGTCATTATTCAACAAAAGACATTGGAATAAGAGGTCACTATTCAACAAAAATTGTTGGGAAAACTGGAAAATGGTTTGTCATAAACTAGGCACAGACCTACATCTCACACCCAATACCAAAATAAGATCAAAATGGGTAAGGTCAAAATGGGTATGGACATAAAGGGCAATATCATAGCCCAATTAACAGATCAAGAAATATTCTTATCTGTCAGCTCTCTGGAAAGGTAAGAAATTTATGACCAAACAAGAAATAGAATACATTATAAATTGCAAAATGGATGATTTTGACTATTTTAAATGAAAAAGTTTTTTGCACTAATAAAACCAATGCTGCCAAGGAAAGTGGGAAACAGAAGGTGGGAAATAACTTTCACAGGGGTTCTGATAAAGGTCTCATTTCTAAAATATATAGAGAATTGAATCAAATGTATAAAGGTCACAAGTCATTCCCCAATTGATAAATGGTCAAAGGATATGAAAAGGCAGTTTTCAAATGAAGAATTCAAGCTATATATAATCATTACTGATTAGAGAAATGCAAATTAAAGAACTATGAGGTACCACCTCACACCTGTCACATTGGCTATGATGACAAAAAGGGAAAACTATCAATGTCGGAGAGGTTGTAGAAAGATTGGGACGTTAATGCACTATTTTTTTTAGATTTTTTTTTTTGCAAGGCAATGGGGTTACATGGCTTGCCTAAGGTCACACATCTAATCAATTAATAAGTGTCTGAGGCCGGATTTGAACTCAGGTCCTCCTGACTTCAGGGCTGGTGCTCTGTCTACTATGATACCTAGCTGTCCCTTCAATATTCTATCTTAGGGGCGGCTAGGTGGCGAAGTGCATAAAGCACCGGCCTTGGAGTCAGGAGTACCTGGGTTCAAATCTGGTCTCAGACACTTAATAATTACCTAGCTGTGTTGCCTTGGGCAAGCCACTTAACCCTATTTGCCTTGCAAAAACCTAAAAAAAAAAAAATATTCTATCTTGAAGGAAACCTTCAGTGGACTTGACAGGAAATGCCTTTCTTAAATAATTTAAATTAGTGGCCACCTTTTCCAAAATAATTCCTTATGCTTTAACAAAGTCTTTCATCAACTAGGACTGTCTCACACATCTATTCTGGGATAAGGAAAGAAATATAAATCTTTCTTCAGACAGAACAAGCCCTTCTTGAACTACATGGAGATACATTTCCCTGTGTTAAAATTCTCCATTTGATCAGCAATGAAAAACTAACTCTTACCAATTTCCCAAACTTTTACAAGGTCACCAATGCACATGAGAGAAGAGACCATACTTAGGGATTAACAATCAATGAAAGAAAGATTATCTCCAACCTCTGAGAACAATGATGGAGAAGCTATATCCAACACTATATCCAAAAGGAAAGCTATGCCTTCTGAAATCTCTTTAAAAAAACCTCTTCAAAAGGTATACAGAGCTACAAATCAGGACCTGTCCCAAAGCCCATAGCACTCAATGTCTTCTACTGAAGACATTCTTAGTTGAGTATATGAATCAATGCAGTCAAGCAGAACAAAAACAATTAGGAAAAAAAGAAATTATGGAATAATATGGATTTCAGTTGCAATTTCACTTCTTAGGTAAAGCAGTATGATAATTTTTCAGTTTGGGTCTGGCAAAATCTCTAGTTGCTTTCAGTTGAGCTGAAAAACACACTAGCTACCAAATTAAAGGAGACTTATTAGTTGGCTCTGCAACTGGTATTTTTCAAGTACTTTTAAATTATTTTTCCACATTCTCACTAATTCATCTTTCAACGTTGTCAGTATTAGTTAGAAATACAGGTCTTTCTATTTAATAGCCCTAAGTATGTTGTAGAATTTTACATGATTCTTGTCCCTCTGGATGATAAGTTTTTTGAAAACTCTTATCTGGGTAATGTGTTTATGATTTCTAGAATCCCATTTATAACCAAGAAAATTTAATAAGGCTTTCATGAACAACAGTGTCCGAAACAAACATTTCCATCAACCCTATAAGAAATAGTAATGGAAAAATGATATCTAGATCTTTCTCCACCTGGTTTTCTTTTCTTTGCACTAATAGTTACATTAAGAACAATAGGAAAGGGGGGCAGCTAGGTGGTGCAGTAGAAAGAGCACCAGCCCTGGAGTCAGAAGGACCTGAGTTCAAATCCAGCCTCAGACATTTAATAATTACCTAGTTGTGTGACCTTGGGCAAGTCACTTAACCCCATTGCCTTTCAAAAAAAAAGAACAATAAGAAATCAGAAGAGAGTGATGAGAAAGAGGGAAGGGGAAAATGTGTGAATTTCTTTAATATCAGTATTTAGATGGAACACTCTGCAGGTTCATTTTTTTTGCTTCTAATGTTAATTAGCTGTATGACTACAGAAAAACTACTTAATCTTCTTTCAATAGTCTGAACAATCCCTAAGTCTATAAATTACAAGAAAGTTTTCAATTTTCATTGGTCAGGAGAATTCCTATACAAATGGCTTCTATATCACTGAAATCACAGATGTGAGAGGGAAAATTCCCCTGCTGTACGACCCATGTACCTGGTAAATAAGAGGTGTTTAATAAGTGTCTGTTGATTCTATAGCAGTATTCCTAGACACTGTGACAAAAATCAGTGTATCACTAAAAGTTCTCTATTTTTTTGCCTCTTTTTTTTAAATCCCTGCTGCTCAGTATAGCATCTGGCATATTCTAGTTGTTTTAAAAAGGTTTGCTAACTGACATAAGAAACTGAGCCTTTCTCAGAACTCTAGATGTTAATTTTCATGGATTTGCATGAGGGAAAACTCACATTAATTTATCACTTTAAGATTTACAAAGTATTTTCCTCAAACAATGAACTATGGAAAAATCTAATATTATTACTATTCCAATTTTCAATGTAAGAAAACTAAAGCTAAGAAAAGATAAATGGTCAAGAGTGGTAGTGCACACCTATAATCCAAGCTGCTAATGAGACTAAGGCTGGAGAATCTCTTGAGCTCAGAAGTCCTGAGGTGCAATGGGCAGTGCCAATCACAGGTCCACACTAAGTTAGTGTTAATATAGTAAGACCCTAGCAGTAGAGAGCCACCAGGCTGCAAAAGGAGGGTCAAACTGACCTGAGTTAGAAAGGAAGAAGGTCAAAGTTCTTGTGCAATTAATAAAGAGGTCAGGTGTCTAAGTAACCCCTATACTTCTTGTTTGGGTGATATTGAACAGTATTCAGTCTTTAAAAATAATTAAAATTAATATAAAATTTAATAATTAAAACTACAAATTAAAGTTTAAAAATTAAGTGACTTTCCCAAGTTAGTGTAGATAATGAGCAAGCTAAAGTCATAAATTGAACCTAGAGCCTTACTGACTACAATTTCAGCACACTTTCTAATATATTAGAATTTTTTTACCATTTGTTCTTCATCTCTCCTCTCCTTCCTTTCATTTGCTCAATTAATGGTCCTTCCCTTCCACCTTTTGAATTAAAAATCCTGTCCTGAGCTTATCTTAAGCACAAGTAGTCTCTAGCTCCTAAGGTCTCCATGACTTGTCAAGGTACTATGGTTGTTGATCTATAGATGTGTTCTCTTTATTGTTACTCTCTGAATGCCTTTTCCAAAACCTAGATCTATCTCCTGACATCTCTACTAGCAACATTCTGCTATCAGAGCAATGCATTTAGAAAATTACATCCTTCTCAACCTCTAAAAGCATTAATATAGAAGGTTTTTCATAGTCCTTTAATATTACACTAATTGGGGCAGCTAGGTGGTACAGTGGATAGAGGACTAGCCCTGGAGTCAGGTGGACCTGAGTTCAAATCCAGCCTCAGACACTTAATAATTGCCAAACTGTGTTATCTTGGGTAAATCACTTAATCTGATTGCCTTAAATAAATTTTTTAAAAATCACACTAGTCAAGTGAACAGTAAAATTCAAGTAATTTCCATTTTCAAAAGGGAACATAAAGATATTTTCCTTATTAAATTGACACTGATCTTCTCCCATACCAAACTCTAGCTCACATTTAACCTCTTCCCTTTATTAACATAAGCATCACTATGTCACCTCTCATCTAGACTATCTTGCTGTTCTTCAGTCATTTCAGTTGTGTACAATTCTTTGTGAACTCATTTGGGGTTTTCTTGACAAAGATACCAAAATGCATTTTACAGATAAAGAGTCAAGACAAACAGGGTTAAGTGACTTCCCCCAGCATCACACAACTAGTAAATGTCAGCATCCAGATTTAAACTCAGGAAGATGAATCTTCCTGACCTCAAGCTTCACTCTATCCACTGTGCCATCTAGCTGCCCTAAACTATAGTAATGGAATGATTGGGCTACCCACTCTCCACATAGCTGCTAATGTGATTTTTCTCTAAGAGCAGATTTAGACATGTCACTGTCTCTCTAAAACAACTCCATGGGTTCCATATTACCACTAAGAAAGAATATAAATTCCTGTTTGGGGCTTTAAAGACCCTTATGCAAAGGACAGCTAAGTGGTGCAGTGGATGGAGCACTGGTCCTGGAGTCAGGAGGAACTGATTTCAAATTCAGTCATAGACATGTGTGACCTTGGGCAAGTTACTTAACTCCATTGTTTTGTAAAAACAACTTGCTTTTGCAAAAAATGGGGGGGAAAGACCCTGATACAACTAGGTTTCATTCTTCTTTCTAGCCTCATTGTATATTACTCTAATTCCTGCACCCTAAGATCTAGTCTGACTGATCTTTTCTCTATTAATAGAACAAAGAATTTCATCTCTTATCTCTATGCCAAATTAGTGGCCATTCCCCTCTCCTGTAGTAAACACCCTCCTTACCTTGACCTCAGAGAATTCTTGCCTTCCTTCAAAATGATACTCAAAGATCACCTAAACAAAATCTTCTTGACTTCCCTAATTGCCTGTCTTTACCTACCTTCTATTTATTTTGTATATGTTGTATATTCTAATCTGTATTGTCTCCCCCAGCTAGAATGGAAGTTCCTTTAAAGAAACAGCTTAGATCATTTTTTTTTTGGTATACCCAAATGCCATAAATTCATATTAGTTGATTGATTGGTTAATAGCTATGATATTACTAAAAGAGAATCTTACATATGATGTGGACTCTGTGGATCTTTGGGGTCCTGATCCCTTAAAATTTCTACCTCTGAACAGGCAAAAATAATGAGCTAAAAACAATGATTTATTTTGAAATTACAATTAGCTATAAAAGTTGTGATTATAAGATAAATGACTGATTTTTAGAAACATCAGCCTACAAAATCTTCATAAGAATAAGCTACACAATTATCAAGGACATCCTTGATAAAGGATCTCCATTCATTGCCAGTGACACTGCTTTTACAGTTCTTTGTAACTCACCATCAGGTCATGCTAAAAAAGTACAATTTTATTTGATCCTCACAAAAACCCTAGGAAGCAGGTTCCATTATTATACCCATTTTACATATGAGGAAACTGAGACAAGAAATAAAGTGCTTGACCAGGATCATTCAGCTGTTTATTTCAGATCAAGATTCTTGACTCAAGATTTGGCATTTTATCCAACTATGCCATCTAAATCTGCCTCAGTACAGAGAACCATTTCTAGCCTGGGCAATAGGTATATAGAGAGATTGGTGATCTGGACAGGGGATGGCCAGAAGCACAGCACAGTATAGCACAGTTAACAATCAGTAAAAGAGAGATAAAGTAAATCAATGAAATGGAAGTATATCTGAAAAGAATTACGAAAAAAATAAAACTTCCCAATTAAATAGAAAAATAGAAATCTAAAAATCAGAGGAGAGATTAACACAATTAACAAAATTAAAGTAAAAATAACTTTAATAAAATTAAATGTTTAGTTTAAAAAAGGAAAATAGATAAAATAATGCTTAATTTAATTTAAAAAAGAAAACCTAATTATCAGTATTAAAAATGAAAAAGGTAGGGTTGCTAGGTGGCACTGTGGATAGAGCACCAGCCATGGAGTCAGGAATACCTGAGTTCAAATTCAGCCTCACACACTTAATAATTACCTAGCTGTGTGGCCTTGGGCAAGCCACTTAACCCCATTGCCTTGAAAAAAAATCTAAAAAAAAATGAAAAGGTAAATTCACAATTTAAAAAGCAGTTTTAGATGTTATAATGCCCAACTATATATACCCATAAAATTGACAATCTAAATTATATATATATATATATGAACACAATTACAAAATACTCTTCCCACAAATAAAGACCTCTAAATAACTGGGATAATATTAATAGCTAATGGATGGGTCAATTCAATACAATAAAAAGATAATACTACCTAAATTGATTTGCTTATTCAATAACAATCAAATTGCCAAAAATTATTTTATAAATACAGGAACAAAACAATAATAAAAGTCATCTGAAGGAACAAACAGTAAAAATATAAAGGCAATCAATGGGAAAAAAGTGAAGGAAGTTTACCAGGACCAGATCTTAAATTATATTACAGTAGTAATCATTAAAATAATTTGTTACAATGTTAGCTATTATATATCACTTTTATTATTACTGGATAAAAATAGAGAGACTGATCAATAAAATAGATTTGGTACACTATATACAGAAACAAATGAGCACAGCAATGTTTGATAATGCAAAATTCCCAGTTATTGGGGCAAGAACTCACTATTTGATTTAAAAAAAGTACTGGAAAAACTGCTAAGCAGTCAAGCAGAAACTAGACACAGATCAAGATTTCACACTGTATGCCAAAGTAAATTCAAAATGGACAGAAGATTAGAAATAAAGATAATAGAATAAAATAGAATTAAACAATACCTGTCAAATCAATGGATAGGGAAAGCCTAAATGATCAAACAAGTGATAGAAGTTTCACAGGAATAAAATAATTAATTCTGATTACATAAAATGAGGGGAAATAAACAGTCAAAATGAGGAGGAGAAGCAGGAAATGGGGGGAGGTGAATGCAAAACTTACAGAAAATTTCTCAAGGGTCTCATTTCTCAAATATATAGAGAACTGAGCCTAATTTATAAAAGTAACAGCCATTCCCCAATTGATAAATGGTCAAAGCAGTTTTCATAGAAAGAAATTAAAGCTATCAACAGTCATATAAAAATTCTATAAATAACTAATAATTATTAAAACAATTAACAAATTAAAACAATTGTGGTACCAATTCAAACCCACCTGATTAGCTAAGATGACAGAAAAGAAAAATGAAAAATCCACCATTCCAGGAACCATATCCTAATGGCTATCAAAAATGGAACTTCCATTAACAAACTTTATTTAAAAAAAAAAGATGAACTTAAAGTGACACAAATAAAATTTGCATTTCAAGAGTAATGATTGAATAATCTTCATGTTGACTGTATTTATACAACCCAGTCTGAAGATTAGAGATTGTAGGTGATATTAGCCCTTTGAATCCATTTGATCAGCAATACAACTACTAGGTCTTTATTCCAAGAGAATAAAAGAAAGAAAGAACAAACGCATATATGCAAAAAACATTTATAATAGTTCTTTTTGTGTTGGTAAAAGAATTGGAAAATAAATAATTCCCATCAATTAAAGAAGGCTGAATGAGGTGTGATATATAAATGTAAGTCTATACTGCACATACATCCCCGGTCCCTTTGACTGATCCATAATAGCGTGACTTGACAAACCCTCATTATCATGATTGTTCTCTGAACCTTTTCTAGCTTATCAATGTCCATTCTAAATTGTATTGCCAAGAATTGAACACAATAACATAATTTACACTGCAATATCAATCAATCACAGACTATTACTTCCTCCTAACAAAAGGGACTCCACAATGATGAGAGCTGTAAAGGAGCATTTTGGACTAGCAAAGGATTCGATGATCTAACACTACCTACATTATTTTACCTTCAGGCTGGGATTGTTTGCTCACCAAAAATTGGATTATATAAATATAGTCAATTAAAAATTATTCAATGATTGCTCTTGAAACATAAATTTTATTTGCGTTACTTTACATTCACCTTTTTGTTAAAATAAAGTGACTAATTGAAGTTCCAAAAATGTTTGTGGTTTTACCTCACCAGGTACTGAAATTAGACTGAAATTTTTTTTAGATAAAAAGATGTCAAAGAAATGCCCATTACTACAGAGTATCATCATGTAAGAGTAAGAAAACACATTCAAAGACCAAAATAAAATTACTTACAGATGATTACTTAAGAAATATTTCTTTTAAGTAGAAGATAAAAGACTATTTACAAATTCCAGGTATTGAACTTATTTTGGGTCATGTTTTATTTTAGTAAAGGTTTGGGTTTGATGTCTACCAACTTTTGTCCTCCTATTTCAATAGCCCCTTTAACAAATATCATTCACACAGAATAAATTGGTAGAAGAGACTTTCAAAAGCATAAGGTGAATAAAAAACATACAATAACTGACCAGACTGGCATCAGTGAAACATCTTGGCACGTTCACCATGGAATTTCTAAATCACCTATTAGCCATTTGTCCCTTCTAGAAACTTCTAAGACCAGAGATTCCTGCAGCAAATTCTTAAATTCTCTAGAGAAAATTTTCACAGGATATTTAAATTGCAAATATTAATCATATAGCCTTAGCAACTTGAATAAATTATTCCAGTCTTAGTCTATAGTTGACAGAATTTTCAAAGATTTTTCCAAGGTGGTAGATTGATTTTCCCTTTCATTTTTCATGCCTTTAAATAATTGTCCTAAATGATCACCTTCCAGGAAATCAAGATTCACTTTCTTTAAAGCTTCTGCTCAATAGGTATCAAGAAGAGTCCTTGACTTAGATTTAGGTGAGATCTGGCTTCAAATAACTTGACTTCTCTGAGATTCATTTTCTTCATCTATAAAATAAGCATTATGATAACTGCTTGTGGCTAAGAGTTTCAAATACATAATATATGTGAAGCACTTTTTAAAGCTTAAGGTACCATATGAATGTCAGTTATTATTATCATTATAATAATAGTGGTGGTGGTCAAAGGAGTTATTGTGGAGTAGCTCTTGGTTTACTCCATGGCTGATCATTAAAATAAAAGAAAAATGGCTGAACTATGTCCCTCAATAAGTATCACAAAATACTAATTCTGTGCCACAAGACTCTAGGAAATATCTCCTAAGATAATTGCAGACATTGGAGGAAAAAACGTACTAAGATGGTGTTTCAATGTAGTAAGCCTTAATCTTATTACTGTACTAGTCTTGCTTTTACTGGCTTTTAGTAAAGCTATTTATTTTCACTTTTGATGTGAAAAGTAGTAAGTTGAAACAAATGAATCTTTGAAAATTCTTACTTTCAGCTATGATAAAATGCTGCATTCTGTTAAAAATTCATCCGACCATCTTCCAGAAATCACAACTTCTTTTAACATTATGTTACTGCAAATAAAAGCTATGAAGTAAGAAAAACCATACTGGATCCAAATCAAAGTAAAAGGAACAATTCTCTTAGCATATGCTCCAGCTCCTCTGGCAGCTATACCCTGAGAGAAAAAGAATTGGCCTCCAGAGTTAGCTCAGATAGGCAGCCAACAGTTGTGCCTGTGGACATTCATCTCATCCTGGGCCAATTCCCTCTTGGTGTTCTGCATCTTTACTGCTGAAAAGACTGTCATAGAAAAAGAAAAGAGACTTGACCAAGAGGACAGAGAGAGAGGAGTAGGAAAAAAAAATTGGCTGCCTTTCCCTGGAGTGTGTTATCACCACAGAGCACAGAGACAGATTCACAAAGAAAAGCACCTGGTGAACCCCAGACCACTCAGACTGCATGAGCAGTTTATGATGCCAGATTAGAAACTACTTCTAACTTAAGCTTTTAGAACAGCTATTTGTTGTCTGGCCTCCCTCCCTTAACTACAGCAGTTGATTATATCTTTCTCTTAGTTTGGAAGCACAGGTGTGTTTTTTGGAACACTATCTGCTTGCTCCTTTTCCCCATTCCATCAAGGTCAGTCTCAATGCTTCCCCTTCTGGGAGAGTTCTGAATTTTCATAAACTGAAAATTAACATGGTACCATTGGAATCATGAATCTATATAATATAAAATAATCTGTTGAGGGATAAATTCATTCCTTCATTCAACAAGCATTTATTTGCTGAGTACATCTGTGATGCTATGTGGTCTGGGCCTAGGGCAACCCCAAAATTCACTGACCCCAAGTATTTCTTTTACTTTTTGATTGAACCAGTCTGGAACCCAGACACATTGACCAGTATTTTGCCATTACCAATTTCCATAGTTTTCATGACTTCCCTGCCACTGAGGCTCTCTGAAAACAGTCACAAGGTCTCTTCCCATTTCCTCCCTCCCCTCGAAGTCATAGTAAATCAAATTCCTAGAACCTTTTTAAAGAGAAACTTAAGTACAAAATTTCTTGAGACACATGAAGGAAAGTACAATTATATATAAAAAGAGTAACAGAATAATAGGTTGCAAATATTCTTAGAGTTTAAGCATAGTTCTAAGCACCACCTCCCAGGGCTAGACCTAATCTGGTAGATTTTCTCCTGGCTGATGTCCACTCCAGGCTTGGTTTTTATATTAACTCAGTTCTAGTTCTGATGCTAAAACTTTTCAAGAGCTTCCAAAGCCTGGAGGGTGGACAAAAGCAGAAATAAACAAACAACAAAAAACAAAACATTTTACTGCTTTTGAGGGAAATAACAATTTATGGCATAATAACCAGATTATGATCTCTGATTTGTATTCACTGAAGCACCTCAGGCAAATCTCCAAGA
Organism: Macrotis lagotis; assembly: GCF_037893015.1. Classification (NCBI taxonomy): domain Eukaryota; kingdom Metazoa; phylum Chordata; class Mammalia; order Peramelemorphia; family Peramelidae; genus Macrotis; species Macrotis lagotis. Next base: position 666,755,066 of record NC_133658.1, on the reverse strand, counting down.
CTAATCAAAATTCCTATGTAATATTATTTCTCAATAAGAACATTAATAACTAACATTTATATAATGTTTTGTGGTTGCAAAGTATTGTATATACATTATCTAACTTGAGTTTCACCTTAACCCTGTGACATATTTCAGGTATCATTATTTACTGTTTGATGTCTGGACAGAACTCCATTTAATAAATAAGTTTTGTAGGTCTCCCTGTGTCTCAAGATGTAAATTGTCATAATTCTATACCCTTACCACTCTTACCACACCTACCTTTACCTCTGGGAAGGTCATTTAAGCTGAGGTAAAGATACCATAAATATTCATCAAGATGTCCACCATTACTGTATTCCTGTAGCTTAAAGTAAAATGGTGACTAAATGTCACTGTTTTTAAGGGGGGACTAAAATAACAAACTGCAACTACTCCTCTAGGCCTAGATCAATCATGAGTTTCTCAGTGTAGAGGGTCTGCTGAGCTTTTCCCAAGGAAGATATAGCTGCTAAGTCATATGCAAACTATACTTACCAAAAAGCCCTGAAAGAAACAAATATCTATTAATAGAAAAACAATCTATTACTGCTGGCCCCCTATCCTATTATTGGCTAATATTCTTTGTTCAAGACTCCTTTTGGAGAAGGAGAGAGAACAATGAAGACCCTAACAATTGCATTCTTTGTTAACTCCCTAAGGTTTTCTAAATAAAATACTATGTTCTCTATAAAAAGGAATAATTTTCTCTTCTCTTTCAGTATTTTATACCTTAAATTTCCATTCTTATCTCATTACTATTTCTGGCATTTCCCAGTACTATGTCAAATAATAGTAAGGAAAAGATTATCTTATCTTTATGCCCCATTTGATGGGAAAGGTTTGTTAACAGAATTTTACTGAGCCATTCTCTAACCTGGGAATGGAAACAAAGCAGGTCAGGGTTAAAGCGCCAGTAATCAAGTTACAGTTTTATTAATTTCAGAATAAGGAATAGGGTTTGCAAACCTGGAATTCTCCTGAGAAGAGCTCCTGCTGCTATAGTAGAGGCAGAGATTAAATAAATCACATAAGTGGGAATAGGGGAAAAGGTGGATTGCAAAACAATCATTCCCAGGGTTAGAGCAGTTTCTCACAAGCCCAGTAGTACAGGACAATGCAGGTATCCTAAAGTCCTGTGGGAAAAATTAAGTTGATTATTTCAAATCTTGGGGGTCATTACTTTGCTTACAGGGTACAGGTTCAAAGGTCTATGACAAGGGGCAGCTAGGTGGCACAGTGGATAAAGCACCAGCCCTGGAGTCAGGAGTATCTGGGTTCAAATCTGTTCTCAGACACCTAGCTGTGTGGCCTTGGGCAAGCCACTTAACCCCATTTGCCTTGCAAAAACCTAAAAAAAAAAGTCTATGACAGAAACAAGTTCTACAGTTTGTGACTTGTTTCACTTAACATATTAAGGCACAATACAATCCAAAAATGTAGTGAATGTGAGAGCTGTCAAGAATTGATAGATTACTTCAAGTTGCTGTCTGAATCTCTACCAAGCTAGAGTCTCTTTATGAAATGGGATTTCTGAGAAATCCAAATTCTTAGCATATTAATTACACATGCCATATTGATCAATATGAAAATCATAACTTCCCTCACAGATTTTACTGTTTCCCCATTGTAAATAATGTTAACATTATTAATATGTATTTTATTTTTATATTTTAAATGGTTCTTTTACACCAAGGAGTTTTTTTGAGGCAATCAGGGTCAAGTGACTTACCCAGGGTCACATAGCTAATCAATGTCTGAGGCCAGATATGAATTCAAATAATATTATTTCATCACCCCTACTTCCTCTAAGGAAATATAAGCCTAAGAAATTCCAACATGTTTTGGAAATACCAATAATTCTCATTTAGTAAGATGAATAAATAAAGCCTGACATTACCTTTATATTCAATTTAGAACAATCTTCTGGCTAAGGAATTTAAAGAATTTTATGTACTTTTAAGATGACTAATGAGGTGAACAGTCTAGCATTCTGCTGAGTTAGGTATAAACACAATTAAATATATCCAAAAGGAATATTTAAGTTTCAGGCATATGTTCAAATGATAAGTCCATACTTATTTCATTCTGTTTGTATATGATTAGTTTGCATCCATCTGGTCTTCCCAAGGGCAGAATGCCCTTTACAAACACAGACACCTGCAAGTCTAATATAAAACATGGAAGAATTGCTTCAACATAAGTTTAAAGTTTTGAACATTTGCATATCAATGCAGAATACCACAGTCTGATTTTTTTGCATAATATTCTCATGCAATTCCTGTAATCAGTTGCTCATTTAAAACTTTATCATTTTTTAATAGGTGAATGTTTTAAAAAGACAAAGGAAACTGATAAACTTCAAATTCATGGTAAGTATACATTAGACATTTTAATTGCCTCTTCTCTACACTGCTCAAACAGCTCCCTATACATTCCTGTTGATAAAACATTTAGACTTGTGCCAATCCTCTTTAAGCCACACTCTCTAAGAACACTGGAATAATTTCTGGGGATTCTTCCCCCAAAATACTAATCTTTTTAACCCATAGACTTCCAAACTACAAGGTCACTCTCAAGTCTGGACACCCCTTCATCTCAAAATAAGTATGGATTTAACTAAGAACTGGAAAGAACAAATAAAAAAGAGGTAGCCCATGTTCAATTCAGTCTTGCCTAGAAGAGCCAGAAAGGAAGAGAAAATCTGAAAAGGTGGTCACTCCCTTTTCTATATCCACTGAGTCAACATTTCTTCCAGTTCTGCAGGAAATAAGGGGGTTCTTCCATTGAGCCCTTTAGCTCATACATGACAAGAAAATGACCTCAAAGTTCTCAAATGATTGAAGAGAACCAGGGCTTGGCCTCTCTGAACATGTTCCATGGGATGGTCCCTATAAACTAATTCCACATTATCCTAAAAGAGCACTACTGTTTTACATTACTTTAAAAATTGGTAGAGGAAAAGAAGGGAGGCAGCAACTACAATTAGAGCCAATACTGTCTAATCTATATATATTGTCACTGCCCTAATTCTTCCATACTTTTGTGGGCCATGAAACTGATCTTGCATTATGCTAAATTGTTACATAGGTATTCTAACCCAAAGAATTGACCATTTTCAAAAAAGATTATGTCATGTTTCTGATACCAGTCATAGAATGCTGATTTCAAACTGATTTCTGAGTCTAATATAAAATTTGCTTAGGATTGGGAGGATGCTCAAAACTTCTCACCTTGTTGCTAGGGAGTAGAGAAAGCCTAATTCTGATTTTTCATGGTCAGAAGTAGCCTTTCATAAGATAAGACAGTCATTAATTAAAATTAGGCTACATATTATTAGTTGGAAACCTTTTACCAGTAAATAAAGTGGGAGGGGAAAATGGCAGCTGTTAAACTGAAGATCCATAACAGCACACACACTACAGAACAAAACATGGGATTAGGTGAAAAGCATGGAATATAATTATCAGAATTAAAACTTGATTTGAGCCAAAATCTAAGATCTTATCCATTTTTACAGCATTTTCCACACTTTTCCATATTTTCTACATTGATATCTAAAGGAGTTGAGTCATAAAAAGGTAATGATACAGGCAATATCCACAATTAGATTCTGGGGTTAGGGGTGGGGTAGAAAGGTGGAGCATAAATAATTATAACTGTGAACTTTCAAAGACTTGGCAAAAATCAGAGTTTGTGGAACAAACACCACACTACAAGTCTACAGAAAGAATATCAGCCAAGTTGCTTTTATTATGCCCTTTAGAAAATTTAGTATAGCTGACATGAACATCTGCAAAAGCTGAACATTCCACTTATTAGTCAACAGGGAGTTATGAAGAAAATGCAAATCTAAGGAAAAGGTTAAAAAAGGCAGACTACAGTACTATACTAAAAATAAAAGTCACATTCTGATATCAACTTCAAATTCACAATCAAAACTGGAGATAGTAATATCTCCATGATAGCTATAAACTATTGAAGATATCCTAAAGACATCTTAAATTCACTATATCAAAAACTGAACTCATATTCTTTCCCCCAAATTTCTCTTCTGAATCTCCCTATCATTATCAAGTTTATCACCATCCATTCCCCCATCCCAGTCACACAGGCTGACAACCCAGGTGTTCCCCTCACTCTTTCACCCCATTTCCAATCAGGTGCCAAGGACTATTAATTCTACATTTCTTATTCATATTTCCTTCTCTTCTCTGACACTTCCCTTCTCTGGTGCAGCCCTATTTACCCCATGCTTCATCACCCACTATAATAGACTGCTAGTTGATCTTCCTTGCCTCAGGTCTCTCCCATTCCATTCCATTTTCCACTCAACTATCTAAATAATCTTCCCAAAATGCAGACCTGACCATGTCACACAACATGACTTATAACACTCAATAAATTAATTCCAGTGGCTCCCCCATTACTTCCAAGAACAAATAAAAAATTCTTCTTGATACTTTTAAAGCCTTTCACAATCTGACCCCATGTATTGCCAAGTCTTCTTGCATTTTCCTCTTCCCTTTGTACTCTATGATCTATTGACACTTCTGACTGCTACTTAAACATCTCTAGACGCTAAGCATTTTCACTGACTGCTGCCTATATCTCTAGAATGTTCTCTCTCTTCACCTCTGCCTCCTCACTTCTATGATTCGCTTCAAGTCCCAACTAAAATCCCACCTTCTACAAGAAGTCTTTCCCAAAGTCCCTTTAATGCTAATACCTTGTCTCTTAATGTCTTCAGTTTGTCTTGTATGTATCTTGTTTGCACTTAATTTTATTGCATATTATCTCCTCCATTGGATCGAGGGACTTTTCTTTTTGTCTTTCTTTGTATCTGAATATGCTCAACAGCGTATGCTCAACAGCCCTAGAAGATAATGACAGATTTTACGAGGGACTATAACTATCCTATACTTCAATTATACCATCTATAAAATGAGGCTATATCTGTTCCTAGAAGAATGTTGTGAAAACTAAAATAGCTAGAAAGAACCTTAGATATCATCTATTATAAATTTTTTTTTACAAATGAGAAAATTGAGGGGCGGCTAGGTGGCATAGTGGATAAAGCACCGGCCCTGGAGTCAGGTGTGCCTGGGTTCAAATCCAGTCTCAGACACTTAATAATTACCTAGCTGTGTGGCCTTGGGCAAGCCACTTAACCCCGTTTGCCTTACAAAAAAGCTAAAAAAAAGAAAGGAAAAAAAGAAAGAAAAAACAAATGAGAAACTTGAAGTGACTTGCCCAAGGTCATTCTAATAAATAGCAAAGTCAAGATATGAACCCAGATCTTCTGTTTCAAAATCCAGTGTTCTTTCAATTAAAAAAAATTAAACACTTTTTACTTGCTAGCTGCTTTAGGAGATTGAAAGTTTAAAGAAAATATTATCCTTGCCCCATGAAACTTACATTCGAATTGTTATATATGTTTAATTACAATACAAAGTATTATTCAAAAGTACACAAGAGTTCAAATAAAGTGCTACATGAATTCTGTATTAAAAAGATTATGAGTAACTGGAGAGATGAAGAAAGTTTTCATGGAAGAAGTAGTATTTGGAATAAGTTAAAAAGGATAGGAAAGAATTCTAGGGATGGGGTTAAAAAAAAGCATGGAATCCAGAAATCATAGGATGGATACAGGCAACAGCAAGTAGTTTGGTTTGGCTAATGCAGCATGTGAAAGGGAACAGTATGATAAAAAGCTAGAATGGAAAGGTGATTCCAGATTGTATATTGCTTTGAATGGTTGACTAAAGAATTTAAGCTCAAGTCAGGATATAAGAAGCTTTGGAGATTTGAGCAGAGGAATAATATAACTCCCTGTACTACAAAGAATGCATTGGAGAGACAAGCATGGATAAGAGAAGCCTTGTGATGAGGCTGCTGCAACAATAATTCACATGAATGTTAATGAAAGCCTGGTGGTATTAGAAATGGGAGGAGAGAGCTCCAGAGAGAGGAGAAAAATAGAGGCAAGACAATCTGGCAAAGTACATTTCACTGGTTGTGGGAAGTAACAGAATATGTGACAAGAGGGAGGAAAAAGAGTCAAAGATTACACTGGGGTATTGAACACTGGAGACAAGGTAAATCACAGTGCTGCTGTCAGAAATAATGAAGATAAAAGGGGAAAACTGGTTTGAGTGAAGATAATAAGCTTGATGCTGGGCATGTTGAATTTTAGGTAGAACAAAAGTTGAATATGGGTCAGTCAATCCTGAGAGATAGGCAAGTGCCTTTCCAAAGCGACTGCTCCCCTCAGGTGATCAAAAGGAAATGGGGTTCAATTCCCCAAGTCTAGAGTAGCACCAAAGCAGTAATGTGGCAGATCCCAGAGAAGCCAGCAAGAGCCTTGGGAAAAGAAAAAACAGAGTTCTCTCTTCATTGTGAAGGTCAAGACTGCCCTGAAATGGGTTCATCCCAGAAAGGGGCTCCAATCTTAGAAAATGTTGTGATTTCAGTGGTGTCCAGTAAGCTTGAGCTCTAGGGAATGTACTAACAGAGCAGTCAGAGTGTTAATGCTATTGCCAGTCATATCATACTGATGCGTAGCTCAAACAAGGAAGGTTTGGGAGGAAAGGCTATACTGATGATTAGTCTATAGAAAGCTAGGCTAAGATATATTGGTTTGTCACATTCTGGGGCTTACCCAGTGTGGATGGTGCTGTGGGGTCTTGCTGATAAAGGAGGAAGAGAATCCAAGGAAAGTCAGAGATGAAAGGCCAAATTTTTGATTAGTCCATTGAGAGACGGACTAGGATGTATCAGGTTGGTAAATTCTGTTGCCATTGTCACATTTGGCACTTGCCTGGCACTGGTGGTATGCTGGGATGCCTTACTGAGGCATCAGAAGAAGCAATTCAAGCCAAAAGTCTCCCATAGCAGCCAAGTTGTTTTTCTTTTCAATCAGGCCATGGGATGGAATGATTCTGGTAAAATCAAATGAGAAGGATGCCTTGCACAGACAGTCCCTCACTATAATAAACATAACTGTGCGACTCATGCCACAGATCACTTGGTTGGTTAGTTAGTGTGGTCCTCTTTGATATCAAAGGACTATAGTAGTGATAGGATACACAAGTGGAGAATGTTCTGAAGTAATAAACTAATTTGCTTGGAGCTTTTACAATTCTGAAAAGACAAAGCCTTGTGTTTCATTTCCAAGGTACAGTTGTAGAGCAAGTTTAATTAAATAGATATGATGCCTTAACTCCTTTTTTAAAATAATATTTATATGAACATAAACAGATCTAAAAACAGGATAATTGACTTTCAGGTCATCATTCAACATGTAAATACAAGCTTTACATTTTTTTGACTTATGCTCTAGGGCAAAGAAAACTGGCATGATCTTTGAACTTAGTGCATTTCCATCACTAATACTAATCAAAGAAGAGGAAGGAGGATATAGGAATTGAATAATTAACTAAACTGATGATAGAGAATGAGATTGGGTTTTCTGGACCATGGCTTAAGATACACACTTTTGGCTAATCCAAAAAAGACTGGGATGAATATATTCCATAGAAATTTTTTAATCTAATTTCATATGGGTCTATGCTGAAATAGGAGGGGAGGGAGAGAAGTACCCAGATGCAGGTGCTGGAACAGATGCCAAATCAGTTTAGTCAACAATTATTTATTAAAAGCTTACAATGTTTTACACCCTGGAGCTAGAGAAAAAATCAAAAATAGTCCCTGACCTCAAGAAGATCATGTTCTAATGTTGGAAATAGCAGGCAAACAATTAGCTACATGTAAGAAATATAGTCCAGTTGAAAGGCAATCTCATAAAAAAAGGCATTAGCATTGAGGAAACAGTAGAAATGGTACAGAAAAAATGTTAATATTAGAGACCAGTAAGCTATAAGAGAAAACTAAACAGGGTGAAGGAATTTCGCTGATGGGTCCAGATTCAGAAAGTATGAACTATAGTCACATTAAACTAAAGACTTTAACACAAGGAAATAAATAGTACTACACATTTAACATTACAACACTTTTAACCAGAGAGTTTAAAATATTACTACATAAGTTTCCCTGAAATATCATGAGAGGAGATGTAACATGAATACCTCAGTGAAATAGTAACACTCTTCTTCAAATAGAATGTAGCAGATAGAAGGAGCAGAGTAGTTTCTTTGTACATAAATAAGAATATTCCATTTGTGCAAATCCATAAACCTAAAGGAAAAAACAAGAAACCAAAAAGTTTATAATAAAAGAAGCAAATGTCAAAAAGATACTGTGGGATGATTACCACAGATTACCTGTTCATAAGGTGGGGAGGGGAAGAGAAAGAAGCTGATTTTGCTATTCTATACCTTATATAATATACAGATGTAATTGGGTCTTAACTACCTGGACTTAAATGGAAAGTCCATCTCTGCTAGAAAAAACAGAGCCCATAATAAATCCTTAATTTTCCTTGATAATTTATGCTTTAGAAGGTGGGACACTTGATGAGAGGACTTGAGTCTAACAAATAAGGTGATTAGCTGTCTGAGAAAGGAGAAATGATTGGAACATTTATATTGGAACATATATATATTGGAAAAAACCATACTTACCATCCTTGAGTTTCTAATATATGAGGAGGGTTGGCTTGACAGAGTGGGTTTTCCAAACACTTATCTATTCCACCATACTTTACCATACTTTACTCTCTCCCAAGAAACTAGCTATTATATTAACTTATACAGAGAAGATTGAAAACATTGAAATTAAGTTCATCTTCCTTTCTTAAGCATACAAAACTCTGTGTCTAGCCTCTTCCTTCCCTTTTGATTCAAAGGGCAAAGTGAGGCTCCTCTTTTTTTAATTTAATTTACATTTTTTCTTTACACATTACTAAAATAGTCTTGTTCTAAGAATAAACATAATCCCCCTCTCCCCACAAAAATAAAAAACCTCACAAAAAATAAAGTGAAAGAAAGAGAAAAAAACGTGCTTCAGGCTGTGTTCAGATACCATCAGCTCTATATGGATCACATACTTCATCATAAGTCCATCAGAGAAGTTATTTCCATATTTTTTCCCACAGTTGCTATTGCTGATTGTAATTCCCTCCATCCATTCCAACCCACTCCCATTTATTCTATTTTTCTCTCTCCTTCCACAGTGACCCTCTTCAAAAGTGTGCTATGGAGCAGCTGAGTGATACAGTAGACTGAGCACCAGCCCTGGAGGCAGGAGGCCCTGAGTCCCCATCCCACCCCAGACACCCAGCAACCACCCAGCATCATAGTCCTGGGTAGGCCACCCGACCCCACCAACTTGCAAAAAAAAAAATGTACTGTATCTGACTATCCTCTCCCACGATCCACCCTCTTCTCAATCACCCCTCCTCCTGTCCCCTTTCTCCCATCCACTTCCCCTCCCATTTTCTCTAGGGTAAAAGATTTCCATACCCTATTAAGTGTACATGTTGTTTTCTCTCTCTGAATCATTTCCAAAGAGAATTAAGGTTCATTCATTTCCCCTCACCTTCACCCCTTCCACTCCATTTTAAAAGTTTTTTCTTGACTGTTTCCATAAAATATCTTAGCCCATTCTACCTCATCCTTTCCCTTTCTCCCATTACATTCCTTTGTCACTCACTGATTCCATCTTCATATTATGCTTTCATATTCAGCTCCCTCTTGTGCTTTATTTAAATATGCTCCTCTGAATTGTTGTATTAGTTGAGATGGTTCATATGAGCATCATCAGTATCATCTTCCCATGCAGGAATACAAGTAGGTCAACATCATTAAATATCTCATTATTAGCCCTTCTCATTCACTCTCTCTATGCTTCACCTGAGTCCTGTACTTGAATATCAAACTTTCTGTTCATCTCTGGTCATTTCAACAGGGAATGTTTGAAATTCCCCTATTTCAACCTCATTTTAAAGAATGAGTGGATCAAGCATAAAAACCTAATAATTGATTACAGAAAAGGCAGAAATAATGAATATACCTTTCTCAGATCATAATGCATTAAAAATCATATGCAATATTGGGCCAGGGAGATATAGACCCAGAACTAATTGGAAACTAAATAACTTCATTTTAAAGAATGAGTAGATCAAACAACAAATTATAGAAAGAATTATTTCATCCTAGATAATTACAATAATGAAACAACATACCAAAATCTATGGGATACACTCAAGGTGGCTGGGGATATAGTTTATCTTTAAATCTTATATGAATAAATTAGAGAAAGAGAAAATCAATGAACTAAATATGCAACTAAATTAGAGAAAGAAAAAATTTTAAACCCCCAATTAAATGCCAAATTACAAACTCTACAAATTAAAGAAGAAATTAATAACATCAAAAGGAAGAAAACTATTGAATAAATAAAACCAGGAGCTGGTTTTATGAAAAAAAAACAATAAAATTGATATACCTCTGGTCAATTTGATTTAAAAAAAAAGAAAGAAAACCAAATTGCTAGTATCATAAATGAAAAAAGTGAACTCACCACCAATGAGGAGGAAATAACAGTAATAATTTGGAATTATTTTGCCCAACTATGACAATAAATTTGATAATCTAAATGAAATGGATGAATATTTACAAAACTATAAGTTGCCCAGGTTAAATGAAAAGGAAATTAAATACCTAAATAGCCCTATCTCAGAAAAAGAAATTCAACAAGCCACCACTGAACTCCCTAAGAAAAAATCTCAAGGGCCAGATGGATTCAAAAGTGAATTCCATCAAACATGCAAGTAACAACTGATTCCAATTCTATATAAACTATTTGGAAAAATAGCTGAAGACAGAACTCTGCCTAACTCTTTCTATGATACCAATATGGTGCTGGTGCTGATACCTAAACCGGGAAGAGTTAAAACAGAGAAGGAAAATTATAGACCTATCTCCCTGATGAATATAGTTGCAAAAATCTTAAATAAAAACTTAGCAAAATGATTACAACAAGTTATCACTAGAATAATTATGAGCATTATGAGTAAGTAGGGTTTATCCCAGATTACAGAGTTGGTTCAATATTAGGAAAACTGTTAGTATAATTAATTACATCAATAACAAACCAATCAGAAATCATATGATCATATCAATAGATGTTGAAAAAGCTTTTGACAAAATACAGCACCCATTCCTACTAAAAACACTAGAGTATGGGAATAAATGGATTCTTCCTCAGAATAATAAGCAGTATCTATCTGAAACCATCAACAAGCATTATATGCAACAGGGATAGCCTAGAGGCATTCCCTGTAAGATCAGGGGTGAAACAAGGATACCCATTATCATCACTACTATTCAATATTGTATTAGAAATGTTAGCTCCAGCAATAAGAAAAAGAAATTGAAGGAATTAGAATTGGGAAGGAAGAGAAAAAACTCTCACTCTTTGCAGATGACATGATGCTATAGCTAAAGCATCCCAAAAAAATCATCTAAAAAACTACTAGAAATAATTAACCACTTTAGCAAAGTCGCAGGATATAAAATAAACCTTCATAAATCATCAACATTTCTATATATGATTAGCAAGATATAGTAGAAAGACCTAGAAAGAGAAATCCCATTCAAAGTAACCTCAAACAATATATAATATCTGGGAGTCTATCTACCAAGGCAGACTCAAAAATTTTTGAAAAAAAATTACAAAACACTTCTCACAAAAATAAAAACAGATTTAAATAACTGGGCAAACATCAATTGCTCATGGATAGGTTGTGCTAAAAATGACAATTCTACCAAAAGTAAACTACTTGTTTAGTACCCTACCAATCAAAATTCCAAAAAAAAATTACTTTAATGAGTTAGAAAAAGTTGTAAGTAAATTTATATGGACAAATAAAAAGTCAAGAATTTCCAGAGATTCAATGAAAAAAAAAGTGTAAAAGAAGGTGGCTTAGTCCTACCAGATCTAAAATTATATTATAAAGCATCAGTCATCAAAACTGTCTGGTATTGGCTAAGAAATAGAATGATGGGTCAGTGGAAAAGACTAGGTGCAATAGCAGGAAATGATTATAGTAATCTGCTGTTTGATAAACCCAAAGATTCCAGCAATTGGTATGAAAACTCTCGCTTCAATAAAAACTGTTGGGAAAATTGGAAGTTAGTACGGAAGAAACTTGTATTAGACTAACATCTCACACCCTACAATAAGATAAGATCAAAATGGATACAGTATTTAGACATAAAAAAAACAGTATTATAAATAAGCAAACTAGAAGATCAAGGAGTAGTTTACTTGTCAGATCTATGGAAAGGGAAGCAGTTTATGATCAAGGAAGAGATGGAGAACATCATTAAAAATAAACTAGATAATTTTGATTACATTAAATTAAAAAGATTTTGCACAGATCAAACCACTGCAACCAAGATCAAAAGAAATGTTGTAAACTGGGAAACAATTTTTACAACTAGTATTTCTGACAAAAGACTCATCTCCAAAATATACAGAGAAATGAGTCAAATTTTCAAAAAATAAGCCATTCCCCAACTGACAAATGGTCAAAGGATATGCGAAGAAAATTTACAGTTGAGGAAATCAAGCAATCCATAATCATATGAAAAATTGCTCTAAACCACTAATTATTAGAGAAATGAAAATTAAAGCATCTCTGAGATAGCACCTTACACCTCTCAAAGTGGCCAATATGACCAGAAAGGAAAATGATCAATGTTGGAATGGATGTGGGAAATCTGGGACACTAATATATTGTTGGTGGAACTGTGAACTCATCCAACCTTTCTGGAGAGCAATTTGCCCAAAGGGCAACAAAAATGTGCATATCCTTTGATCCAGCAATATCACTACTAGGCCTTCTTTACCCTGAAGAGATCATGAAAAAGGGTAAAAATATCAATTGTACAAAAATATTCATAGCAGCCCTATTTGCAATGGCAAAGAATTGGAAATTAAGTGAATGTCCTTCAACTAGTGAATGGCATAACAACCTGTGGTATATGTATGTCATGGAACACTATTGTTCTATTAGAAACCAGGAGGGACAGGAATTCAGGGAAGCCTGGAGGGATTTGCATGAACTGATGCTGAGTGAGATGAGTGGAACCAGAAAAGCATTGTACCCTCTAACAGCAACATGGGGGTGTTGATCAACCTTTATGGACTTGCCCATTCCATCAGTGCAACAATCAGGAACAATTTTGGGATATCTGCATTGGAGAATACCATCTGTATACAGAGAAAGAATTGTGGAGTTTGAACAAAGACCAAAGGCTATTACCTTTAATTTAAAAAAGAACCATTATCTTATTATTTAATTTTTCTATCCCTTATACTTTATTTTTTCTTCCTTAAGGATATTATTTCTCTCTCATCACATTCAATTTAGATCAATATAAACCATAGAAACAATGTAAAGACTAGCAGACTACCTTATGTGTGCATGGGGCGGGGGGGGGGAGAAAGAATGGGGGAAAAAATTGTAAGACTCAAAATAAATAAAATCTTTCAAAAAGAAGAGAAATTCCCCTATTTCACTGAATGCCCATCTTTTCCCCTGGAAGAGGATGTTCATTTTTCTGGGTAGTTGATTTTTAGGTGCATTTCAAGCTCTTTTGACTCCTGGAGCCCTATGAACCCTTAATGTGACTCCTACTAAGTCCTGTGTAATCTTGATTGTAGCTCCATGATATTTGAATTGTTTCTTTCTGGTTGCTTGTAATATTATCTCTTTGACTTGGGAGTTCTGGAATTTGGCTATAATATTCCTGGGGGTTATTTTTTGGATCTCTTTCAGGAGAAGATAGGTGAATTCCCTCAATTTCTATTTTACCCTCTACTTCCAGGATATCAAGGCATTTTCCTGTAGAAATTCTCTAAAACTGAAGTCAAGTCTCTTTTCCTAATCATGACTTTCCAGTAGTCCAATAATTTTAAATTGTCTCTCCTAGTTAGTTGTTTTTTTCCAATGAGATATTTCACATTAACTTCTAGTTTTTCATTCTTTTGGTATTATTTTATTGTTTCTTGATTTTTTCTCTGTCATTAGCTTCCTTCAGTCCAATCTACATTTGAAGGAATTTTTTTCTCCAGAGAGTTTTCTTATCTCCTTTTCCATTTGACCAATTCTGCTTTTTAAGGTATTCTTCTCCTCATTAACTTTCTGGACTGTTTTTTTTTCCATTTGACCTAAACTGGTTTTTAACATTTATTTGGCACTTTTGGTATCTCCTTGACTAAGCTGCTGACTTGATTTTCATATTTTCCCTACATCACTCTCATTTCTCTTCCCAGTTTTTCCTCTTCCTCCCTTACTTGATTTTCAAATTCTTTTCTGAGCTCTTTCATAGCTTAAGCCCAATTTCTATTTTTTTATTGGAGACTTTGGCTATAGAAGCTTAGGCTTTGTTATCTTCTGAGTATGTGGTTTGTGACTGTCTATGGTAAGGTGCCATTTTTTCTGTTTATTCAATTCCCCAGCCTGTGACCTGGTTTTGAGGCTTCCCATACTTTTGAGTTGTTATTGGAGCACCTTCATAAGGACCGTAGTTCTTTCAATGTCTTATAAGGGGCTCTGACTGGTCTCCTGCCTATACTTTTGTCTGTGAATGACCACAAGCACCCCCATCTACCCTGGAATTGTGAGGAGGACCCCTGCTCTGCTACAATAGTATGGGGGCTCAGATTGTGACCAGGGTCTGAATATGGACAAAGCACAAGAATCCTGTCCCAGGGATAGAGGAGAGACCTCGACAATCTCCCCACACCCCCTTATTTTCCATGGGCTGAGCACTCTGGAAGTAGCTATTGGATGGCTCCCTGCTGGGCAGCTCTGTGGGCTTGCTTCTGTTTCCTAGGATCTGGGCTGTGCTGATGGCTATGCTGGCCTGGGTTCCACACTCACTCTGGCAGATATTCACCAACTTGTCTTCCAAGTTGTGCTTGTTATTCACTGGGCTGGGAGGTCTGGAACCTGCCCCTGTTGCCATGAGCGGTGCCCCCAGGGACCTAGGCACCCTGTGGGCTGTTCCTGGAAGGTTAGAATTCCTTCACTACAACAGCAGTGATCCTGGTTGCTCTGCCAGCCCCTCCAACCCCATGGAACAGAGGTTTTCCATGATCTTCCAGGTTACCTCGGGCTGGAGAATTGCCTCACTGGGTCTTCCTAAATTTCTTTCAGAAATTTAGTTAGTCATAATTTTAAGATTTTTGTAATATTTTGGAAGAGAAATCCTGGGAAATTCTGTCCTCATGTAGCCACCTTGGTCCCCTCCTCATTTTGGCCCACTCCAAGGCTCCTCATTAAAGCTAGTCCTTGAACTTGTCACATTGGTGTCAGTCCTCTTCTGAATTGTTGTTATTCATTCATTTCAGTTGTGTCCAAATCTTTGCAATCCCATTTTGGAGTTTTCTTAACAAAGGTACTAGAGTAGTTTGCCATCTCCTTCTTCAGTTAATTTTACAGAAATGGAAACTGGGGCAAATAGGGTTAAATGACTTGTCCAAGGTCATACAGCTAGTTAAGTAAGAGACCAAATTTGAAATTAGGAACATGAATCTTCCTGGCACCAGACCCAGCATCTATCTACAGTGCTACCCAGTTGCCAAGAATCATTCTAATCACCTTCCCCCCAAATTGAATCTCTGTTCCTCCACTGTACCTAAATATATGTTCATGTCTCCCCTGTCCTGAAACTGAGCATCCCTTGATCTTATCACATTTCTTTAACCTGTATTTTTTCACCATGTATTTTTGACCTGTATTCTTTGACCATGTATTTTTTTTCTTTTTAAAGGTTAAACTAGCTAGTAGTTTAATATATTTATTATGGGTTTTTTCCCAAAAAAAACACTAACTCATTGTTTGATTATATATACATATAATATATATATATATATATATATTATACATATATACATATATATGAGGTTTTTTGTTTTTAATTTTATTACTATTTTGATTTGTAATTGGAATTTTTAATTTATTAATTTTCTAGTTTTTAAATTATATTTCATACTATTTCTCAAAACCACTTCAATATGAAACTTTAAGAAAGAGTTGATCTGAACTTATGTCCTTCATAAGTGTATCATTAGTCATTAACTCAATTCTGAGAGACCTTATTTGTTCCCTATCACCACTCTCCTGAAACTTGTTTTTCCAAAGTCAGCAATGGCTTCTTCTCAGTCTTCCCATTACTTGACATTTCCCACAACATTTGACAGTGGGAACTGTCTCCTCTTTCTTAATGTCTTTGCTCTTGTCCTTGCATTATTATCTCCAAGTTTCCCTCTTAGCTTCCTGTATAAACTTGTCAAATGCATGTTAAACTAAATACAAAACTGTGACTGTCAATTAAGAATATATTCTGCAGTAGGCACTAGGGAATAGAAAAATGACACAATCCTTTCCTTGATAGAAACAGACCCTGCTTTATCATCTTTAGCAATATTAACAGATAATACTCACTTTGTTGCTATTTTTAAAAAGGAGGCATAATAACTTACCCTCCCACTATCCCAGATTTAGCTAGATGTTGAGAAAAATTGGTTCCTGACAGTTCATGTTCCTTTGAAAATGCCCTTGATTCAAAACTATAATATGCAATGAATCACTGATAGGATTAAGGTGGATTTCTGTCATGAATAGGGTAGGAGCCCTTGATTCAAAACTGTTGTTTTTTTCCTTTGATAAAGGGGACATCCCTATGGACTTTTAGATCTTGCAGAACTATGAAAATTAGATATTTCTCCTAACCCTCTGATATAAGAAACATACAAGAAGACCATGACATCAAGGAGGTGATGTCACAACAAGCACATGAATTGGATTTGAGTGAGAGGCTAAGTCATGAATCTCACTTTCTCCTCCAGAACCATCTAAGTCCAGTGACCAGATATGAATCAGGGTGACTGGAAATGGTCCTGAATGTGAGAAAATCAGGGTTAAGTGATTTACCCAAGGTCATGCCACTGGTAAATATTGAGATCAAAAATGAATTCAGGTCCTCCTGACTTCAGGGCTGGCATTCTATCCACTGTGCCAACTAGCTGCCCTATCTCACTGAGGCTCCAATAAAAAAAGTAGATAAGGTTTGAAGACTAATGATATGGATATTCTGCTTTCTTCCCTGTTGAGTAAGAACAAAACCCAGTTCAGTTCTATGTTCTCTCCCTCACTGTCTGCATATTTCATCCAAAGAAGCAGTGTTTGGTTCTTCTACCAAAGTTCCAGTGATTGCATTGTAGACTTCATTGAGTCTGGGACAATTTTTGTATGATAATGAATTATTATTTTCCTTTCAAGTATAATAATAAAAGTAATTTCATTTATTAATAATGATGATGATGATGAATGATAATAGCTAGTATTTATATAGCACCTACTTCGTGTCAAGTATTAAGCTAAACCTTTTACAAATATCTCATTTGATCCTCACAACAACTCTAGGCCATGAGTTCTATCATTATCCTCATTTTACAATGAAGGAAACTAAGGCAAGCAGAAGTTAAATGATTTGCCCATGTCACATCACACAGCTAGTAAGGGTCTGAGGTAGAGTTGTTAAAAGTTATCACAGGTTTTACAACTTTAATTAGGGTAAGAATTCTTAATTAAAGGAATCATGAAAGATAAACTAGAAATTTTTCAATTCATAAAATTAAAAAGTGTTTGTATAAATAAAGTGCATTAAAATGGAATTATAAAAGAAAGAGCAGAGTGGAGAAAAATAGTTGCACTAAGTATCATTAACATAAGTCTGATATAAAATATATAAGAAATTGATACAAATTTATACTACCAAACATTATTATTTAATAATAGTGGTCAAAGGGCATGACAAAAGTTTTTAAAATGGAGACAGAGGAATCAAAGATGACTCTGAAATTTCAATTCTATATGACTTGGGAGACATCCTCTAGAGATAAAGGAAATTCAGGATACTGAAGGAAAATTAATTTAGCTTTAGATAAGACAGCTGTGAAGTATTGGTGGGATATTTAGTTAATGATAGAGATGTCCAGCAGAGAATTTACAACATAGGAATAGAATCACAGAACCACAGAACCAGAAGAGATCTCAGCAATTCTTTTGTCCAAGTATAACTGAACAAATTATCTCTTCAAAATATTGGAGAAAGAGTCAATCAGATTTTCTTTAATATACCTTATAAAGGGGTGTTCATGATATTCCTAAGCTTAGAGTAGTCCATTTCACTTTGGGAATTTTCTATTTGGTAGGATTTTTCTAACATGCCTAAACTTTCCTTTTTCAAATTTCTACTCTAAGAGCAGAACTAGGAGCGGCTAAGCACAATAAATCTATTCCTTCTTCTATGAGATGAAGCAAATATTGTCAGATGTGGTTAATTATTTTTATTTACTTAATTTGAATTCTTTATTAAAAACAGCAAGGCATAGCTGCCCTTAAGAGTCAGGAAGAGTTGGATTCAAGTCTTTCTAATGCTAGCTATGTTAAGTTGTTTAAGTCACTTAAATTTCTCATTGTTCCAGGCAACATTCTTAGACTATAATTTACAAAAAAAGTTGTGTATTTGTATTAATAAAAGTTCTTTGCCCCAATAAAATCACAGGTATAAAAATAAAGAGAATAAAGTGATTTTTATAGGGGAACAATATGATTTTTTAGAAAGACCTTTTTCTTTAAAGAGACATTGACTTACATACCACTGAATCTCTTCAAGTTAAAGAAAAATTGACACATGTTGGGATGTCATGGAATATGCTCAACTTTGAAGCATAGGTTGACTAGAGGAGTTGAGAGATACTTTCCAACTCTAGGAATCTACATATCTCTAAGTCTAAGGAATCCAAAGAAAATCTATAATATTTATCTACTTAAAGAAAACTCAGATTTCTTTATTGAGATAGTTCCATTGCAATTTCAGTTTAACGTGTCATATTCTTTCCCAAAAAATGAAATAATTCCTAATCATATGTTCAATTATTGCATTTTCTTTTTATGTGGGTAGTAAAATATGTTTCAAACTGTATTTCTAGTATCAGTCTTCTTTAACTTCATTCTAAGGCTGTCAGTCACAAGTTTTTGATGCCAAATTGCTTTGCCTACTTTAAATCTCAAAAAAAGAAAAAGAATCTCATAGTACCTCTTCCCTCAGCTATTATGGAAAGTCTTCCTTGATCATCATATGGCTCTACCCAGTTAGTATCTCCACTGAACTCATTTGGGAAATAATTGGAATGCTGGGTCCAATTAAATTACTTATATTTACTTACATTTTAAAGCCATTTGGACAAGATAAAGTTCAAATATGAGCTGCCTAAAAAAACATGCATTAAAAAAAAACAGAAAAAGCCCTAGAGACAAATTAACATTAGCATTAAAAAAAAGATAATTTATCACGAGAAATCAGTGGGATGAGAACACTGGAAGATATACTACTTGCAAATTAAAAACTAAAAGAAATATGATGGATATTCTGTTTCAGTATGATTCCCCCTTGAATGTGCCTTAATCTTCCTCTCAACTTAAGTCACACTTTTTTTCCCCTAAGCAAATGATCTATCTAGTGATTCAGAGAAGTTGAATAAACTAACTCCATTGGAGAAGAGACTAATCTAAATTTGTATTATAGAAACAATACCTTAAATGACTGCTTATGTATAAACATACCATTTTTCCTAACAAACTTAAAGAATAAAATCAAGTTTTCATCTGTTTTTTGAACTCTTTCACTTAAAAATTGATTACTATAGTTGCAATTCTAGAAGCCTAAAATGCTGTTCCAATAAAAGAACAAATTACCAAAGCAAGAACATGTTAGAAGTGGATTGAAAAACCTCTCTGGGGTGCTTTGAAACTATAAGAGCTGGAAAAAAATTGTTTATGTCATTTGAAACATAACTACAGCTGGTTTGCATCAAAGGAAAAGGTCATAAAAATGTGCTAATAGTTGAGCATAGAATATCTAAAAGATGTACACCATACTCTGAACAGCAACATTCACTTTCAAAATAGGTTTCTAAGATATCCTGTTGTTTGACATTGTCTTCTTAGTGTGAAAATGTTTTGAGAATTTTAAGAGCAAAAGATAACAATGTTTCTATCTTTAAAAATTCAAGAGCCTTCTTCAATTTTACAGCTGTGTATGATTAAGAATGTAAATATGCTCTGGAGACTAATTCCATTTTCAACTTGACAGCTTTTGAATCACCTCCCCTGAGATACAATTCTAGTTAAAATAATGGGGCTTGGTGACAATCAAAAGTCATTTTGGAGCAACTAATAAAGGTAAGTTGCATAAAGGATGTGAGAGGGACAATGTGTATTATAAAAAGAGATTGATATCCAAAATACTCTGAAAATGTAGGCCCCATTTTCTTTATTTAAAGACATTTGGAAGAGCTGATGTGTAGTCAGGAAGTTAGGACTTCTCTGTTTTTCACTTTCTGGGAAGAGAAAAATGTTAAGCTTACCTTCCAATAATAGCAACTAAGACTCCAAATTCTGTTATGGCACATAAAATAGCTTTCACTTAAAGAGACAGTATTTTTAATGTTCTAAGTGGAAGAAACTGGTTATGGTTATCTAAATTTGAAACACTTTTCCAACCTGGAGATTCCTCACTCAGATTTTCTGATAATGAAATTTACAACTACTTCTCTTTAAAAACAGAGTACTAAATAAGCTATTTAATTATTAAGTCAAAAAATAATCATAAAGAATCCGTTTCAAACTGGGATCAGTAAAATAAGTAGCCTAAAGCCCTTTGTGTATCAAATGAGATGGAGTGAGTCACTGAAAATGATGTTTACTTGTAGGATTGATCCTGATGAAATTTTTTTAACCTCCCAAAATATATATATATATATATATATATATATATATATATATATATATATATATATATACACATGAACACATGCATATTTAATACATATAAAAACTACATTGATGAATCCTTATCAATATGATCAAAGAATTGACAACTGAAAATAAAAGCTGTCACACAACCAAAATTTCCACTTGTGAGTATTAATTCATGATAACTAGAAACATCTGATCATCAAAATTAAATTATGATCTATCTGGTGACTACCCAAAGATTAAAATTCTTTATTTTTATATTCCAACCTTACAATCTATATTTTCCTATATTCTAATTGTTCTGGAACTTTATTGATAAAGGTATTCCATGATTCAGAATCCAACCTGACTTTGCCCATTTTTTCTCACTTTTGTCCATGCCCTCCCATAAATTCAACACAAAAAGTACATCAACATTGCAGGAGTCATCCTCAAATTCTCCTTACATGAAAAGAATACCAGCGGAGCATGTGGATCATGTATTTCTCATCATGTAAAGGTTCCTTCTTCTCTTTGTATCATAAACCTCCTTGACAATATTCTGTTTAATACCATTTCCCCTTTATAATTCTTTATTTATAATAGGTCTCAAGCTTCTCATGCCTATCACATGCCTCTCTATTGCCTCATAGGGAATCTTCAACTTTAGTTCCTTGGAGAACTGAGTGTTTCAGAATTTGTGCCAGAAAATATCATTGATAGGCCTTTTTAAAAAAATAATTTCGTTTCTTTTCTGTTTTACTTTACTGAACTTTCTCTTCCTCCTTACCTAGCATTAGAGAAGACCACTGTTTGACACAGATTTATAAATATATGCAAAATTGTATTAAGCATACTTCTACTTATCAGTTCTTTCTCTGAAGATAGATGACATCTTCCGTCATAGATTCTATGTAATTGACTTGATTTTAATAATACCCAGAATAACTTAGTTGTTCACAATTTTTCTAAGAACAATATTGCTGTTACTATATATACAGCATTCTCTTGGATCTGCTCATTTCATCCATCTTATTTCAAAAAAGTCTTTTGATGTATGTCAATCAGTACATCGTGTCTTATATAGCACAACAGTATTTCATCACAATCATATACTACAACTTATTTAGTCATTTCCTACTTGATGGGTATCCCTCAATTTCTAATACTTTGCTACCACAAAGAGAGCTGCTATAAGTATTTAATTTATTTTTACTTTATTTTCAATTCAGGGAACCAAACAAACAATTCCATACCATTCCATGCCAGCCTATTGGCATTTGTGGATATTACAATAGCCAATGAGAAGACTCAGGGCAGACCCATTGCCAATGTTATATCAACATTGTTGGCTGTGTTCTCACTGTTCTAAGAGATGGTAACAGCTCTTAGCAACTATGTAAGACCAGATCATGGAATAACTACACAAGATGGGGATCAAATTCCACAGGACTAGCTACTGAACCCAAGACTGTTGACATTAGAAAAAACCTTGTCAAATCTTTGTTAGCTAAGATATCATTCATTAGAAAGTCAATCAAGGACAATATGGAAGACCTTTAAAGCTGCATACTACAAGCCAAATTGCATTGCTCTTCCTCCTCCAGAGAGGGCCCAAACTGCATCCTTAATGGTTTTTGCTGATATAACAATGGCTAATGCAAAAACTCAAGGGGGATGGATTGCTACGGATCTGTCTTGTCAACCCTGTGGGTTATGTTTCCACAACTTTATGAAATGGTCACAACATTAAAGAGTTTCATATAACCTGACCAAAGAACAGCTACTCAGGACAGAATATGAATTCCATGGACAGTTGCTAGAGAGAAGATTGTAAAGTCATCATTGGCACTTGGATATTATCTCATCAGAAAACCAAGCAAAATCTTCATTTAAATGACTAAATGATACCTTTTTAGCATCTATAAGGTCAGGCATTCCTGCAGTCAGTGTAGATCTTGACCCTGCCCTTGATTTTAAAGAAACAACTAATTGGCTTGCACTTCAAAAGTTAAAGCTGTCTATCATCCATGGTTTGCTTGAACTTGAAGGGAAGAAGTCTGAGGGCCCAAATGGGGTGGCCTTCAGAATGCAATTTAAATTAGTCTCTACATACTCAGAGATTATGCCATATATGATCATGCAAGCCTAGAAATCTGAAGGCTTATCTACAATGCTTTCAACTACGGGGAAAGAGATAAATATTTTCCTTCAAGTAGAACAAAACATGGGGATAAGTTCGCATATCTTAAGGTATTACAGCTTCTAGGTTCTGAATATAGCACCAGCAAAATTTCCTTATCTCTGCAAAGTTGGCAATGTGCAAACGCAAGGCAGAGCATACATTTGGCAACCACCAAATCACAAAGGAGTCACTATCAAGAATTATGGATGCAGAAACAAAAAAGGCAAAAGCAAAACCACCTTTTAAGAGAAAAGCAATAATACAAGATGACAAGAAAGCACTGAAAAAAGTTTTTAGTACAAGAGGATGGCAGTCCAAGGAACTCAGTATTTCATAAATCTGGCTGAAGAAACGCTGAAATGGTTTATGGAAGCCAAGAAGAACCAAATCAATGCTCACTAAACTAATCAGGAAAAAAAGTCAAACAAGAACCCTATAATGCATCAATATCTTTCTGGTTGCTGTAAGACCAGGTATTACTGAGATCATGGATTTGGACCCAGCCCTTGACTTTAAAGAAACAGTGAACTGGTTAACATCCCAAGGCCTGAAATTGTCCATCATTAAAGCTATATTTGAACTTGCAGAAAAAAAGAATCTGTATACCCAACTGGATCTGCTTTTATTATCACAAAACTCAGAGATGATATCAAGTGTAATAATGTGAGCATTCATCAATGAGTGTCTAACTCATGCCTCAATGTTACCAGGCATGGGGAATAAGATAGAAATTCTCCAGACAGAGAAAAATCTTCAAGAGTGATATGGTGACAAATTCCCCTATTTAAAGATTCTACAACTGTGATGATCTTGCTTGGACCAAATTTCCAGACCTTTGCAAAGTTGCAAACATGCAAAAGCACAAAACATTTCACAATTACCAGACCACAAAAGAATCACTTTCCGAAATGGCAGATATTGATGTAGAAGAAACAGCTACAAAACCACCACTCAAGAAAATGTCTATGTTCTATGAAGACAAAAAGGTTCCATGGAGAAAAAATAGGGTGCTATACAGCAAGATTCAATTTAGGGGGCTCAATATTCAAGTTATTTGAGATCATGCAACTCAGAGGAAATGACACTAGTGCACAGGATACTATCTAAGAGGGAACATGACAGTCATGTCAACCACTCAACTCTGGCAAAAGAACCAGAGTAACTAACCCCAACACTATCATCACATCAAAAAGAAGCAGGAAAAGAGTACTGCAACTAAGAGAAGAGAATAATGAAAATCAAAGACCATCTGCCTTAAGTACCTTCGAGAAGTGGACAAGTGGAAAGGGAATCACTGAGCAAACAGAGGAAAGATCAGGAATGGAAATCAAAAGCAACAATATCCCAGCTGCCTCATAGCACACTCAAATTTCTCTTAATGAAGATGAGCTAAAAGAAACAGAAGAAGGACCTATCTTTTTTTAAGATTTTATTTATTTCGAATTTTACAATTTTTCCCCTAATCTTGCTTCCCTCCCCACACCCCACCCCAGAAGGTAGTCTGTTAGTCTTTATATTGTTTCCATGTATATATTGATCTCAGTTGAATGTGATGGGAAAGAAATCATACCCTTAAGGGAAAAAACTAAAGTATAAGAGATAGCAAAATTACATAATAACATGATTTTTTTAACTAAAGGTAATATATTGTCTTTGCTCTTTGGTCAAATTCCACAATTTTTTCTCTGGATAGAGATAGTATTCTCCACTCCATAAACTGCAAAATTAGGCGCTGATGGAATGAGAAAGTCCATTGAGGATGATCATCACCCCCATGTTGCTATTAGGGCATACAATGTTCCTCTGGTTTGGCTCATCTTGCTCAACATCAGTTCATGCAAATCCCTCCAGGCTTCCCTGAATTCCCATCCCTCCTAGTTTCTAATAAAACAATAGTGTTCCATGTTATATACATATATATATATATATATATATATATATATATATATATGCCACAGTTAACAGCCATTTTGCATTTGAAGGAGATTCACTTAATTTCCAATTCTTTGCCACAATAAACAGGGTTGCTATGAATATTTTTGTACAAGTGATGTTTTTATACCCTTTTTCATAACTTCTTAAGAGTATAGAATGCAATTCCAAATTATGAATGGTTGGATGGTCACAGTTCCACCAACAATGTATTAGTGTCCTAGAATTCTGACATCCCTTCCAACATTGATCATTGCACTTTCTGGTCATATTGGCCAGTCTGAGAGGTGTGAGATGGTATCTCAGAAATGCTTTAATTTGCATTTCTCTAACAGTTAGTGACTTAGAGAAATTTTTCATATAACTATGGATTGGTTGATATCTTCATCTATAAATTGCTTTTGCATGTCCTTTGATCATTTTTGAACTGGGGAATGGCTTGTTTTTTTTTAAATTAAACTCATTTCTCTGTATATTTTAGAAATGAGTCCTTTGTCTGAAATACTAGTTGTAAAAATTGTTTCTCAATTTACTGCAATTCTTTTGATCTTGGTTACAGTAGTTTTATATGTGCAAAAGCTTTTTAATTTAATGGAATCAAAATTATCTAGTTTGTTTTTAATGATGTTCTCCATCTCTTCCACGATCATAAACTGCTTCCCTTTCCATAGATCTGACAGGTAAACTATTCCTTGATCTCTTAGTTTGCTTACATTATTGTTTTATATGTCTAAATAGTGTATCCATTTTGATCTTTTCTTATTATAGGGTGTGAGGTGTTGGTCTAATCTAAGTTTTTGCATATTAACTTCCAATTTTCTCAACAGTTTTTATCAAAGAGAGAGATTTTATCCCAATAGCTAGACTCTTTGGGTTTATCAAACAGCGGATTGCTATAGTCATTTCTTGCTATATCACCTAGTCTTTTCCACTGACCCATCACTCTATTTCTTAGCCAACACCAGATAGTTTTGATGACTAATGTTTTATAATATAATTTGAGATCTTGTAGGTCTAAGCCACCTTCTTTTGAACTTTTTTTCATTAAATACCTGGAAATTCTCGACTTTTTATTTATCCATATAAATTTACTTATAACTTTCTAACTCATTAAAGTAATATTTTTGGAATTTTGATTGGTAGGGCACAAAACAAGTAGTTTAATTTTGGTAGAATTGTCAACTTTATTATATTAGCTTAACCTATCCATGAGCAGTTGATATTTGCGCAGTTCTTTAAATCTGATTTTATTTGTGTGAGAAGTGTTTTTAATTGTTTTCAAAAAGTTTCTGAGTCTGCCTTGGCAGGTAGACTCCTAGGTATTTTATATTGTCTGAAGTTACTTTGAATGGAATTTCTCTTTCTAGCTTTCTGCTGCATCTTGCTAGTCATATATAGAAATGTGAGGAATTATGAGGGTTTATTTTATATCCTACAACTTTGCTAAAGTTGCTAATTATTTCTAGTATCTTTTTAGATGGTTTTTTGGGATTCTCTAGGTATACCATCATGTCATCTGCAAAGAGTGAGAGTTTTGTCTCTTCCTTACCAATTCTAATTCCTTCAATTTCTTTTTCTTCACTTATTGTTGGAGCTAACTTTTATAATACGATATTGAATAGTAGTGGTGATAATGGGCATTTTATTTCACCCCTGATTTTATTGGGAATGCCTCTAGCCCATCCCTGTTGTATATAATGCTTGTTGATGGTTTTAGATAGACACTGATTATTATTCTGAGGAACAATACATTTATTCCCATACTCTCTAGTGTTTTTAGTAGTGCTGTATTTTGTCAAAAGCTTTTTTCAGCATCTATTGATATGATCATATGATTTTTATCACTTTATTATTTATATAATTAATTATACTAACAGTTTTCTTAATATTGAACCAACCCTAAATTCCTGGGATGAATCCTACTTGATCATAATGTATGATCCTAGTGATAACTTGTTGTAATGGTTTTGCTAAATTTTTATTCAAAATTTTTGCATCTATATTCATTAGGGAGATAGGTCTATAATTTTCTTTCTCTGTTTTAACTCTTCCTGGTTTTTAGGTATCAGCACCATATTGGTGTCATAGAAAGAGTTAGAGGTCCATCTTCACCTATTTTTCCAAATAGTTTATATAGAATTGGAACCAATTGTTCCCTAAATGTTTGATAGAATTCACTTGTGAATCCACCTGGCCCAGGAGATTTTTTCCTTAGGGAGTTCAATGATGGCTTCTTGAATTTCTTTTTCTGAGATAGGGTTATTAAGGTATTTAATTTCCTCTTCATTTAATTTGGGTAATTTATATTTTTGTAAATATTAATCCATTTCACTTAGACTATCAAATTTATTGGCAAAGAGTTGGGCAAAATAATTACAAATTATTACTTTAATTTCCTCCTTATTGGTGGTAAATTCACCTTTTTCATTTATGATACTAGCAATTTGGTTTTCTTCTTTATTTTTTTAAATAAAATTGAACAGAGGTTTATCAATTTTATGAAAAAACCATCTCTTGGTTTTATTTATTGGTTCAATAGTTTTCTTGCTTTCAATTTTATTAATTTCTCCTTTAATTTTTAGAGTTTCTAATTTGGTATTTAATTGGGGGGTTTTAATTTGCTCTTTCTCTAATTCTTAGTTGCATATTTAATTCATTGATTTCTTCTTTCTCTAATGTAATCATGTAAGCATTTTAAGATACAATATATCCCCTGACTGCCACCTTGAGTGTATCCCATAGGCTTTGGTACATTGTTTCATTATTGTCATTATCTAGGATGAAACAATGAATTCTTTCTATAATTTGTTGTTTGATCCGCTCATTCTTTAAAAGGAGGTTATTTAGTTTCCAATTAGTTTTGGGTCTCTATCTCCCTGACCCAATTTGCATGTGATTTTTTATGCATTATACATTTATGCATTTATGTGTTATGAACTGAGAAAGATGTATTCACTATTTCTGTCTTTCTGCAAATGATTATTAGGTTTTTATGCCCTAGAACATGGTCAATTTTTGTGTAAGTGCCATGTACTAAAGGAAAAAACGTACATTCCTTTCTGTCCCCATTCAATTTCCCCCCATAAGTCCATCATATCTAAGTTTTCTAACGATCTATTTACCTCATTAACTTCCTTCTTGTTTATTTTATGGTTAGATTTATTTAAATCTGAGAGCAGGAGGTTGAGGTCTCCCACTAGTAGAGTTTTGCTATCTATGTCTTCCTATAACTCCTTCAACTTCTCCTCTAAGAATGTGGATGCTATACTATTGGCTGCATACATATTTAATATTGAAATTACTTTATTGTCTATGGTACCTTTCAGGAGGATATAGTTCCTTTCCTTATCTCTTTTAACGCTATCTATTTTTGCAGTTGCTTTTTCTGTGATAAAGATTGCTACCCCTGCTTTTTTTTTTTCACTTCAGCTGAAGCAAAGCATATTTTGCTTTTACTTTATTTTTATTTTTTATTTTACCTTTTTTAACCTTTTTTTATTTTACCTTTATTTTACCTTATTTTACCTATATTTTACCTTTACTCTATATGCATCTCTCTCTGCTTCAAATGAGTTTTTTTGTAAGAAGCATATTGTAGGATTCTGGTTCTTAGTCCATTCTGCTATTCACTTACATTTTAAGGGAGAGTTCATCCCATTCACATTCAAAGTTATAATTACTAACTCTTTATTCCCTCCATGTTTTCTTCCCTATGTTTGTATTTTCCTCCCTTTTTTCCACTTTATCCATATTCCCCAATATTTTGTTTCTGAATACCACCACCTTCAGTATGTTTACCCTTCTATATCCAACCCTCCTCCCTTTTCTTTCCCCTTTCCTTTTGCCCTTTCTTCCTTACCTTGTTTTCTGTTAGTTCCCCTTTTCCCTTTTAATACTTGAAAGGTAAGATAAGTTTCTTAACTTAACTGAGTGTATGTATGTTAACTTTAAGCCAAATCTGATGAGAGTAAGATTCAGACGGTTCTCACCTCCTCCCTTCTTCCCCTTTATTGCAAAAGGTCCTTTCTACCACTTAATGTAATGAGATTTACCCTATCCAATCTCCTTCATCCTCCTATCTCCTTACTGTCCCCCTTTTTAAGGAGGTATTGTTTGTAAAGCATTCTGGGTCACAGAGGTCATGAGTGTCCATCACTTCTGGCTTAGTATATTCTCTCTAATAGAGTTACAGTTCTCAAGAGTTATGAGAATCTTTCTCCCAGGTGGGTATATAGCCAGTTTCATCTTACTGGATAGCAGGTTTTTTCCCCTTGACCCTTTTTTTAACCTTTTCATGTGTCTCTTGTGTCTCCTATTTGATATCCAAATTTTCTATTTAGCTCTGGTCTTTTAATCAGGAAATGTTGGAAGACTCCTATTTCATTAAATGTCCATCTTTACTCCTGGAAGAGAAGTCTCAGTTTTGCTGGATAGTAGACTTTTGGCTGCATTCCAAGCTTCCTTTCTCTTCGGAATATCTTATTCCAGGGCCTTAAATCCCTTAATGTTGATGCAGCCAGGTCCTGTGTAATCCTTACTGTGGCTCCTTGGTATATATTGCTTCTTTCTGGCTGCTTGCAGGATTTTCTCTTTTATCTGATAGTTTTGGAATTTGACCACACTATTCCTTGGCATTTTCATTTTAGGATCCCTTTCCAATGGGGATAGATGTATTCTTTTAATAAATATTTTACCCTCTGGTTCAATAATGTCAGGGCAGCTTTCCTTCACTAAATCCTGTAATTTTAAGTCCAGGTTTTTTATCTCTTCAATGTTTTCAGGAAGACTGATAATTCTTAGTTTCTTTCTCTTCGATCTGTTCTTGAGGGCAGTGTTTTTGCTGATGAGGTATTTTACATTTTCTTCTATTTTTGATCTTTTGGTTTTGTCTAATAGAATACTGTTGTCTCATGAAATCATTAGTTTCCACAGATTGCAGTCTTTTTTAAGAGAAGAATTTTCTTCATTTACCTTTTGCAACTCCTTTTCCAATTGGTCAATTTTATTTTTAAAAGAGTTTTCCATTTGATCAAGTGGGGTTTTGAGAGAATTATTTTCTTTTTTTGCATTTGTCAGATTGTATTTTCCAAGGATTTGTTTCCTTATTGCAAGATTTTAATCTTTTATTGGGTTTCTTTTCCCAAATTTTCCAATTATTTTTAAACTCCTTCCTGATCTCCAAGGAAGTCTTTCTGTGCAGGAGTCCAAATCACATTCTCCTAAAAGGTTCTAAACTTCTCTGAGCTAGAGTCTTTACCTTCTAGGAGTTTTTCTATGGACCCCCCTTTTTGCTGGCCTTTCTTCATTTTCCTAACATCTTGTGTTGGGGGTGGGGCTGGTTCATAGATGTTTGGTGTTGGAATCCCTAGAGGCTTTACTCATTGAGTTTAATAAATCCAAGTGGGCCAGCCAATAAGAGATCCTAGAGGTTTTTGCTCATTTGCCTTAGTAATTCCAAGTGGGCCAGCCAGTAGAGAGTGCTAGTTGCTTTCTCTGGAGGTCTGTAACCTTGATTTGAGCCCCTTTCCTTTGACCTGGATACCTTTTATCCTTGAACAATTTGGGCTATGCCCTGGGGTGAGGTAATTACTCTCCCTATCCACAGCTGAGGAGCTCTGCTGCCCATTCCTGTGGGGGTGGGGTGGAGTGGGCTGTCACTCTGTTCTGGGAAAAATTCAGCTTCTAGGAAGCTGAAATGAAAGTATGGAATCTGAGGTCCTCCAGACCAGAGAAGTCCTGCAACTGCAATTCTCCTGCACTGGAAGTCACCCTCCAGCCTTGCCGGTAAGCCCCAGACCATCAGGCCCATAGTCCCCCAGTCCTACAGCCAACACTCCCACAGTCAACACCAGCATGGCTGATCCTAGGCTAATCCAACTCTCACCCTGTCCTGGCAGGGTCTCTGCTCTCCACCCTTGGCTCATCCAAAATCCCTGAAGACAAACCTTGAGGTAGTTGTTCTTTTACTAGCTTCTCTTTTGGGGTTTTGTCTATCAGATTTCTGTTAAAAGGTTTGTTTCATATTATATGTGAGGGAAGATCAGGAGACAGCACAGTGCCTGTCTTTGCTCTGCCATCTTGGCCAGAAGTGAGAGGGACCCATCTTTGAAAAAAACACTTCATAGTTTTGCAGTAAAACTGAGAGAAATGAGGAGATTCAGCCTGAATTGGCAATGCATCCACAGGCACCTCTTATATCTAGTATTGCTAAACCAGAATCAAACCTTTGCCCTATTAACTACATAAGTGCAAGGTCCCAACAATCTACGGGCCCAATTTAAGTAATAACAAGTAATTCACCAGATGAACAGCACAGCAAACTATCAATGCAGCATTTCTCACCACAGCTAATTCTCCTGAACAGTTAGGAATATAGGTTGTTAGATTTCACTTAACTGCCTATATGCTAACAGGACCCAGTGTTCAATACCCTACGGTTGCCAGAATTAAGGAGAAAAAAAATTTAGAATTCTTTTTCATATGTCCATATAGTTTTGATTTCTTCATCCAAAAACTGCTTGTTCCTATATTTGAACATTTATCAATTGGGGAATGACTCATATACTTATAAAATTGATGCAGCTCTCTATGTTTGAGATGTGGGAACTTTATACAACAAATTGGCTATAAAATTTTTTCCACCAATTGTCTGTGTTCCCATTTTGCCTACACTGGTTTTATTCTACAAAATCTTTCTAATTTAATAAAGCCACTGAAAGGCTTTGGTAGCAGGAGAAACTTAGAGTCACTAAAAATAAATTGGCAATTTTCCAATCCTTTTCTCCTGTAATTGAATTATTGGCCCCTTTCTATTTTTATTATCTGTCAAAGATATATACACTAAGAAACTATGTAAATTATACACTCAACTGTCTAGACAACTGTCAT
Source organism: Macrotis lagotis (assembly GCF_037893015.1). Taxonomy (NCBI): domain Eukaryota; kingdom Metazoa; phylum Chordata; class Mammalia; order Peramelemorphia; family Peramelidae; genus Macrotis; species Macrotis lagotis. Next base: position 666,723,261 of record NC_133658.1, on the reverse strand, counting down.
CATTTATTCTCTTGACCTTTCCTTATGAATAGATAAGCTAAATTCTTGTGAGTAATCTCATTTAGGAGGCTCTTTAATTTATAGGGAACAATAAAATCAGCACAATACTATGTATGAACAGGAAGATCCAGAGAACATCACCATAATGTCAAGGTTATGAATCAAGTTGGTTAGTGGAATAGTTGTGACCTCTACAGAAAAAGGAAATTCAGAAGTTTTGTAGGGGAACAGGGGAAAAATGGTTTAAGAAGGTATAGAATAGATGACAGTTCAGTTTAGAATATGTTGAGTTTGAAACCTCTATGAAATATTTTGTTTGGAGCCAGGTTGGGAAAGGGCTTTAAAAACTAAATGGGACTTTATACTTGTTCTTAAAGCCTAGAGGGAGCCATTAGAGTGTATTGAGTAGGAAGGCAACATGGTCAGATGTGCTTTTTTATGAATATCACTTTAGCAAGAGGATGTACTGGAGAGGGGAAAGACTTAAATCAGGGAGACCATTTAGGAGCCAACAGCAATAAGTAATGAGTATTTCATATGAGATGAACTAAGAGAATATGAGAGTTGTTGCACAAGAGAAAATAAGATTTGGCAACCCACTGAGTATGTGAGATAAGAGAGTATGAAGAGCCAAGAAAAAAATATGAGATTGTAATTGAGTGACTGAATAACTAAAAAGGCAGTAGTGTCTTCAACATAAATAGGGAAGTTCAGAAAGGGGGCTTATTTTGGGGAGAAAAGTTCATTTCTTTTTGGAAATTTTGAATTTAGAACTAACCAGTTTCAAATAGACAATTGGAGTTGCATGTCTAAAGCTCAGGAGAAAAACTAGGGCTGGATAAATATAGATTTAGGAATCATCTAAATAGTGATGATTACTAAACTTATGGGAATTCATCAAGTCATATTGTGACAGAATATAGAGAGAAAAGAAAAGAGGGCATAGTATAAAACTTTAGGAAACACAAGGATAAGATGATAGCAAAAGAGATTGAGAAGTTAGCAGATGGGAGTAGTTAGGTGGTACAGTGGATAGAGCACCATACTCACTTAATACTATATGTGTGACTTTGCACAAGTTACTTAATCCCATTGGAGAAAGACAGAGAGACAGAGAGAGTTATTGGATAAGTAAGAGGGACATGGTGGTGGTGGGGGGGGTTGTTATAAAAATCCAGATAGAAAAAAGTGTCTGAGAGAAAAGCATGTCCATCAGTGTCAAATCAAGCAAGTCAAAAACAATAACTGGAAACAATGGACATAAGATTTCTAGTGAATGATAGAGGAATTGTAGAGAGACAACCACACCAATGAACCATAAGAGGAACTGTGCAATTATATAGCTATTCAGAAAAACAACTTGAAGTTAGAGAAATAACATGCCAAAAAATAGTCCAGATCCTTTGTCCCAGAGGTTTTATGCTCAAGATGATCAATGACAAAAATAATATGCTCCATATATACCAAAATATTTAAAGAAGCCCTTTCCATGACTGTAAAAAATTAGAAACACAGCAAATGTTCGTTCTAAGTAGCTAAGTGGCTCTAAGTAATGAGGAGCATGAATTGCTACAGAGAAGCACAGAACGACTTACATGAACTGGTACGAAATGAAGTAAACAATGACAGAAAAACAAGATACATATCAATATAAATAGAAGAATAACAACCACATTAAATGTTGCAAAATTATAAAGAACAAGTCTTGTTCCAAAGGAGAAATATAAGAAGACATCTTCCCCTACTCCTCTGCAGAAGCTGAAGTGTACAGGTGTATAAAATTTCATATAACATCAATTTTTTTAGCATGTTATTTGCTTCTACTGAATTTTCTCTTTTCTTTTTTTTTTTAATTATGGATTTTATTTAAGTTTTACAATTTTTTTCCAATCTTACTTCCCTACCTCCATCCCACCCCACACAAAAAAATCTGCCAGTCTTTACTTTGTTTCCATGTTGTACATTGAGCCAAATTGAGTGTGATGAGAGAGAAATTATATCCTTAAAACAAAAAGTAAACAAGATAACAAGATCAGACAATAAGATATCTGTTTTGTTTTTCCCAAATTAAAAGGAATAGTGAACTTTATTCAAACTCCATGGTTCTTTATCTGGATACAGATGGGTATTCTCCATTGTAAACAGCCCAAATTTGTCCCTGATTGTCGCATTGATAGAATGAGCAAGTCCATCAAGGTTGAACATCACCCCATTTTGCTGTTAGGGTGTACAGTGTTTTTCTGGTTCTGCTCATCTCACTCAGCATCAGTTCATGCAAATCCCTCCAGGCTTCCCTGAATTCCCATCCCTCCTGGATTCTAATAGAACAACAGTGTTCCATGACATACATATACCACAGTTTGCTAAGCCATTCCCCAAATGAAGGACATTTACTTGATTTCCAATTCTTTGCCACCACAAACAGGGCTGCTATGAATGTTTTTGTACAAGTGATGTTTATACCCTATAAACCCAGTAGTGGTATTGCTGGATCAAAGGGTATGCTCATTGTTGTTGCTCTTTGGGCACAGTTCCAAATTTCTCTCCAGAAAGGTTGGATAAGTTTACAACTCCACCAACAGTGTAATAGTGTCCCAGATTTCCCACAACCCTTCCAACAATGATCATTATCCTTTCTGGTCATATTGGCCAGTCTGAGAGGTGTGAGGTGGTACCTCAGAGAAGCTTTAATTTGTATTTCTCTAATAATTAATGATTTAGAGCAATTTTTCATATGGCTATGGATTGCTTTGAACTCCTCATCTGTAAATTGCCTTTGCATATCCTTTGATCATTTGAAAATTGGAAAATGACTTTTTTAAAAAAATATGACTTAGTTCTCTGTATATTTTAGAAATGAGTCCTTTGTCAGAATCATTAGTTGTAAAGATTGTTTCCCAATTTACTACATTTCTTTAGATCTTGGTTGCAGTGGTTTTATCTGCACAAAATCTTTTTAATTTAATGTAATCAAAATCATCTAGTTTGTTTTTGGTGATGTTCTCCATCTCTTCCTTAGTCATAAACTGCTCCCCTTTCCATAAATCTGACAGGTAAACTAGTCCTTGATCTTCCAATTTGCTTATAGTGTTGTTTTTCTTTCTAAATCCTGTAACCATTTGGATCTTATCTTATTATAGAGTGTGAGGTGTTGGTCTAATCTAAGTTTCTTAACATACTAACTTCCAATTTTCCAAGCAGTTTTTATGAAAGAGAGAGTTTTTATCCCAATAGCTGGACTTTTTAGGTTTATCAAACAGCAGATTACTATAATCATTTCCTGCTATTGCATCTAGTGTATTCCACTGGTCCACCACTCTATTTCTTAGCCAATACCGAACAGTTTTGATGACTGATGCTTTATAATATCATTTTAGATCAGGTAGTGCTAAGCCCCCTTCTTTTGAACTTTTTTTCATTAAATTCCTGGAAATTCTTGACTTTTTATTTCTCCATATGACTTTACTTACAACTTTTTCTAACTCATTAAAGTACTTTTTTGGAATTTTGATTGGTAGGGCACTAAACAGGTAGTTTAGTTTTGGCAGAATTGTCATTTTTATTATATTAGCTCGACCTATCCATGAACAGTTAATATTTGCCCAGTTATTTAAATCTGATTTAATTTGTGTGAGAAGTGTTTTATAATTGTTTTCAAAAAGATTCTGAGTCTGTCTTAGCAAATAGACACCCAGGTATTTTATATTGTCTGAGATTACTTTAAATGGGATTTCTCTTTGTAGCTCTTCCTGCTGTATCTTGCTAGACATATATAGAAAAGTTGAGGATTTATGAGGGTTTATTTTATAATCTGCAACTTTGCTACAATTGCTAATTGTTTCCAGTAGTTTTTTGGATGATTTCTTGGAATTCTCCAGGTAGACCATCATGTCATCTGCAAAGAGTGAGTTTTGTCTCTTCCTTCCCAATTCTAATTCCTTCTATTTCTTTTTCTTCTCTAATTGCTGAAGATAACATTTCTAATACGATATTGAATAGTAGTGGTGATAATGGGCACCCTTGTTTCATCCCTGATCTTATTGGGAATGCCTCTAACCTCTCCCCATTGCATATTCTCTTTTCTTTTTTAAGACTTATTTGTTGTATGGGGCGGCTAGGTGGCGTAGTGGATAAAGCACTGGCCTTGGAGTCAGGAGTACCTGGGTTCAAATCCGGTCTCAGACACTTAATAATTACCTAGCTGTGTGGCTTTGGGCAAGCCACTTAACCCCATTTGCCTTGCAAAAAAAAATGAATTATTTGTTATAAAGCCTGGATCTTTGAGAGAGAGAAAGGGAAGTAATAAAAGGAGAAATAAAGACAACATAAAAACAACTATCAATATAGTTTCCACTTCTTGCTCACTGTTGGGCCTACTCCACTTCCACACCAACTACCATGCCCCTCACTCATGGGTGTCCTCAATTTTCCACAAATTTCCAGTTTGCCTTTATGTTTTGTTTTTCCCTATCAGAATATAAGCTCCTTGAGTAGGAACCATTCATTCCCAGCATTTAGCACAAAGTTTATTTAGCACATAGCAAATACTTCATACTTTATTCTTTATGTTTAAAAAAATTAGTAAGAACTTTAAAGAATGAAGTTTCACTTGAATTCTAAAGTTCAAAGCCCTATTGCAAAAGACTGAGAAGACTGAGAAGAGAAGTAGAGGCAGTAGGTAGAGCCAGGTTTACCCAGGAGGAAAAATATAGGATGATCACTTAAGGGGATGGTAGGGTCTGGTGAGGATGTTTACAGAATGAGAGAGTTGGGCCTTCCAGTAACAAGGAAGGAACTAGTGTATATAAACATTGAAGATTAGAGTCATGATGGGGAGGTGAGGGGGAGAAGCAGGTGGAATCTGCTTCATAGGAGGGAATGGAATTAATGGAAGAGTGGCCTTAAGTAAATAAAAAAGCCACTTCTTCCTCCAAAACTAGAATATAGGAGGAAACAATGAGAGATGCTATCAAAGGAATTTGAGAGAAAAAGAAGGGAATGAGAAGAAGTTCACAGTGAACTGTCTCTTATTTTCACAGTAGAGTATGAATTTACAGTAAAGTAGAAATGCCCCCTTGAGAGGGAGGAATGAAGGAATAATTTGAGGAAAGAAATAAAGGCTTTCACAGTCACTCTGGGAAGTAAGAGAATCAAATATGGGCAGAATAAAAGGTATCTTACTATGAAAAAGGCCCAGTTGAGATTAAGTATCATAAATAATGAGGCAGTTAAATGGCTCAGTGGAAAAAGAGCTGGACCTGGAATCAAATGAATTCGAATCCAGTGTCAGATATTTACTAACTGCATAATCCTAGGAAAGTCATTTAATCTGTTTGCCTTAATCCACTGGAGAAGGAAATGGCAAACCACTACAATATCTTTGTCAAGAAACTCCATGAATAATATATTCCACAAGATCACAAAGACACAGGATTGAGCAAGTAAACCACAAAAACAAATCATAAATGTTAATGGACCCTGTTGGCTCAGTTGCATGATTTCCTCAAATTTCATTCATGTGCAGTAGTAGCAATATCCCAAGAATCATCATCACCACCACCCCAAAGCTGACAATTTTTTTTTCCTTAAAAATATATAAATTAGCAAGATAGCCTTGTAGCTGCAAGCACTAGTGTACTAGTACTACTCTTTGCCCTAGAACAGCAACTCAGGACCATGATCTGGATCAGGATGTGGTTAATACAGCAAAGTCCTGCACTCAGTGCCATTAAAGGGACCCTTATAATATTCTTCTAACCAGAGTCTGCCACTCTTTACTATCTATGGACTGAGAGCTCTGGAAGTTGTAGCTACCCAGTCAAGATAGCTAAAAAGGGTAAGGACTCACCTGAGTTCTCTCCAAAATTCCCCTTTCAAAAAACTTTGAATAACTCTTCAAAACAAATTCTGGTGTGGAGAACTAACAAAAAGATAAGGGTGAAAAGTTTTCAGTCTTAAACTAGGTAAAAGAGTGGGACACAATCCAGTGAAAGCAATGCCCAGACAAGGCAGTACAGGCCTTGGGAGCCACTAAATCAACAGCTACAGCTTCCAGAACTCTCAGCCATAGATGGTAAAGGGTGTCAGACACTGGTTAGAAGGATATTATAGGAATCTCTTTGATAGCACTGAGTGTAGGATTCTGCTGCATTGCCCATACACTGATCCAGATCATAGTCCTGGGTTGTAGTTCTTGGGCAAAGTGGAGTACTAGCACAACAGAGCTGGCAGTTACAAGGGAACAGGATCTTGGTCACAGTTACAAGATGGAAAATGGTCACTCAATGACCAGAGCACAGACAAGAAAGGTATAATCATTACTTTGATCACACTACCCTGGAAGAAATATAAACCTAAATACCACCCAAAACTAACTCTGAAAAAAGTATATTAAAAAAAAGGGATTGTGCCCCCTCTCTACCCTAGGAAAAGAATCCAACTTTAATCTGATTTAAAGTCATTAAATAGATTAGAAAAGTGGCACAAATGACCAACAAAAATGATACAAATAACAAGAAAAAAGAACCTGACCACAGAAAGCTACTATGATGATAGGCAAGATCAAAATGCATGCAGAAGACAGTAAAGTCAAGACTCCTATAAGAAAAGCCTCACAAAAAAGAATTCCTGTAAAAATTCAAGAAGGATTTTAAAAATCAAAGAAATAGAGGGAAAATTGAGGGGGGGGTGACAGCAATACAAGAAAATCATGGAAAAAGTCAATAACTTGATAAAGGAGGCACAAAAATATACAGAAGAAAATAATGCCTTAAAAAAACAGAATAGGGACACCATGGTGAGGTCACTGAAGCTATAAGGAGTTGCTAAGTGCCTATTGCACTTCTTCCTGTAGAGGAGGCTGAGGATGCTTGCCTATTCCCATGTGCAGAAATAGTTACAGTGAATGCTAGAACTCTAAGCCAATCTGTGAATATTATCTCATTTCTCCTTGATGTTTTCCACAGTTTTATGGTTTTGTTCTACATGACCATGGTACAACATCTTCAAGCAGAGAGTCCATTGTCAGAGCACCTGACAGTCAAATGTTGGTGCACAGAAGATTCAAAGAGGATAATCAAGTCTGCATTGGCACTTGTCTATTACATTGATCAGAATGCCAAGAATCCCATGGTTCGAATAGCCAAGAGACTCAATGCTTTATTGGCAGCCATCAATCCAGGAGTTCAAGTACTGATCATGACACTACATTGGACTTCCAAGAAGTCACAAATTGGTTAGCATGCCAAGGCTTGAATTTGCATTTTTATTTGCTAATTGTTTGAATTAGAAGGGAAGGATTTCTGTAGTTCCCACAGGAACCACATTCATAACTCAATTTTAATAGACCTCAGTGTATTCTATGATGATGCCCTATTACATTGTAAGGTTATTAGTTGATGAATATCTCTCTGAGGCAGTCTTGGTGACCCATGTAGGACAGGAAATTGGTTTATTTCTTTAAGCATAACAAGCCCTCAAGACTCAACACAGCAACAAGTTCCCATACCTAAAGTCAATATGCCTTCAGGGAAATGAAGACTTAGCACCTGTGAAATACCCAAACCTCTATAAGGTTGCAAATGCACACAAGGGCAAACCGACCATACTTCCTGAGAGTATCAAACTACAAATAAATACTCCAAACTGGAAGTTTGAATCCACTTCTAACTTATAGCAAAACACCTGATTTTACAGAATGGTGATATCAATTACATATTGCATTCCTTCTATTGTACCTACTTTGCAAACTAGTCCAAAAAAATTTACAAAACCAGAGTTTTTTTAATTTGTTGACTTTCTACCCTAACTCATTCCATGCATGACTACCCTTTATTTACATTGCCTAAAGAGGTGCCCAGTCATAAATTGAAGGAAAATTACAAATATGCCATTAATCACCATCTATTTTCTGCTAGTAGATGAAAATTGTTACCACTAATTACAGACACAAATGTAGAGAAGCCAGTGGCAAAGCCACCAATGAAGAGAAAGCTAATTACACAAGATGATAAAGAAACACTTAAGTGAGTGTTCAGTGCAGCCAAGAAGAATTCAGTTCGAGGGGCAGAATGATCCTGAACAGCTGCAGAGTTGACATTAAGTAAGTTATTTGTACTAGTCAAGACTAGAAAGGACATTCAGCAATCAGCAAGTAGTTCAGAAAAAAACATAACAATGGTGTCTAGGCATCACAACAATCAGAACACAAGAGAAAATGCTGCAGGACCCATACTACCCTGTTGCAAAAGTACAGACAGAATACTCCAACTCAGAGATGAAGGTGAGAATGAATCCACCCAACAGTGGCCATCAGAGAAACAGTTCACAAAGAACCACTGAAAGGAAAAGAGGGGCTCTGCAGGGTCCACACAGCTGATTTGAGAGGAGAAGCAAGGATGCACCAACAATATCAAAATACTTCAAAGCTGGGTCAGGTAACTAACTGAACAACACAAAGAACCAAAACCAGGAGGGCCATCCTTGAGTGAAATACTTAAAGGTCTGGCAGCAAGCCTTGACCCATCAGGGATGTGGAAATACATCAAACATTAATCCAAACCAAATAGACCATGGACTTGACTTATTCAATGATTAAGTTGCTTGATAGAAGCTTAAAAGCAATGGAAGTTAAATTCAGAGGATTCACTTTCAGTCTTGTATCAAAAAAGTCCTCAAAATTGTGCTGACCTGCAACCTGTCATTCATCCACAACACCAGGCTAATTGAACAAAGACTCCAGTACAAGTCAAGAATTGAGTCAGTTAGTGTCACAGGCAATAGTTTGTGGGCAGATATTTAAAGTTGACCAGTTAAGTTTTGAAGCAATCCAACTAACAATTAACCACAAGTTCATCAATGTTAATTAATAGTAATTAAGGAAAAAACCAGATTAGGTCAAGTGGTGAAAAGAGGCACAAAAATTCATTGAAGAAAACAACTCTTAAAAGTAGAATTGGCTACATGGAAAAGAGATATACAAAAACTCACTGAAGAAAAGAATTCCTTTAAAAGTAAAATTGGTCAAATGGAAAAGGAGATACAAACACACAAGAAAATAATTCCTTAAAAATCAGAATTGGTCAAGTAGAACCTAATGATTACATTAGACATCAAGAAAGAATAAAACAAAACTCAAAAAAAATGAACAAATGGAAAAAAATTTGAACTATTTCATTGTAAAAACAATGAACCTAGAAAATAGATTGATGAGAAATCATTTAAGAATTATTAGACTTCCTGAAAATCATGATCAAAAAAGAGTCTAGACAACGTTGTTCAAAAAAATTATTAAGGAAAACTGCCCTGATATTCTAGAATCAGTGGGTAAAATAGAAATTGAAAAAATCCACCAATCATCTCCTGAAAGGGATCCCAAAATGAAAACTTTCAGGAATATTATAGCCAAAATCCAGAACACCCAAATCAAAAAGGTAATATTTTAAGTAGATAGAAAGAAAGAATTCAAGCATCACAACCAGAATAATACAAGATTTAACAGGTTCTTGGGACAGCTTGGTGCAGTGGATAGAGCACCAACCCTGGAGTCAGGAGTACCTGAGTTCAAATCCGGCCTCAGACACTTAATAATTACTTAGCTGTGTGACCTTGGGCAAGCCACTTAATCCCACTGCCTTGCAAAAACAAACAAACAAATAAACAAATAAATCAATAAGAATATTAACAGGTGGTCTACCGAAATAAGGATGAAATAGTACAAGATTTAGACATAAAGGGTGATATCATAGACCAATTAAGAGAATAAGAAATAATTTATCTGCTGGATCAATAGAGGGGGAAGAAGTTTATTACCAAGCAAGAAATAGAGAACATTATAAATTGAAAAATATATAATTTCAACAATATTAAATTTAAAAGTTTTTGCACAAATAAAACCAATGCAGCCAAGATTAGAAGGAATACATAAAGAGGGCAGACAGGTGGTGCGGTGGATAGAGTACTAGCCCTGGAGTCAGGAGGACCCAAGTTCAAAGTTGGCCTCAGACACTTAATAATTGTGTGAACTTGGGTTAGTCACAACCCAATTGCCATGAAAAGACAAAAAAAAATGAAGGAATACAGAAAGCTGGAAAATAATTTTCACAACTAGTGTTTCTGATAAAGGACTCATTTCTAAAATATATAGAGAACCAAATCAAATTTATAAAATTACAAGTCATTCTCCAGTTGATAAATGGTCAAAGGATACAAATAGGTAATTTTCAGATGAAGAAATTAAAGCTATTTATAGTCATATAAAAAAATTCTACAAGAAAAAATTCTATTCCAAGACCAGTATTTTATTAGAAAGCAAAAAGAAAAGCCAGTGTTGTAAAGAAAGGATAGGAAAGTTTTCAAAAAAGACCAAAACAACATTACTATGTTTGAGACAAATTACATTATGTCCAGGGCAGCTAGGTAGTGCAGTGGATACAGCACCGGCCCTGGAGTCAGGAGTACCTGAGTTCAAATATGGCCTCAGACACTTAATAATTACCTAGATGTGTGGCCTTGGGCAAGCCATTGCCTTGCAAAAACTAAAAAACAAAAGAAAAAAAAAACTAAAAAAATATTTGCAGTATGTCCGACTATGACTGATCACATCAATACAAGCTCAGTAGGGCTTAGCTAGTTCATGTGAACATGTGGGATAGGTAATCTAAATTTACATATGTCATGTTCCCTTTGAGCTGCTTCAATTCTGCCTTCCTCATAGAGCACAGCACCCTCACTGATGAAGGTACACCATGCTGGGCACTCCTGTGACAGTGTCTCCCATGCTGTATAATCAATTCTAAAGTTTTTTAATGAGACCCTCAAGGTGTCTTGCTATCTATCACTCCTTCTGACCCCCTTGTGAGTGTTTGCCCTATGTGAGTTCTCCATAAAATAGTTTTTTAGACAAGTGTACATCTGCTATTCAAACAATGTGTCCAGCCCGTCATTGTTGCACTCTCTGTAGTAATGTTGGAATGCTAGGCAGTTTACCTTGAGAAAGGACCTTAGTGTCTGGTATCTTCTCAATCCAGGTGATCTTTGGAACCTTCCCAAGACAATTTAAATGGAAGGAATTCAGTTTCCTGACATGGTGCTGGTCGACTATCCAAGTTTCACGAGCAAATAGCAATAAGGTAAGCACAACAGATCTGTAGACCTTCAGTTTGGTAGGCAGTCTAATACCTCTTCTCTTCCATACTTTCAGTCTCCCAAATATTGACCTAGCTCAGGCAATGCATGTGTCAAGGTATTCCATTGCTCTAATTGCAAAAAAAAAAAAAAATAGGGAAGTAGTGTCATATGAAAGAAGCCAGGACTCTGTGATTGTGAGTAGACTGAAGAAATAAGGGAGAAAGAGACCTAAAATGAAAGGGTATTTATTAGCTATGGATCAAGACTTTCAGAGGGCACAGTGTAAGGAGAGGGAAGGGCTAGAGTGGGATATGAGAGAGCTAAGAATGAAGTGAAGGAGGATGAAAGGAATAGAAATAAGGGTTAGGAAAGAGCACAGCTTATACTTCTTTAAAAATTCTCATTTATTTAAGGCAATGAGATTAAGAGACTTGCCCAAGGCCACACAGCTGAGCAATTATTAAGTGTCTGAGGCCAGATTTGAACTCAGGTCCTCCTGACTCCAGGGCCGGTGCTCTATCCACTGGACCACCTAGCTGCCCCATTATCATACTGCGAGATCACTTCAGTTCTATTATTCAAACCCAAACTCTGCCGCTGGAATCCCTCTGATTGGAGGGTGAAGTGCAGAGTTCCTCCCAGAATCCCTATTTCACAATCAGCTCCACAATTTTGGATTTCTCCATCATATCTCCAAACTGGGTACTTTTTCTTTTCTCCCCTTCCCCAACAGATTCTCAACTTACTTTGGAGTATTGTATTTTCATATTAGATTGTAAGCTCCTTTAAGGGACAAGAACTATGTATCTTTTTTTTTTTGCATTTGTATCCTCAGCACTTAGCAAAGTACCTAAAATGTAGTAGGTACTTAATAAATGTTTTTTGACTAACATAGTAGGCTACTAAATATTTATTGACTGAGTCAATTTGAACTCTAGGTTTGAACTCCTCCATGAGGAGTGGTGGACATCCTTGGCAAACATATACCTTAAAAATTTCAAGACTCCCCTGATATTAATGATAGAATAAGACTCTTTTTCATTATTCTTTCTATCTAATTCAGACATGTGTATGGTCTCTGATTCCAACCCAATGCACTTTCCCCTATAATCATACTTATTAGTATGGGAAATCACACAAGCAAAATATTTCCTATTACCTTTCCTACTTACCTTCTTATCAAGCAAGAAACTGGAAAATATGTGCAGTGTATTCAAGTTCATTCTGTAATGGTTCCATTTAATTCTGGGTCTGAGTCTCCACTAGCCCCCCCCCCCAAAAAAAAGCAAATGCTTAAATTAAATAGTCTGGGTGATTGTCTCAAGTGTCCCCTTGGCATTGTGAAATATCTGAAGCTAGACACTATATTTTTGCTCTGTAACAACAAATTCATCTTCATATACATATTTGCACCCAAAATATAATACCAAAGATTTCTCCTTCCTTCCTTCTTTACATAATTATTCAGAGGAGTTTTCAGATGCAATTACCAAGAGCTGTATTTCACAATAGGAGATACTGAGTATGCCCATCTGTTGACCCATTCACAATTCCCTAATTTGTTTAGGAAATTGTGCATATAGATGGAGTTGCTCATTTGTAAGGACCTTGTTGTTATTTTTCATTTTTGAAGAGGACTAATGTTATTACAGTGTAATACCTTGACTTGCACATGAATTGGATTTAAGTGAGGCAGAGTTGCACAAAATCATCTGGCTTACTCTTCCAGAGTTAACGAAGTCCAGTGGCAAGGCAAAAGTCAAGTCAACTATTAATGGTCCAGGATGCAATAGAAAATCTTGGCATCTTTGATATCTGACTATCTCTAAGCATTCCACAGCACCTATTTTAGTCACCTTCATGGCCATTGGAACAAATTGTTCTCTTCTACCTTCTGTCAAAGCAAGTCTTCACATGCTTGGGGTAGACAGCCCCCTAAGTCACTGATGGGTTTGAGATCTGTTAGTCACTCTCAACTGGATTAGCCAATTTGTCAAAATGGTTTTACCAAGAAGTGGCTATTATACCATGCTACCTGGAGCCATGGGTAAGAGATGGGTGATAGGTGGACATCAAAGGTAGATGTGCAGCCTTGAAAAGGGCTTAGCAAGTCCTCACATTGGAGATGCTAGGGTGATAACCCCGTAAAAGGAAGTCAGCGGAGCTGTGGCAACCCTACTGTAAAAGATCCAGAGACAATTAAGAATAGTTCAGATACCAGAGTCCTGGAAATCGCTAGAATAGGATAGGACTCAGTATATTGGATACAAGTAATTTCAGGTTGGGGAGCAACCCTTCCAGAATTCTAAATCACAGAGCAGTGATTTAAATCTATGGGCTTATTTTGATCTCTTACCTGTGAAAGTAGGACTCACTGGAAAGGAAAGCAAATTGTATTACTTAAGGTTACTATGAATCCTTTGTACTTTCTGCATTCTCTGTCTAGTGAAATAAAGGAAGCTAAGTTGACACCAATGATAGACTCAATAAGACCAGAACTGAAATTTAACCTCAGATATTTATTAGCTGTGTGACTCTAAGCAAGTCACTTAACCTCTTTCTTCCTCAGGTTCCTTAACTGTAAAATGAGGGTCATTATAGCATTTATTATTATAAGGATCAAATGAGATTATATTTTTAGTGTTTACCACAATGTCAGCCCATAGTATAGACTTAAGAAACACTTATTTCCTTATCTTCCAAACTCAGTACATACATTATTACTTTTCATATTTGCATGGAAACCAGGAACCTTCTTACTCTTAACTGCGAAGATCTAATGGAGTTCTGAGACTTAAAAAAAAAAGTCTTGGATGGGGGCAAAATGAGTCAAAGAGATAGGAAAGAAGAGTACTAACAATTCACCAAGATTAAATTTAGATTTATGTACACTAAGATCAAAGAGCCCTTGGCACTATGTTATATTGCAGCTTTGTAGCCCAGCCTTATTGTTTCTAGTCATAATTACTCTTCTCTAGTTCAAAAATTGCAGAGATTTCTTTATAGTTACAGAAAAATAACTGACAAAATAACATAAACCAGAAAATAGAATAGGATAAGTCCAATATGTTTGATCTATTTATCTAGATGCACTCTTAATCCTTGGATAGACCCAGTGGCATTTTTTCCTTTAATGGAGCATTAAAGAAGGTCAGGCAATCTCCCATAATTTTTCTCCTTCCTTTAATTTTCTTCACAGAGGACTAAACCATGTGCTTTAATGTTGCTATTGCTAAGTAGCACAAAGCAGTCAAAAAAAGGCACATTAGCATTTAAAAGCAAGGCTAGTCTGGTAATAAGGTTCTGTATGTCTACTGAATCCCTGAAAAATGTAGAGAATGCTTATGCCAAACAATCCAATTTAGCAAAAGACTGAGTTTTCATATATATTAAAAAGGTTAGATGAAAAAAATACCCCAGTTTCTACTATAGAGATAATGACATTAAATAGATTTCCACTTATTTGGGAGGCAAAAAATTTTAACCACTAAGAAACTCAGAATAAAATTCTATTCCAATTTCTCATGGAAAGGAAAATATTTTAATGTAGAAAATAAAAATGTAAGTCTTTGCCTTTTATGTTACCTCTTTGTAATCATGAATTTACTTGTGGCAAGATCATTAACCATTTATTTTCTCCATTGGGTCTCGGCAACAAAATTACCCAATCTCTACTCTGTATTTATGGAATCACTCCAGGCTACAAAACTTAAAGAATGTTACAAAGGTTTCCAATCTTCCACCAAACCACAGTCTAATGGAAACTTTGAAATGGAAAGTCTGGCCCTTATAAGTCTGCTTATTTTATAATTGTAATTCATGATGACAGAAATAAAAAATAAAAAAAGGCAGCTTGATCTCAAACACTTGACAAGAGACTCAGATTTCTAAAAGATAGTTTATCCTAAAAAAATAGGATATTCTCTGATCTTGGAAACAGGTCATACAGTAAGAACTACCCTTGGGCTACACTTCCTTAAATAACATTTTGAATGATGGCTCCACACTTGTTAAAAGAGGTATTTGTCATTTTTCATACTGGATAGCCAATACTTGTAGACAGAAAAATATATCATTTCAGGATGGAACAGGAAGTGGGAAACTATTCCATTTCTTAAAAATACTAGAAATACTAGGAGCTAAACAATAAAAACTACTAAAGCTACAATGGTAGCAGATCTCTCATGATCTTGATAATTATGGTTTTGAAAATAACGGATATTTTTGTAGATTCAACTTTGTCACTAATAGATCAAAGAAGCAGCGATCTGGATTTGCCAAAAAACACCTGCAGCCAAAACAAAACCAATTAATTTTGAACTTATTAATAATAGCTTTCTCATATTTATGTCTCAAAAGTGTGTAAGTATTTACAAGCATTCTCTTCTTTGTCTGCCACACTAACCCACTGTGGCAAGGTCTGTTGATAGTCCCCTTTTACAGAATAGGAAACTGATACTAAATTGACATGGGTTCCACATCAAACAAGTCCGGATTCGGATCTGAGCCCACTGCCTGACTCCAGGTTCGGCATATGCTGCTGAATATTGTATGTGATGTTGCATCTCAAACACAAGTCTGTGAAATTACTCAGTGCCACTAGAGAGCCTGTGTGCCCACACATGTCACAGGTCTCTGCCGATCACCTGCCATGCATAGCCCTGTACTTAAGGAGAATTACACAGAACCCAATCTCCTATGACAGAACCCGACCAGCCATCCTGTATTGAAGAAACCACCCATAAGGCGCGGAGGCGGGCCACAGGGGCGCAGACACCCCACTACCCAGTGAAGCGGCGGCTCGCGGGGCGGTCCAGCCTGGTAGGGCCTCCTCCCTGGCCCTCCCCAGCTCTGTGCCTTCTACGAGGCACTGACGCGAACCTGGGCGGACCCAGCTTCTGTGCTTCAGCGAGGCCCAGCCCAAGCGAGCTTGGAGATCTAGAAGCGCTTTGAGATGAAGCGCGGGGGCCATTTGGAGGCTGACAGAGGTTCACCTTTCAAGAGACAGAACCCACAAAGGGACCCAGTGAGGCAGTTCTCCTACTCAAGGTAACCTGGAAAAGAGCAGAAAGGCTCTGCTCCCCAGGGGTGGCCCGCCAGAGCCAAAGAACTTCAGCCCAAGGACGCTGGGAGCCACAGCTCACAGCAGCAGGGGAGTCTCCTGAGCTGCACCCCGGGGAGCACCGAGCACAAAGTGGGGGAACAGCGGGGGACCTCTGCCAGAGCGAGCACATGGAGCCCAGCCCTCAGGGTACACAGCTAGCAGCTTGGTCTTTAGGAAGCCCAGACCCAAAAACAGAAGCAGGCAGAGCCCATAAGCAGGGGCCCCCAGGGCATGAGCCCATTGAGCTGAGGGAGGGGAGCGGAGAGAGAGAGACTGCTGAGCTCTGTCCTCTGCCCCTGGAACAGGACTCTGGGGCTCTGATGACATTCAGATCCTGATCCCAGTTTAGGCCCCCCCCAATAGAACAACAGGGCCCCCCCACCTCGGCCCTGTGGCAGAGGGGGGCGCTAATGGTCATTCACAGACCAGGAGGGAGGACAGAGCCTCACACACTGAGACCCTTGTGGGAGTGTCCCAAAAGCTCAGGAAGCACCCCCAAAAAACAGGCTTAGGATGGGAAAATGAGCAAGCAAAGAAACAAGAGGAAGACCATTGAGAAATATTTTGCAAATGAGCCCAAGAAGGATCAAAATAGTCTGAAGATGAGGAAGCACAAGCTCCTGCATCTAAAGACTCCAAGAAAAACAGAAATTGGGCTCAGGCTATGACAGAGCTCAGAAAAGACTTTGAATATCAAATGAGGGAGTTGGAAGAAAAACTGGGAAAAGAAAGGAGAGAGATGCAAGAAAAACATGAAAATGAAGTCAGCAGCTTAGTCAAGGAAATCCAAAAAAATGCTGAAGAAAATAGCATGCTAAAAACCAGCTTAGGTGAAATGGATAAAACAGTTCAAAAAGTCCTTGAGGAGAAGAATGCTTTAAAAAGCAAAACTGGCCAGATGGAAAAAGAGATAAGAAAACTCTCTGAGGAGAACAAATCCTTCAGACAAAGAATAGAATTCAGGGAGATTGATGAATTTAACAGAAATCAGGAATCAATACTTCAAAACAAAAAAAATGAAAAATTAGAAGAAAATGTGAAATATCTCATTGAAAAAAAACAACTGATATGGAAAACAGACTTAGGAAAGATAATTTAAAAATTATTGGAATACCTGAAAGTCATAATCAGGAAAAGAGCCTTGACATCATTTTCAAAGAATTACTACAGGAAAATTGCCCTGATATTCTAGAAGCAGAGGGCAAAATAGAAATGGAGAGAATCCACAGATCCCCCCCGAGAAAGAGATCCCAAAAAACCAACCCCTAGGAATATTATAGCCAAGTTCCAGAACTCCCAAGTCAAAGAGAAAATATTACAAGCAGCCAGAAGGACACAGTTCAAATATCGTGGAGCTGCAGTCAGGATCACACAGGACTTAGCAGCAACTACATTGGAAGTTCATAGGGCTTGGAATACAATATACCAGAAGGCAAAAGAGCTTAGAATGCAGCCAAGAATGAACTACCCAGCAAGGCTGAATGTCCTCTCCCAGGGAAAAAGATGGACTTTCAATGAACCAGGGGAATTTCAAAGGTTCCTTTTGGAATGGCCAGAGCTGAACAGAAGGTTTGATCTTCAGATACAGGATTCAGGTGAAGCATGGAGATTGGAGGAGAGGGGGGAAATATGAGGGACTTAATGAGGAGGAACTGCATGTATAGAAAAATGATACTGATAATATTCATATGAACCTTCTCAGTTAACAGAGCAGGTAGAGGGAGCTTTTATAGTTGAAGCACAGGAGAAAGCGGAATTTGAAGATAAAATATGGTGTAAAAATGGAGTCAATAGGAAAAAAAAGGAAATGGAATGGGAGAAAGAAAAAGGAGAGGGGGAATAGTCCCAGATATTTCACATAATAAGATTTTTTTATTACAATGAGCTATTGCAATGATATGGAAGGTGGGAGGCAAGGGGGAATGAGGGAACCTTTGCTCTCATTAGAGATGGCTAGGAGAGGAAACAGCAAATATACTCAATGGGGTATAGACAACTGGAGTAAGAAGGAGGGGGGAGCGGGGGGAAGGGGTGGGGATGTGAATAAAGGAGGAGAGGATGGACCATGGGGGGACAGTGGTCAGATATAACACATTTTCTTTTTAACTTCTTGAAAGGGGCTGAGATTGGAAGGCCTGCCCAGGACCATAGGGCCAGGTAGATTCTGGGCCTAAGGGGTGGTATGGGGGCTCAGGGCTTCTTGGCCCCAGGACCAGGGATCTGTCTGCTGTGCCACTCAGCGACCCTACAGCAGAGTCAGAGTGAAAGGAGAGAGAAAATATAATAGATGGTAGTGGAGAAATAAGAAAGGAGGGAGTTGCGATCAGCAATGGCAACGTTGGAAAAATATGGAAGTAACCTTTGTGATAGACTTATCATAAAGAATGTGATCCACCCATGACAGAGTTGTTGGTGTTGGAACAAAGACTGAAGCACATTTTTTTGTTATTATTATTTGGGGGAGGGTGCAGGGCAAGTGGGGCTGTGTGGCCTGCCTGGGGCCACATAGCAGGGTGATCTTTGGGTGTCTGGGGCCGGATTTGAACCCAGGTGCTCCTGGCTCAAGGGCCGATGCTCTGTCTGCCACCCAGCCACCCCTACTATTATTACTATTTTATTTTATTTTGGGTCTTTTTTTTCCTTCTTTTTGGTTTTTGCAGGGCAGTGGGGATCAGGTGGCTTGCATGTCACATGGCTGGTTGATTATTGGATTTATGAGGCTGGATATGGATTCGGGTGCTCGTGGCTCCAGGGCTGATGCTTTGTCCATTGCACCACCTGGCCATACCTACAATTATTACTATTATTTTTTTTAATTTTAATTTTTTTTCTCTCCCCTTTACTTTTTTTGCCCAAGCAAGTCTATCTATATTCATGGGGGAGGGGTATTTTGTTTACTTGTGAACAAGAATATTTTATTAATGTAAAAAAACATTTGTACAAAATGAGAATAAAAAATAAATTTTAAAAAAAAGAACAATGACAAATTTAATTCTGTGAATAAAGGGGATTTTTTTGGTTTTTACTCCAATGGATCTATGATCTCTTTATGATATATTTCCTGCCCATCTCATGTAATTCTCTTTCTTGTTACCATGGCAAATATTCTGACAATAAAGAATTGTCTGAGGAAAGAAAAGGGTGATTTGTTTTTACTTTACTTAAACATTTATAAATGTTTTTTGCTTTATTTAAACATTTATAAACTGATTTGATGAGCACTGATGCTAACAAGATGTTTAAATTGCTGTACTTAAAAAAAATTGTTCTTATATCCAAAACTGCATTTATTCATCACCTGAAAGTCATGTAAATATACTCAGTGGATTTAAACCAATGGGGATTTTTTTAAAACTTGAAAAAAGGAATGAATATATATATATATATATATATATATATATATATATATATATATATATAAACATATTTCCAAATGCTCCACATTCTTTTTTTATTGAATGAAGAGTAATGGGAGTTTAAATTGCAACATGAATGTAAATCTTGCTCAAAACTACATTTGTGAACATTCACTAATATAATCAAGATTTTGGCATATATTTAAAACACTTTTTATATGCCAACACAGGATTTCACCATCTGGAAACTCCATAGTAAAAAGAGTTATAAACTTTGGCATAAATGTCTTGTTTTGTTACCTCCAATCTATAGTAAAAATGATAAATAAAATATGGCAAATAATCATTTTAGTAAGCTAAAGTTCAATTAAAGGAGGAAGTTTGTCATTAGAAAACATTATTTCTTAACAAAAGAATAGTTCAGTAAATGCCTAAAGCTTAAAGTGGAAGTAAGGTGATTAAGGCAATTGTCATTAATGAGAACATTCAAGACTGAACTTGAAGTTCCTCTGGGAAAGAATTGCTTGTAGGCTACTGAGTTTCCTTTATGAACTTTATTGAAGGATTCTCTAGACTCTTTTCAGCTCCAGAATGACATTCACAGTAAAATAGGGGGTAGGGGAAGAGGATAGGGAATAGTGTCTTCATGCACTAAATGTACTCACAGAGTCCTAACATCTGGTTTCGTTTACATACTTTGAGTATGACTTTAAGCAAGGAAATTAAATTTAGGCACCCTGCCCGAGAAGAAGCTTGTCCACAAAAGTACTGCATGTACCATCAACAGCTGGAATTTGTATGGATCCACATTCTACAGTACTACATCCTGCACACCACC
Source organism: Macrotis lagotis (assembly GCF_037893015.1). Classification (NCBI taxonomy): domain Eukaryota; kingdom Metazoa; phylum Chordata; class Mammalia; order Peramelemorphia; family Peramelidae; genus Macrotis; species Macrotis lagotis. Next base: position 666,702,836 of record NC_133658.1, on the reverse strand, counting down.
AATGACCCTTACAGGCCCTAAGCTACAAATGCAAAATGTCACATAAAAGTATTTTCCACATTCATGAAACTTTAACAATATGAAGTGAGGACAGAAAAGAAGGAGAAAGTTTGCAGAAGTCATAAGATGAAGTTTAAAGAAATTTGAATAACTGCCAAGATGGATGTTTTTCAGAATAAAGAAACATATTTATCTTTTGGCAATTCTTTACTCTCAGAGAAAGAGATTAAGAAAAAAAATAGTCAACTTCCATTATGTCCACATACGAAGAAGTAAAACATTAGGAAAAAAAAGCTTTTGATTCTACTCCAGGAACAAATTATAACCTTCCCTGCTCCTTATTAGGTTAGAGTATAATGAACAAACTTCAAAAGTTAGTGTAACTTTGCTGCCATCATGTGGCAGATACAAAATTTTGCTATTTTCATTATAATATAAAATATAGACCATATATTCTTCAGCAATAATTATCATCTAAGTATCCAGAGTTCCACATGGTACCCTGACTTATAGAAAACATTTCTTTGCTTCTTTGACCACTCATATACTAATCAATTAATAAATACATGCGATTCCTCTGTGCATAAAATCCTTTACTAGGATTCATTCTAGAGTGAAAAGGAAATAGAACTGCTATTCATTTGGATAAAAATTTAAGACATCAAACTCACATGGTCTATCCATGCAATATTAAATTTGAAAAGGAAGTAATTGATGTAGAAAAATGAAGACACAAGTGGGCTCAGCATCTGAAGAATTGTGGAATTTCCTGAGCAACCATGACCAGAAAACCTGAAATGGAACAGAAGTACCAGAGTAATTTAGGCAAGACAGTACAGACATGAAGACAACATACATGTTATAGAAGGACTGAGGAGGCAACAAAAGAGTGGATAAGAGGTCTCTAAACCCATCCACATTAATCTTAAAGATTTCTGGAAATGGAACTGACTGGTAAACTCTTAGTGCTTAATCTGTTTGGGGTTATTCTAAAAAGATTGGTGGAGAGTAAATGATAAAGTATAATCCCCCTAGCACCAGTAAGAATTTATACATATTTAGAGGAAGGAGATACTTTCAAAAAACATTCTAGGGGGTGTCTAGGTGGTACAGTGGATAGAGTACAGGCCCTGGAGTCAGGAGTATCTGAGTTCAAATCCAGCCTCAGACACTTAATAATTACCGAGCTGTGTGGCCTTGGACAAGCCACTTAACCCCATTGCCTTGAAAAAACCTAAAAAAAAAATTTTACTATTGACTCTCTCTGTCTTATTGTTCTATATCGTTTTGTTGTTTGCTTTTGTTCTTGAAGACTTTGAAATCAAAGATAAGATGCATGACATGCAAGAGAATTAGATTTAAGTGCTTTGCAAAGTCACCAGCCTCACTTTCTCCTCCAGAGCAGTCAGGGACCAGTGGCCAGATAGATATGGATCAAGATAACCTGAGATGACCATGGATCAAGTGGGAGATCTAAGGTTTTTCAACAAGTCTCAGTTTGATTGATTGCTTTGTGCGTTAATTAAATGCCTTTGTAATTTGATTTATAGCTTCATGATCTAGTAAGTGAGTGTTGTATACTAGATAGAATGTGGGGACTAGGGAAAAGATTTGCATAATTGATTACTCAAATAAGCCATTATGATCCTGGGAAAAGTAAAAAGGGGCTCTCAGAGTCAGAGGTCTTAGAGGCCCAGGTGTTAAATAAAGTTATGGAGATAAGAATCTCACTTAAATATTTTGAATTTTTTGTGAATTTGCCAGGGTGAGCATTCTCTTTATTGATGCTCTTCACAATGCCACTACACCTTAATAGACTACATTCATGAGTTACTGAGATATTCTCTTCTTCAAAACCATCATTTTTTGGCTAATTTATTGATAAGCCTCTTTGGATTTAGCCAGGCTGGGTCTTTGAGATCATATATATATATATATATATATATATATATATATATATATATACATATATATATGTATATATATATGTGTGTGTGTGTGTGTGTGTGTGTGTGTGTGTGTGTGTATAATCCAAAAGGATATGAGTTCATGATATAAAGATTGAACAGTCAATGAAGAAACATTTATTAAGCACCCAGCTATGCACTGCACCGAGGACTGGAATCCATGGCATTTCCCAGCAATCTCCTCATTATACTGCCTACACTCCAATCATCAGTTTCATCTCTTCCCTATTGTAGCTTTGGACTCCATCCTGGAGTCCCCCAGTTCAGATAAGTGATTTTTCACCTGTGTTGCCCAGAAGCAAACCTCTACACTGAGGGTACAAACAATATCCTACTCCTTCTTTATTCATACAAGTTAGGCTAATTTCTCCTTAATAGGTATTAAGACTTTTCTCTAGATTTATTTAGTTCAAGGGATCAAAGTCTCCAACTGTAGATTTCATTTCATCATCAATTGAATAAAAAAAGTAGCTACAGGAACTTTAAGGGATCTGAGGGTGGATAAGAAGATGACAAATGGGCTCAGCTAAATCAACTCAAGATGTGCTCATTGGCTAATTCTTGTTGATTATCCTCCTACTGTAGCTAAGTAAATGTTTTTGTTAACTGTTGAATGACCAACCAACTACTATCTTTACTTTGTTCAAGTACTGAACCCAAACAAATTCCCCGGGGATTGGCCTAAGTCAGGCCTGGTCTAGAAACCACCTTCTGGCCCTGTTTTACATCATGCAACTGTGTTTATCAACATCCCACCCCTTTCCAGGTTACCTTTATATATCTTATCTCATTAGAATATGTGTGCTTTTTGAGAGCAGGGACTCTGTATCTCCACCATTTAATGCAATGTCTGCCACTTATTACTGATTACTTAATAATAATAATAATAATAATAACATCATTGGAAATATTCAAGCAAGCATCAAACCAATTGGATAATGGCTGAACAAACTGTTATATGTGTATGCAATGGAACACCACTGTTCTATAAGAAATCATGAAAAATGGGATTTCAGAAAAGCCTGGAAAGACTTGTATTAATTGATGCCGAATGAAATGAGCAGAACCAGACTATACACATTAACAACAACATGAGATGATGAGTAACCATGATGGACTTGTTCATTTCAACAGTACATTAATCAAAGACAATTTTACAAGACTTGTGATGGAAAATACCATCCATATCCAGAGAAGGAATTTTAGAGTTTAAATGAAGTACAAAGTTTATTCCTTCAATTTTTAAAAGTTGTCTTATATATTATTATGTCATTTTTCTCTCTAATATTTTCTTCTCTTTGGATCTGATTCTTCTCTCACAACATGATCAATATGGATCTATGTTTAGCATGATTATAAATGTAGAACCTATATCAGATTACTTTTTGTCAGGGGAAGTGGAGGAAAATGTAAAATTCAAAACCTTGCAAAAAAAAATGATTGGTAAATACTATCATTGCATATAGTTGGAAAAAACAAATAAAATATTTTTTAAAAATACAAAATAAAAAAAGTCCAAATTCCAAAAAAAAAAGTCATGATCAAAAAAGAGAAAAAGAAAAAGGAAAAAAGAAAAAGAAAACCTCCAAGTCAGGTAGCAAGAGTCAAACATGACTGAAATAGCTTAACAGCAACAAAATAATGAGCCAGGTACCAAGGATACAATTACAATGGATTAGGCAGTCTCTGTTCACGAGACTCTTTCATTCTAATACAATCCATACAAATACAAAGAGAACAAAGAAGTCCTTTATAAACAAATCCCTCCCCACACACTACTTTTTGAGTTTTCTTAGTCCTATCACTCTCTAGTACACCCTTAGATCCAGTGACTTGCTTTTCCTTAAACTACTACATCTCCTCAAACAACATACTATCTTCAAGCATTTCACTGATATCCTTTATGCATGGAATGTTCTTTCTCCTCACCTCTGCTTCCTGTATTACTCCAAGTCCCAAATGAAACCCAACCTTTTCCAGGAAGTCTTTCCCAATCCCTCCTAGTTCTAGTACCTCTATTGATTATTTTCTACTTATGGGCAGCTAGGTAGTAGAGTGGATGGAGCACTGGCCTTGGATTCAGAAGGATGGGAGCCTAAGACATTTGACTTTTACTAGCTATGTGACCTTGGGTTAGTCATTTAACCCTGATTGCCTTGCATCCAGAACCATCTCCAGTCTTCCAGATTCATATCTGGCCACTGAACTAGATGGTTCTGGAAGAGAAAGTGAGGCTGGTGACAGTACAGCACTTCTTCATTCAAGTTCAATTCATGTGCTTGTCATGGTATCACTTCCTGATGTGGTAACCTTTGAAAATGAAGGACAAACATTATTATTTTCTATTTATCTTGATTGACTTACACTCAAGAAAAACCCATCCACAAAACTGACTATAATACTGCAGGAAAAAAAAAAGAAAACCCTTAATGAAATGTAATATTTCTAAGCAATTCTGATGAAGGGCTAAAATTACATAGAATCTTTGAAGCATAAATACAGGAATGAAGCAAAACCATAAAAAAGGTAAACAGGATTGGAAAATGATAAGGACTAAAAAGGAATAAATAGCTTATATTCAAATATGGGGAGAAAACAAATGTATCTTCTCTGATCACTATCATCAGGGTTCATAGACAAAATCTAATTAGACCAATGAGTGGTTTTGTTATATCTTGATCTACTGGAGTGGGGTTGGGAGTGGGGGGGGGGGGGGTTGTGAAAGGAAAGTTAGAGGAAAACTCTATCAAGGATGCACAAGCAGGTATCTTCACAAAACAAGAAGTGGGGGGGGGGGCATTGGGAGAAATTGTTGACACTTGCAACTTTATTCTCATCTGAAATGGTACAAAGAAATGGTGTAACATAGATAGAATGGGTACAGAAATATACGTCATTCAATAGTGAACTTGGACTTTGTATAACTTGGACTATGACTGCTATAAATTTTCTTTTTTTCTTCCTCATACTGCTAACATTCCATGAACATAGAAAATACTTTTCTGGGACATTTTACAATTGGAAATTCTCATCAACACAATGACCAAAAATTCCCAAGAACTCACAATGAAATGTGCTGCCAACCACCTGACAAACAATAGACACATTTTGTTTGGTCATAACCAACCAAGAAAATTTGTTTTGCTTGATCATAAGTGTTTATAACAAGGAATATGCTTTTCTTGCTTCTTCATAGGGAGGAATGAAAAGGAGAAAAGGTTGACTTTTGTTTGAAAAATAAAATACAGTTGCAACCTAATGAAAAAGACAAGAAGGTAGGGGATCAAGCATCTGAAGATGCAAAGAGTAGGGCCACTGCATTAGCAGAGACTGGGAAAAAGGAAGAGAGAATGGGGATGAGGGGAGAAGGAAGTATCAAAGAAGTATTGAGAATCAGAGTAGAGAAAGATCACTTCTAATAGTCTCAAATTCTAAGCATTAAGGGTTTCAGGGAAAAAAATGGTGAGAGAGCAATGGAAGGTTTGAGGTTAGGTGAGGATGTTTGGAATAGCTTTGGGGAGGGGTAATATAGGGAAGAAAGTAAAGAAAAATAAAATGATAATCTTGTTTCAAGAGGGTCCAATTGAAAAGCATAATTTATAATATACTCAGTTGAAGGTAACAGATTAAATAACCACTTGCTGTATAATAGGAATACCTTTAAGAATTAGATGGATTTTGAGGTCCTGATTAATTCTATAATTCTGTGATTCATATTGCAAAGCTTACTACCTTGGTAAAAACTGGCAGAACTTAATACTCTGCAGTCATAGACTTCTACAACCCAGGGTTTCCTTCATACCATGAAAGTAACCTGGAGCAGGACTTTAGAAGAGAAAGAAAAAGACAAAATAATAAAATACCAATGGAAGACAACTAAATATCTAGGCTACTGGTCACATTTATGTTTTAAATAATCTTTATTGATGTAAATTATATTTTTTACATCACCATAGTTCCCTCTGGTATTATCTTCCTTTACTCTTCCCAGAGTGAAATCCCATATAACAAACAGAATTTTTCAAAGGACAAAAAAAAAAGTAAAAGGAAAAACATGAGCATTTGAAAAATTCTGGAGATAACAGGCATGTAGAACACTGTGAACCCTCCAACTCTAGGAAGAAATTGGACACAAAAGGTTCCTTTTTTTCCTATTCTAAAACTTTCCTTCTTATATGTGTTTTGTTTTAAAGTTTTATCTATTTTCTTCTCTAATTGCCCTATCACTTGTTTCACTTAATTCTACCTCTTCTACCCATAGCTATGTGACCTAATATATGGTATATGATTTTGTCCTCTACATTCTCATTGCATGATCTTAAATATAAAGGTCCACTTAAACTGTATTATGAAATATGACATAAGATATTTGGTCTAAGTCTAATTATTTTCAGACTTCTTTCTAGTTTTTTTCCAGCAGTTTTCATCAAATAAGGCTTTCCTAAATAATTTCAGTTTTCTGGTTTATTGAACACCAAATTATTGTTTCATTTTTTTCTGATTCTCCCTTGTTACTGATCTACCTCTCTATTTATTTTTTAGCCAATAGTAAATAACTTTAATAGCAGCATATAGTTTAACATCTAGTCTTGAAGTGCTATTTTCCCTTCATCTCTACCTCTTTTCAGCGTTTCCTTTGATATTCTAGATATTTTATATTTCCAATTTTTTGTTGAGGTCTATAAAGTATTCTCTTGGGAATATCATTGCTATAACATGAGAAAATTAACTTCAATAGCATTGTCATTTTTATTATATTGATAAAGCTCAGTCAATATTCCTCAATCTATTTAGGTTGATTTTTTTTTTATTTTTGGTTTTTGCAAAGCAATGGGGTAAAGTGATTTGCCTAAGGTTACACAGCTAGGTAAGCATTATGTGTCTGAAGTCAAATTTGAACTCAGGTCCTCCTGACTCCAGAGTCAGTGCTTTAGCTTTTATTTTTTTGAAGGAAATTACTCTGTAATAGTACACATACATATATATGTGTGTGTGTAGAGGGCCAGTCCCAGAAAGTGATATACTTGGTGATTTTTTCCATCAAAGATATGTGTGGATTATTGCTCATTGTATGAATCCATTGGCTCACCAGTGAACCCTGACCTAGGATAATCTGTGGCTCCAGAGGTGGTTGTAAAAGGTTTTTTTGATAGAGAAATGCACAGATTTCTAAGAACAAATATTGTAAATTAACCCGGGAAATTGTAAACCTGAGTCTCCTTTAGCCAGTCATTCCTGAGATAAGTTTTTGCTATAAAAAGTCTGAGTTTCCAAAAATAAAGTTGGTAGATTTTCACTTCCCAACCTTTTGTGTTTGGATATGTTTGTCTACCCGACCTGACTCTCGGAAATTCATGCCCAGACCCACACCAGAGCTATTGTGGGTGATATATGTGTGTACTATTACAGAGTAATTTTTGTGTGCTGTAGTAGATTGATTTCCATATACTTTATGTATTTTGTAGATTTCCCTTTCTATTATTGATTGAGATTTTGGAATAATTAATTTAAAATGTTGATTTTTGTCAATTTACTTTGCTAAAAGTGTAACAATCAGGATCTTTGTTAATTCTTTAATTTTTTAAGCAAATCATCAGATCAGCAAATACTGATAGTTTCATCTCTTTACCTATTTTTATGCCCTTAATTTCTTTTGTCATAATGCTGTTATCTAGCATTTCCAGAACTGTTACAAGCAATGATTAGAAGAGTGGACATCTTTGAGTGAAAGTATTAATGTATCCCTGTTTTTATATATATTTGGTATTTTTCATATGTGTTGTTCTCTGTCAAAGGTTTTTGTTGGGTTGTTGTTATTTTGGGTTTTTTCCCTGTATCTATCTATTGAAATAATTGTGTTTGGGGGCATTTTTGTTTCTAATATGATTAGGTTGTATTCCTGACATTGACTAATCCTTGAATCCTTTATATAAAGCCAACTTCATCATAATGAATGATTTGGTCATTGATTAAAATATAATGTTTGACTGACAGGATATTATTTAAAAATTTTAACTTGATATTCATTGTTGAAGGACCTTTAGTTCTCCTGTCTTCATCCTTAGGAATTATATTTTTCTTATAAAAGGAATAAAGTAGGATGCTTTCTTTCCCAATTTTTGAGAATGCTTATCAGTACTATATTTTTAACTTTAATAGAATTTTTCTAGGGATTCATCAGGATCAGAACTTGTCTCCCCTTCTCCCTTTGGAAGTACTTTTACAGTACTTTCATTTCCTTTTCCGAAATTGGTTTGTTTTTATTTAAGACCTCTATTTGGTCTTGGTGGAGCAGTGGATAGTGCACTGACCTTAGAGTTAGGAGGATGGGAGTTCCTAGAATCCAACCTCAGACACTTGACATTTACTAGCTGTGTGACCTTGGGCAAATCACTGAACTCTGACTGCCTCACATCCAAGGTCATCTCCAATCGTCCTGGTCCAACCTAGTCACTAGACCCAGATGGCTCTGGAGGAGAAAGTGAGGCTGGTGACTTAGCACAGTCAAATCCAATCACTCAAATCCAATTCATGTGCTTGTCATGGCATCACCTGTCATAGTCTTCTTCGAAGGACAAACATCAATCATCAATCATCAATTTAGTCTTGTTAGTTTGTATATTTTAGATTTTAAAATTATTCCTCTATTTCTTTTATGGTCTCAGTTTAGTTAGACTTTAACTTCTTTAGTAGTTTCTAAATTGTTTATTTAGTTGGGGTTTTTTTGCAAGGCAATGGGTTAAGTGGCTTGCCCAAGGCCACACAGCTAGGTAATTATTAAGTGTTTGAGGTCAAATTTGAACTCAGCCAGTGCTCTATCCACTGCGCCACCTAGCCACCCGTTTCTAAATTTTTTAAAAAATTTCTCCTGGCTTGAGATTTCACTTTGCTCATTTGCCATTTTGTTAATTTGATATTCTGCCCTTGTCTTTTTCATCAGAATAGCTAAAGGTATATCAATTTTTACCTTTTTTTTAAATAAGCAGATCTTAGGGGGTTTTTTCCGTTTCAATAGGTTTTTGATGTTTTTAGTTTGTCTTACTCTCAGTATCTCCTTTTGTATTTATTTGCTTTCTAGTTTTTTAAATGTATATTCAGGGTTATTAATCCTCTCTTTTGTTTTGTTAATAGATATCTGTACAATTATAATTTTCAGCTGAATTATAGAAATTTTGATATGTACTTTCATCAATAATTTACATAATTATTGTTTCTATATTTGTTCGTTGACTTATTCATTATTAAGGTTTTGCTAAGACTCCATTTGGACCAGTTTCTTTTGTTGTACTCTCTGAATCAGTTAGTTGCAATATGTCCTGATTTGTGATATCTCTGTGCCCTAAAACAGTTAGTTTTTCTAGATATTTTTTGTGATATTGAAAAACACTTATATTCTTTAGCAGTATCTTTTAGAAGATGCCATAAATCTTTTAGTTCTAGTTTCTCCAGTAATATATATATATATATATAAAACATATATATATATATATATAGTATATCTGTTGAACTTAGCCAAAATTAAAAGGACACTGAAATCTCCTGCCAATACTGTATTATTGTCTGTCTTCTTAAGTATCTGAATTAATAAAGGAAACATTACTTTATTAATTCAGATGTTTAAGCATTTGGGATATATAAATTTAATACTGATAGTAGTTTGTTGTCTATGGTTCCTTTCAACCTAATGTTGTTTCCTTGATTTTCATTTGTTTTTGCTTTTGTTTGCATTGTCTGATAGCATGATTGAAACTTCTCCAGGTTTTTTTTACCTAATCTATAATTTAAAAAAAAAATAAACTCTAGCCCCTCATCTGTTTACATCTGTTTTTTTTTTAAATGTTTCTGTGTGCAATATATGGTGGTTTTTTATCCAATCTCACTTTTTTAAAAAATGGATTATTTAATCCATTTATATTTAGTTATGAGTTGTTTACCTACCTCCTCACCCCGTTTGCCATCAATATTTTTTTCCATATTAGGATTCCTTCTTTTTTTTTTCTGTACAATTAGTACCATATCTCCAGTTATTTTAATCTATTGTATGGCAACCTTATTCCCACCAGCTTTCTTTCCCTCACCCTCAGGACTCCTTTTACTCCTATTTTTAATGCATTATCTAGTTTTGGAGTTTTATATAACTTATTTCTTTTTCTTTCTTTTGTCTAAGAATATTCTCCCTTTTAATTTTCCCTTTTTTTCCTGTTAGCCAAATAAAATTCCACTTCGTTCAATTTTTGATAGCTTTCAAAACTTCATACCTTTTTCTAAAAAAGAATTTTTGTCTATATTAGTTATTATTCTTAGATTTACACCCCTTCCTTAATCCTTCTTTAGTATCTCTATTCCTCTAGAAATTAAAGCTTCCTATTTTGGATTCCTTTTTCTAAAGTTTCCCCTTTTCTCCTGTTTTGCCTTACTCTTAGAAAAATCAATGCCTGCAGTCAAATTTTTCCTATTTGCCTTGAAATCTCCTTTCCTTCCATCCCTTCCCCCTGGGGGCCCCTTCAGTTGTCCTTAGAAGCTCTATTCCTTCCCCAGGGTCAGGATGAGTGTTCTCTAAGCACCAAATCACTGAACATTCTTCTCATTGTAAGGTCCAGATTTTCTTTTATCTCTTTCCTCCCATGTACCACTACTGAAACAAAAATTGCTCTTTTCCTTTTCAGTTTCCATCTTTCCCATTGCCTACTTCATCTTTGCGGAGGCTCTCTTCTTCCAGAGAAACAATAGCCATCATTTCTCCACTGTGTTCACCTAGTTTATATTTTTTCTTTTAACGCTATATGTTTTTTTTTTACAATTAGCTTAAAAGCTGTCCAATATTGAATTCAACAAATACTTAAAGACTACACTATTTTAAAGCGTCAATCTTCGATGTCCTTGGGCTTCATAAAAATAACGGGTTCACTAATTTCTTGAATTAGCCTAACTCAAGAGTTACAACAAGCTTTCACATGATTAGAATGTTGTCTCCTTTGTAGCCATGTATCCCCATGTAGTGGGCATGACATAGTATAGCACTGAACGCTCATGCTGCAAAACACTCACCCGTACTAAACCTGCCTTTAGCACCAAAGATACTCAGTGCACCATTCTTATTTGCTGCCAATTTTGCAATGCACTTAACATAATTCACGGTTTTCCGTGTATTCCAACTGAAATTATAAATGCAATTGCAATGATGGATTATAGGAAGGGTCTTCTTAATTCACGTGTTCCCGTGTATTCCAACTAAAATTATAAATGCATTTGCAATGATGGATTATAGGAAGAGTGTTTTCTTAATTCATCCTTCACCCTAGCGCTAGTAGGCGGAACCACAAAATTTGCCAGGGCTATGCTATCAATCAAACGGAATGTTTTCTGAATACTCATTGCATTCTTCCTTCTCTTTCTGATTTTTGTACAAATTCTGATGAAGCGGAAAATTCTTGGGAAGAACCCAGGAGTAGCCTGGGAGGAAGGCATCCATGGAGCCCCGCAGGCTGCAAGGCCGACCACAGGCACACTCTGCAGATCAGGAAAATAAAGCGGGAAGAATGAAACTTTGGGGGAAATCCCTGCCCTTGCGCGCCAAAGGCCCGTGCACGACGGAAGCGAGTTCGACTCCTAGTTATGATGTCATCAGGAGGCGTCGAGACAAGCTTTACCAATGAGAATTCGCCTGAGCCTTCTGGGGGGAGGAGCCGACGTGTGCCCATGGCATCGCCATGTTTACTATGGGCGGAAGTGATTTTCGAGACATTTCTTTGCCCAAAATGAAGCGATCGTTTTATATAAAATCGGGAGGTGTTTATTTAATACGTTTTTTTCACCCAATCGAGGTCTCCGAGACTGACTATCGGTCCACTGACTCCTTCACGCGGACTCTTCCGCCCAGGCGTGCACGCGAAGCCCCTCCCCCAAGGTAGAAGGTCAGAGGTCGGAGGTCGGAGGCTCCGGAGCCAAGATGGTGGCGGAGGAGACCCTTCGCGTGGTTCGCAGCGGCGGCAGCAAGCTCAACTTGCGCAGAGCGGTGTTTTCGGCCGATTCCAAGTAAGGGCCGGGCGAAGGGCGGGAGCGGCGGAGAGCGGTCCGGAGCCGAGCTCTCGCCGCAGGGGCAGCCCCGGAGCCCCCCTGGCACTTCCCGCGCCGGCGCTCCGGGCGGCCGCCGCCGAGCCCGCTGTGCCCGACGCGGGAAACCCACGTGGGCCTGGGCACGGGACGGGCGCCTGGAGCCGGCCTCCCCGACAAGCCGAGCTCGTGATCCTCTGAAAAGCGGGTCGGGCTCAGCTGTTGCCCGGCTTGGCCCGGATGCCACCCAGAGTTGAGTGCCAAGAGAAAGGTGGGTGGGGTGGCATTCCCCGTGATGCCCCGGGCTCGCCCTTCCTTCCTGAAGAGGACCGGGACGCCAGGAGGCCAGGCCGTGCCAAGCGCATGTGCCAAGGCTCCAGCCTCATTTCTACTGGAGGGCCGGCGGGTCCAGGCGCCAGGCGCGATCCGGGGTGCCGGGCGATGGCCCTGGATGCGGGGCGGGCAGAACTCCTGCGCCCCAGCCCCGAGGGCAGTGCCCCGCCGCTACACGGTGCTTTGTACCCAAAGCACCCGGCTGGCGAGAGCCAGGTCCTGAGGCCAAGGAGTGGGCCGTTTGGGGGCGCGGGTCCATGCTGAGCACTGGGGATACAAAGGAAAACATCATTTCCCGTATCAGAAAAGATCTCACTTTCACCCCAATAGAATAAGCAAGAAAGAAAAGGCAGAATTTATTACGCTTTTTCTATAGGCCTTCTATTAGTAAAGAACCGCGGACCTTGGTTTTCTATTTGCTTTCTTTTCCTCTACTAACACATTCACCCTTCAGCTTACTAACCCATTTTCCACAGCAGCTCTTTGCAAATCTCTCCCTGCTACTAGTTCCTTCCCTACTGCCCACCCTTGCTGGATCACTCCATCCTTTCTCATTCCAGTCCTTTGTCTTCTACCTTTTGTGACTAAATGCCTTAAAGAAAACTTATCTACAATAGGTACCTATTCTTTCTCTAATTCCCCTTCTATCCTCGTGCAATACAATTTTAGACCTCCTCCTTCTATGAAATGTTATCTCCAAAATTACCTGTAATCTCTTTTTCAAATCCAACTGTCCTTCTCCATCACATTCTTGACTTCTCTGTAGCCTTTGACTCTGTTGGTCATCCTTTTGTCCTTGATACTCTTCCCTAGATTTTCAAGACACCAGTCTTTCCACTTCTTCATCTCTTTTGCCACAGATTCATCCAGGTTATGCCCTCTAACAATAGGTGTGCCATATGACTCTATCATTCTCTTCTTCTATACTTTTTCACTTGGTGATCTCATCAGTTCCCATGGATTAAATTATTACCATGATGATGATCCTTAGAACTACCTATCCAGCCATAATCTCTCAGCTTGACCTGCAGTCTGCCATCTCCAGTTGTCTTTCAGTCATCACAAAGATATCCATCACAAGATATCCAAAAGACATCAATCTCATTATCTTTCCCCTCCAAACTTCTCAGTTATTGGCACCATCAAATTTATAATCCCCTAGGCTCACAACCTAGGACTCATCCTGACCTCTGCTCTGCTTCTCATCCCCCCCATATCCAGTGTGTTGCCAAAACTTCTGTTTCACATTTACCACATCTCTCATGTATACCCTCTTTTCTCCTGTGAAATGCCTTTTGCTAATTGTCACTTCACAGTTAAACTCTTGCAATAGCCCAAAGGTGGGTCTGCCTGCCTCAAGTCTCTCCCTAGTCCATCCTCTTCAGCTATCAAAGTCATTTTCCTAAAGCACAGATCCTGTCCATCATCACCCCTTCCAAAAATTCCCCATATCCTGCAGGATCAGTTACAAAATCCTCTGTTGGACCTACAAAAACCTTCATAACTAACACTACTACCTATTTCTGTTCAACTTTTATAATGTTCTGTGTTCCCCACCCATACTGTCCAGTCCCTTAACCCTGGTCCTACTGCTGTTCCATGAAGTAGGACATTTCATCCTTTGGCTCCAGTCATCATCTCTGGCTGTGTGCTCCCTCCTTGTCTCAGCTTCCCTGCTTCCTTGGCTTCCCTAAATCCTAACTCAAATAGAATTTTCTACAGGAAGTCCTTCCCAATACTTCTTAATTCTAGTGCCTTCCCTTTTTTGATTATTTCCTATTTATTCTAGTTATAGAATGTTTGCACATATTTTTGACTTGTGAACTTCATGAGGTTGGGGACTATCATTTGACCCTTTTTTAACCCAAAGCACTTCTTGGTTCATAGTAGGTGCTTAATAAAAGCTTTATTGACTGGCTTCAGCATATTAAAGACTCTTCAGTACTATCAAAAAGAAATTACTTTTTTTTTAACACTCCCATCATTGCCAAATATATTCTTCCTCCTTTTCCAACCACCAAACCATTCCTGATAGTAATAACAAAAAAATTTTCAAGGAAAATTAGCATATCAACTGTCTCTAACAGTATATTCATTCAGTGTTCTGCACCCATAATTCCCCACCTTGCAAAAAATGAGGGAAATGCATTGGTTGTTTTAACTGCATACTACTTAGTTTCATGTTGTTCTTCCATTTACATTGTTATAATGCATACACACTCATATATATATATATATATATATATATATATATGTACAGTATTTCTTGTTCTGCTTAACTTATTTTGCCATCAGTTCATAGAGGTCATTCTACATTTCTCTGAATTCTTATTCATTTCTCATAGCACAGGAAATATTCCATTACTTTCTAGTACTATAATCTGTCTAGTCATTCCCCAATTAGTGAAAATCTACTTTGTTTCTAGTTTTTTTACCACAATAAAAAAATGTGACTATATATTTGAAACCTTTCTACTTTGACTTCCATGGATATATACCTAGCATAAGAATCTTTACACCACCTCTTAACATCATTCTAAATACTTTCAAAAACGGTTGACAGCTTCACCAATAGTATAAGCAATGTGCTAGTTTTTTCACAATTCCTTTGAAATTAACTATATCATCTGTGCTGATGAACTGAGGTAAAACCCCAAAGTTGTTTTGATTTGCACTACTCTCTAAATGATTTATAGTATATTTTCAGTAGTTTGCATTTCTTTGAGAACTATTTGTTCATATTCATCACTTTTTTATCCATGGAGAAATAGGTTTTAGTCTGATATTTTATTCTTCAATTTAATATGACTGACTTGCCCTCCCCTTTTTTAATGAGATATAACCTTAATTCTTCATCTCATGTAGAAGGTATTGAAATAGTTGTTAAATTAATTAAATATTAATGTGTTTTCAAGCCATAGGACTCTGTTGTAGATAAAACCACTTTATAATATAGTCTTTCTGGTTATTTAGAATAATGGAATGTTTTGATTGAACTAACTCACTCATTTTACAGATGAAACAAGTTTCTGGAGGACAAATTGATTGCCCAAGGGGTTAGGGTTGTATTTCAGCACTCTTGATTTTTTTTTTGTACAATGTGCTTTCTTTTTTTGTAGGTTTTTTTTTTTGCAAGGCAAATGGGGTTAAGTGGCTTGCCCAAGGCCACACGGCTAGGTAATCATTAAGTGTCTGAGACCTGATTTGAACCCAGGTACTCCTGACTCCAGGGCCGGTGCTTTCTCCACTGCGCCACCTAGCCGCCCCACAATGTGCTTTCTATCCTATAACTTCCACTCAATTCTTTCCACTAATGGCACAGAAGCCATGACACTAATATCTTTGATGTCAGAAGCATCTTGGTTCACTTATTCTGTTGAACCCAAAGTGCAAGACAGAGACCAAAATTTGATATGTTTTGGAGATTTATTACCTGACTATGCAGAGTTACATTTTCCCTCAAATCACATAGCACTGAGTGAGTGTCCAGAGAACAAGGTTTTTATAGTATGGGGGGGGGGGGTTATTGTGAGCAAGCAGGATACAGAAGCAGAGATAGCAGTTAAAATATATTTCTTTGTCAGACTTTTACAAACATATGCAAACATGGTTTAGTAAAGAAAGGGGGATGGACAAGGGCGGAAGAGGGTTAGGGTCTTTGTGTTATGTCTGAATATGCTTCCAGAGACAGAGGGAGTCACATATTCACGGACTTCCACAGGTTTAAGGGATTTGAATTTACTATCTTATGGTTCCAGCTGCATCTGGGGAAGGGAAGACAATCTTGGGAGAAAGCAGGAATTTTACAGATACAGCAAAATGATTCAGCTAACAAGAGCATTTTGTGTATCTCAGACAAATTTATGGTATATCTCATGATCCTAGAGTCAAGCATTTGGGTCCTGTCAGATTCTTCTCTGACTTACCAAGTTTATATTTCTGAGGAATTTCTCAGGGCTCAGAAGGGTGTCAAGGACCCCTTTTATACAGGGATTACACAAATGTTAATATTGTACTTCACTTCCTTCCATCATTCTGTGGTCCTGCACAAGTCTTCAGTTTTCACCTCTGAAATATGGGGGCTGTTACTGACTTTCCAAGAGTATTGTGAAGATGTAAATGTCCTTGAATTTTTTTGCAGTCCTTACCATTAATATGTGTCAGTATTTATAATAAAATTCTAATATTGAGTATACATTGTGGAAAGTGAAAGTGATGGCATACCAAAAACTGGCAATGAGACTATAAGTTTTTAGGATAA
The DNA here is from genome assembly GCF_037893015.1 of Macrotis lagotis. Lineage (NCBI taxonomy): Eukaryota > Metazoa > Chordata > Mammalia > Peramelemorphia > Peramelidae > Macrotis > Macrotis lagotis. Next base: position 666,686,222 of record NC_133658.1, on the reverse strand, counting down.
TAGTGTGTCGCAAACATTAATAAACAGTTATTAAATTCTCTTGTACCTGAGATGAGAATGACTACTTTTTTGTTCTTTGAATCTTATCCTGGTACCTTTTCAGATACAGCAATGGTATCATTGACATGTATAGGAGGATCATTTATCCAAAATTTAAAGTGACTTCAGAGACCATCTACTCTAATCACTTCATTTTCTGGTCTTCTGACTGAAGAGCTAATATTCTTTCTACCATGCCATTATTTCTAAAGAACTATGTTATAAGTCAATACAGTGACCATTTTTGATGACTTGGCTAGTGTAACACTGCATATCAATATGGCATATGGTATCTGACTTGGAATCCAAGTGCCTCTTTTAGCTCTGCTGTTTTTTGCTTATGTGACTTCAGGCAAGTCATTAATTTCCATTAGAAATTACATTCCCATTACACTGTGAGCTCCCTGGGAGTAGGGACCAGTTTTTAATCCTTCTTTGTATTCCTAGAGTTTAGCACTGTACCTGGCACAGATGCTTAATGTTTTGTTTTGTTTTGTTTTGTTTTTATGTACTCATTGACTTAAAATCTTGGGGCCTTAATTTCCTGTGAAATGAAGTTGGAGTAGATTATCTGCAAGATCCTTTTCAGTTCTAAATTCTATGATGCTTCCATGTCTTAATTTGTGTAATTATTGCCTCTGATTTTTCATAGATCTTATGAAGGATCCTACCTACTATAGTAGGAATTTTATTCTTTTCTCTTTATCACCTTAAAGCTGCCATTCAGGTTGTTGTGACCGTTGGCAATATTAATATTCCTATTGATAAATGAGTCATCAATAAAATGTTAAATTTTATTCACAATACATTTTGGAAGAGTCAGGAAGCATGTAATAGTTAACTTAAAAAGTTTTATCATTAAAATGTACTCATTCAGGATACTTTATTTCTCAACCCTACTGGAAAATAAGGTGATGTTATTCCTACTGTTCTTATTTTTCAAAAGTGCTGGTGGTTTCTGACCTAAAAGATCATAATAGTTGAACTGCAAACCAAAAGGGAATTTATATGGATAGTGATTTCTCTTAACTAGATCATTTTTTAATACCAAGGACATCCATTAGACTAAAATGTGACTTGTTTCTAGGGTAAAAAGATAATAAATGTTAGTTACCACTTATAGTACAAAATATTTGAACATTAGTATGAGAAGCAATAAGCACTAAAATGCTACTTTGGGAGTTTCATTAGGACATATGTTTTTCAGTGCTGTCCTCTGTATAGAAAATGACATTCCACCTATCATCAATGGAATACTACTTTGCTCTATTTTTCTAGTGCGGGCAATGGATTTGCATCAATGTATTTATTCACACAGTGACTTAATTCACTTTGTGACCTTGGCTCGCTTCTGCTCAATGGAATAAGAGGCAATTGAAAGAAAACTGGGGTTTGAGTTCAAGTTTCCTTTCTATCATTCCTTTCCCTCTGTGTCATGAGACAAGTATAAATCTTAGTAGGGCTCAAATTTTCTCCTTATGAAATTCTTTGACCATCTTTATTGGTGTGTTGTTATAGTTAAAGATATTTTGAGACACAGATATCATTTTTAATTCAACAAATTTAGTTGACCAGACATTTATTTAATGCCTACTATCTGTAAAACTTTCATTGAGAGCTATCCCATTAATTTATTTTCACTATATAAAAGCCATAGTATTGACAGAGGGGAAAGTTGCATATCCTCATTTTTATACACTTTATTAGAATTCTTGTTGGTCATCTATATAGTTCATAGGTTTGCTTATATAACTCTTTTCTTCTATTTAATGTGTCTTTTATTTCTAGGTACCTTTTCTGTGTCTCCGGTGACTTTGTGAAAGTATATAGCACTGCTACAGAAGGATGTGTGTATGTACTTCAGGGACACAGCAATTTGGTGACTGGAATCCAGCTCAATCCTCAAAACCATCTACAGGTTGTCTTATTATTTATAATTGAATATTTTAGCATTTGCCTCTCTGATTGATTTGACCAGAAAATTGGAGTTGAAATTAGTTTGGGAACTTAGCAACTTGTGTTAGAAATACACATGAGTTCATTCAGTCTACCTGTGAAGCAAGTCTGATTTAGTTTAAGGCAAGTTGGTTGGAGTTAATTTTATACAAAATTGCTGATGATAATAGAGCCACTCAGACATAGAATTAAATTACTTCCTTATGTCCCTTCAGAAATGAAAAATTTGCTGATCATATAAATAGTCCAATAACAAGTTAAATGAGACTTTAGTAAATAGGACAGAAGATAGATGTGCAGTTTAGCCAAGATTCCCAAATTAAGATGGCTAACCAGTAAAATCTACCCAGGGTAGACAAAAGTAGTAAGATTTTCCATTTTTTCAAAGAAACTTGTCTTAATTCTATAGAGATAAATAAGGAAAAGTTTTATTATTTATTAAGAGTTCAATTTTTTTTATAATTTGATGTTTTTATTGGATTCTATGTTCTAATCGGTTATATGTTGCTTTCACCCTTTCAGCTATATTCTTGTTCTCTTGATGGTACAATTAAGCTCTGGGACTTCATAGATGGCATTCTGATAAAGGTATGTGGATTAACCTCTGTTTCTCAAAAGGAGATAGCATGAGCTAATAAAATGATATCCTTTGTGATCTGGTTCTCTTTTGAAGTTGTCCATAGAGCATATTCTTCAAGGCTGGAAAAATAGGACAAGAAAGACTAAGGACACTCTTATAGTAAAGTTTTTTTCTTTACAATTATTTCTGTTGAAAACAAGCATTAAGTGCCTACTATGTGCTGGGCATTAGGTATCTCATAAGGCAGACAGGTCAACTGACTTGCCCAGGGTCACAAAGGTAGTAAGTATCAAAGGCCATATTTGAACTCAGGTCTTCCTGGCTCCCAGACTCTCATTTGCCATATATCTGCAGAAATTTGATAAACTAGTTATCAAAGTGGTTTTTTCCTTTTGTTGTAAGGGAATAAGAATCATTTTTTTTAAATTTCCATTGCCATTTAGAATCTTTTATTCTGCCCCTAAAATTATACAAGCATACTTTGCAGAAGAAATCGTATAGTTGAATCTTGGAAAAAGTAGAGTCAAAAATTTTCTAAATTCATTTTTTTCTACTAGGTAGTTGGGGAAATTAAAAGGTTTTCAGAAGTTGCTCTCTAACTGAATTATGGAAAATGTACCATCCTTTATGAGTTGTGTTTAATCATAAGCAAAGTTATTTTCTTTATTTGATTATTTTAATTATTTTTAAAATATCCTTGTGTGATTTTTATCTTTCAGACTTTCGTGGTTGGGTGTAAACTGTATGCCTTCTTTGCACCTGTCCATCTTGAGGACTCAGTATTTATTATAATAAATAAAGAAATGCCAGGTATCAGTTACTATACATACATACTTCAAATACTATCCTGTACTGATTACAACATCATATTTCAGATTTTTGAGTCTCTCTGATGTATAATTCAGGACTCAAGTTTTTGGTTGTAATTACTGTCTTAATTTTTATATGAATTCAGCAGCTTTTTGTAATTGGATTTTATTTTATATGTTACATATTTTAGGGCTTATTTCATTTTACATATACACTGTAGGATGTAACATAACATCCCAACAAACTCAAATCTGCAGTGCAGAAAAGGAGAGGTTGCAGCAAAAAATAAAACTAACAAACATAGATCATTTTTTAATGCTGACTTGTGTTCTTGTATGTTCTTTTTGAATGTCTGTCCTTCATTCTATATTCTTCACCATCACTGTTATGCCAAAAATGCTGGACAATATTTGCTGAAAGTGTAGGAAATGAGGAGAGTTGAGGTATTGCTGCTTAGTATATCAGAATTTGTTTAAAGAATGCTGCTGTATTTGTTAGCAGTTTTATACCAGCATTAATAACTACAACCTCTATGGTTACTTCCTTATCTTTTTGAAATCTTTATGGATGTCTAGCTTATGCATGAAGATATCCTTGATGAAAATGAGAAGGGAGGAGTCAGCTAGGTGGCATAGTGGATAGAGCATTGGCCCTGGAGTCAAGAAGATCTCAGTTCAAATCTAGGGTCAGACACTTAATAATTGCCTAGCTGTGTGACTACAGGCAAGTCACTTAACCCCATTGCCTTAAATAAATAAAATGAAAAAGGTTATCTCCTGCATCCCTGTTTCAAAGTATCTACTTAATTCCACCCTTTCCATGTAGAATGCTTAGAATTAGAAGGCCATTTTTTTCCCATTAGGTTATTCTCAGTTTTGCTCAATAGGTTATTCTTAGATTTAAGTCACAATCTCTTGAAATATCTTATTCCAATCTTTCCTCTCATTTTCAGAGGAAATTGCCAAGTCTTATGTTATCCTAACTTTGACTTCTTTATAATTGAACTGTTTAACTCTGTTTTTGACTGTTTGCAGTATTTTTTTTTAAACCTGGAAGCTCTGGTTTTTGTCTTTGTTCTTGAGAAGTTTTCCTTTGGGAGTTTACTAATAGATCTTTTCATTTTCATTTTGTCTTTGGGTCTGAGAGATCTAGGAAATTTTCATTTAAGATTTTTTTGAAATCTGATTTTCTTGGTTTCAAAAAAGTAGTCTGGTTATTAAATTATCTCTCCATAACCTATTGTATAACCTATGTCACATTGTCTTTTTTTCTTTATTTTTTTTTAAGATTTTTTGTTTTAACTTTTTTTTATCTTTTGAAATCTTCATTTTTCTGTTTGGTTTATTCTACTTTTTAAGAATTTTAATTTACACTTTAGGTATTCCATTATTTATCTCTTGTTTGATTTCTTCTGGGAATTCTTGTCCTTAGGACCAGGATATATCCTTTTAACTGAAACTTGTCCTTTTACTTGTTTTGGAATTGTTCTCTTTTTCTGACTTTTTTAACCTTGATTTTCTCAGTTTCCAGACTGGGCACTTGTGCTTGAGTTAGTCAGATACTGCTCCCATTCTCCAGTATGATTTGGGTAGGCCCTGCTTGATTCAGATATGATAACTAAGCCACCTTTTAGAAGAATTATCTGGTTATTTCTCTTGTAGTAATTTATTCCCAGGTGTCTTGAATGCTGAATATTGGTTCAGCCCTATCTCCTGCTGTATTTAGGGTACCTGGATCTCCTCTTGCTTGGCACTAGTTTAACTCTGTCTTCTGCTGTGAGACTAACTTTTCATCTACCCTAGTTTGTCTCCATAATTCCTCAGGATTTTGTCAGTCTCGGTGGCGTTAAGTGACTTGCCCAAGGTCACACAGCTAGGCAATTATTAAGTGTCTGAGGCTGGATTTGAACTCAGATACTCCTGACTCCAGAGCTGGTGCTCTATCCTGTGCACCACCTAGCTACCCCAATTTTGTCAGTCTTTTTATGCAATCCCAGATTAAAAATGTATAGATGATTCTCATTGGTTTTCTTCATCATGATTCTTTGATTCATTTTTAGATCTTTTCAGCAGTGGTTGTAGGGAATCTGAGCACCTGTACAACCTGACAGACTGCCATTTTTCCATATTTCCTAGGATTTCCTCTTAATGTTTATTTCATATTTGCTTAATATTTCATATTAGTGAAAGGTAAAGAAAATTTCAGGAATTTATAATAGAAAGTCTGCCTATTTCCCTTAGCCCCTCAGCTAAAATGGAATCACATTATTCCATTTCCAAATGTACAATTTTAGGGTTGAGAGATTTTACAGGGCATGTGATCCAACTCACTAATGTACAGTTGAAGAAACTTAGTATCTTAATAAATAGTATTAATGTTGGTTTTCTGGTATCTTCTGGCTCTAATTTAATTATTTTCTATCATACCAAAGTATGATTTTAGGGTTTGGAAAAGTTAATAGAATAAAAGATGTTATCCAGTAAAGGGAACCTAAAAAAAAAATTAGGTTCTTTATATATCTATATCTATATCAGGATTACAAAAGCTGGATTTTGTAGATAATAGATCTAGAATTGTAAGACATCTCAGATGACATAGTTCAACCCCTTCATTTTATAAGTGAGGAAGCTAAGGTTTGTGAAGGAAACATGTCCTTTTCTAAGGTCATACAGGTTATGAACAGCAAAACTTTTTAAAGAGTCATAGTTATAGAAGATTTTCCAGTTTTCCTTTGCTTTTGCAGGGTGGGGGGGGTACTTTTATTTGTTAATTTTTTGTGCTATACATTCCTGTTGCCTGAATTTCTACTTTGAAAGGAACATCATCTTTAATATTTCCCAGAATTACTTAAGAATCACTAATTACCAAGCATCAAATGGATTTTACTTTACTGATGTAAATTTCTTTGGTAAAAAATGCATATCAGTTCCACTATAGAAACATTAATAAAATTTTCTTTAATTAGATGAGTTCCAGTTGGCTTCATTGAAACTTCCAAAATCACCAAGCCAAGAAATAGAAGCAAAAGAGTTATCATTTGTCTTGGATTATATAAACCAATCACCTAAGTGCACTGCCTTTGGAAGAGAAGTAAGTTTTGTTTCTAGACTTTGATTTTTATATAAGCCATAGATCATAAAGTCAATACATCTTACATTTTTGTTCAGATAACTTTTTTGTGCATAATTTTTTAAATCTATAAAATTTTAGTGTCCCCCAAACTAGAAAACTCCTTGTTTTAAATGTCTGTGACAACTTTAAAGCTAAGTATCAAGAAATGTCACTGCACATCCATATAAATGGCACTTTAGTTTTTAATTTTTAGATAGTTGTCATTTTGTTTTAAAGCATCTTAGAGTTTCTGAATATAGTTTAACATCACAAAATAAAGTCTTCTTATCCATAGAATTCAATTTGGAATCTTAGACATCATCTTTTATAGAAAATGGATCCCAGAGAAGGGAATTAACTTGGTCATAGTTACAAAGCTACCTAACAGCAGAACTTCTCTTCTGCCTTTTAAGTTTTCTATCAGTCCTACTGACAAAAGATAGAAAACTTTGATTATTTAATTCCAGAAATGTACACTCACTAAAATTAGAGACAATCATCATTTTACAATCCGTGATGGAATTAACTATCTGTGACCTACAAAATTGCTTAAACTTTATGGAGCCTACTGTACTAGTTACTTAGCGTTCTTGCTTAAAACTACAAGTTAACTTACCATTCTTCTGTCCTGTCCTCCAAAACTGTCCCAGTTCTCTAAATACTTCATGAAATCAAGGAAATGTCTGATTTTGGGATGTCTGGTCCATGTAGAAAACTAAAAAATTAGTATGAAGTGGGACCTTGGAAATACATTTTTCAGTTCATTTTATCTTGGTCAACAAATACTGTACCTGACAGGTGCCTGATAAGCTTTAAGTACAAGATGGGGTAGAATCACCCCTGCACCTTGATGCACCTTTCTTATTTGGCCAGTTGCCAGCATAGCATTTTTCTTTTTTTTCTTTTTTGACACCTATGGTTACTTCCTATTTCAAAAGAGGAATAAATATATTTTAGCAGATATGACTTTTGTTTATTTGTCTTAAGTGATGGAATGTATTTAGCCAAAGTGGGTAGAGTGTTGCTCTTGGAATAATAAGAGAGACCTAAAATTGCATCCTTCCACTCATACCATGGGCAGTTAATTTAGAATTTCATTGCTTTAAACACCTCTCTGAGACAATGAGTTACTAATCTACTTCAGGAGCTTATACTCTAGCTACCCCTAGATATAGTCATACTGAAAGTTTCTGAGTAATAACTTTCAACTTTTAGATATTCCATAAGTGTAAAGATATGACTGATCAGCTTGTGCTGGGTATAGTCTGTCAACTAGCATTTATTCCTGCTGTGTGTATTTATTAAATTAAATCATTGGGGATACAAAGAAACTCCCCCACCCCACCCCTGCTGCTATCTAGTAGTTCCCTAATAGGGAAGCATAACATACAAACAGCTGGTACAGGCACAATATAAATATAGAGAGAATAAATTGTGGATGGTCTCAGAGGGAAGGTACTAAAATTAAGAAGGACTGGAAAAGACTTCTTGAAGAATGTGAACTTTAACTAAGAGAGTGAAAGGAGGAGAAAGAGTGCTACAGACCAGGTAGATGGCCAGTGAAAACATTCATGGTCTGGAGATAAGAGTGTCTTGATCAAGATATGTCACAGAGGCCAGTGTTGCTGGATTCGAGATTACATAGAAGGGACTAAGATAAAAGAAAAGTGGAAAGGTAGAAAAGAACTAAAATACAAAGGCTTTTATACTTGATCCTGGAGCCACTTGAGTTAATTGAAGGGGGAAAGGGTGTTGTCAGACCTGTGCTTTAGGAAGATCAGTTTGACAGCTGAATGGAAAATGGGTTGGAGCAGAGGCTTGAGGAAAGGAGACCAAATCGGCAGACTAGTCCAGGTATGAGGTGATGACTGAGAGGAAGCATTGAGTTGAATTTTAGACATGGTGAGTTCAAGATTGAATTTAAGAAGCTTTTTGGTGATGAAATAGAGTATCTAAAGATGCCCCAGGATATTGTAAAATTTTATTTTCTTACTAATTAACAAATATTCTCTCTTTTACCCTTTCCCATTCCCCCCAATCCCCTTGCTTTCACTATCCGTCCCTGGCCATTCAAAACCTCAACAGGAAGACCTTTGTAAAAAATATGCATAATCAAGCAAGCAAATCCCTTCATTGACCACGTTGAAAAAATTGAATGTCTCATTTGTATTTTAGGCCCATCACTTCTCTATCAGAAAACAGGTAGCATACTTCATCTTTGGTCCTCAGATTTAGCATTGCATTGCTAAGTGTTCTAAAGTCTTTTCAAGGTTCTTTTCTTTTATAGGTGAGCATCCTTAATTTCTTTTTTGGATGCTGCATACGTCATTACCCTAATAAATTTCAAAAATGCTGTTTTTTAAGAAATATGGCACTTTTTAAGAAGAATATTAGCAATTAAACAGTTTTGATGCTTCAGTTTTTGGAGCTTATGACTAAGATCAAGTTGTTTCTCTTTCAAAACATAGGGCCAGTATGTTGTTGCAGCTCGAGACCTGTACTTGTCAGTATATTTCTTCAAAAAGAAAAAGACATTTGGGTAAGAATTCACTTTTTTATTGTTTGTCACTATTTTGGTTTAATGTATTAAGTTTTTTCCTCCATAAAAATAAAACTTTTAGTGATGGTTGTACCTGTTATACTCTAAATTTCAAAATTTTTTCATGTTTAATACTGTATTGGATTCAGATTTTGAAATCTTTTCATATAAAAATTGCTTTATTTTTCTGAGTTAATTACAGCAGCCTAGAAAGTTGACAGTTAAAAGCCCATGTAGTGAATCTGGACTAGTTAGTAGGTACCAAATGCTCTTCAGTCATTCAGTGCCATGGATGGTTTGGTGTTTTGTTTATACCTCAAAATTAAATTATCTTGAAATTTGGTTCAACTGGAAATTTAATCCTAATAAAAGGATGCTTATCCCCCCAGTCATAGAAGTCTCTGTTTCTAACTCAAACCTAACTAAATTTAGAATATCAGAAGTGGAGGAGACCCAAGAAACTATGTAGACCAATTTGGTCATTTTACAATTGAAGAATCTGAGAGCCAAAGTAGAAACCACAAAACAAGGCAGTAGCAAACTCTCTCATTTACAGATTAGGAAACTAAAATGACATCCAGAAACACATAACAAGGTCTCTAAGAGGATTAAGAAGTAAATTAGGAGCATTTTAGATTCAAATACATATGAAACTTGCCATATTAGTGTTTACTTAACAAAGAAAATCCGTGGTCTGTGTTTTGTTTGCCTCCTAATCTTCCATTTAATAGATTTTGAAAAAAATTAGGTTTCCCTTCCAATACTTTTAAAACTACCTTTTGAATAAACAACTACAACTACTGATATAGGCAGAAGTTATTTTTATAATCATGAAAAACTTTTCCTTTAAGGTTTTCTTTACCTTCAGGAAATAAGAAGAATTGCAATAATATCTTTACTTGTGTAGCGTGTCATCCTAAAGAAGATTGCATAGCAACTGGACATCAGGATGGCAGAATTCGTCTCTGGTAGGTTTTATATCTGATATATCTGAAGAACTTGTAATTGTACATGCCCCCCCCCAAAAAAAAAAACCACTGAGGACCCACTGAATTAATTGAAATTTGGTACTGTCTTTTATTTTTGCCTTCATTAAAAAACCTTTTGAAGAGAATATAGCACCAATTTTAGTGAAATTACAAGGTATATTTCAGCACAACTAACATAATGCTTCAGGTGATAGGTGATGAAAAAGATTTTAACTTGCATTTTAAAAATAATCTAACTTATGTGGTGATCCAGTCAGCACATTAAGTGCTAGTGTTTACAAAATATTGTGGTGGGTTCTGGGGTTGTAACAAAAACGAAACAGTTCATACCCCTGGTGCTTATGATGTGCTATGAAGATATGATATTCACAAATAATAAGTAGAAATTTTAAGCTATCAATGTTTTAAATTTCATTAGGAGAGAGGCAGTAGTATTTGAGATGAAAAGGAAACGCCTAATAAAAGAGGTTACATTGAACTGTTTTGTAAAAAAAAAAAAAAAAAAAAAAAAAAACCCTAAAGATAATGAGAAACAGAGGTAAGAAACTATTTCATTCCAGAAAAGGCAGATCACCTCTACACAGTCATAGAGATAGGTGATGTTTTGTCATGTAAAGGCAAGAATATAGATAAAAGGCCAGTTTGGCAGTAAAAGAGAGTGTGTTGAAGGAAAGAAACCTCTGAAGATTTTTGAGAAGGGGGAATGAAATAGTCTGATACGTATTTTAGGAATCTTGCTTTGGCAGCTGTGTAAAGAATAGATTTGAAAGGGATAAAAGTGAAATAAGGGAGTAATTGGGGGCTATTGTGTTAGTCTGGTAGGGCTTAGAACTTGAACTTGAGTAAAAGCCATGAGAATGGAAAGAAAGGACTAAGCAAAAACTGTTTTGGAGATGGGAGCCATATAGCTTGGCAGCTGCTAGGCTAACAGATCAAAGAGAACTCCAAGGTTGTGAAACTGATGAACTAGAATCATTGTAGTGCCTTCAACAAAAAGTGGAAAGTTTAGAGCAGGGTTAGTTAAGAGTGAAAATGTGAGTTCTGTTTTAGACATGTTAAGTATGCTATGGGTGTTCCATCCAAGAATATCTAGTGGACAGTTGACATTACAGAATCCAAGTCATTATCACATTCTTGATTAAATAACTGAAATTAAATGTCTTTTTCCTAAATAGGAGAAATTTCAATGACAATAAAAACTATACTTACACATCTCTACATTGGCATCATGATACAGTTATGGATCTAGCTTTTTCAATAGAAGGTAAATGTATATTTAATATTTTGAATGTGGAAATGAATCTTGAGTGTACTCTTAGCAATCATTTGACTTGCTCGATTTGTTAGCAGAAATATGTAATTTTATCTCTTCCCTTTGTATATATTTTTACATTGTAATATAGTTTAACTTAAGTCCTGTTCCCATCTTTCATTTATGACTTGGAAAGAACCCCTGGATCATTGAAGGAAAACACAGCTCTAGTATATTTGGCAAACTTAGAAAGACACTGAGTGTAGTAATACTAATAGACTGCCTGTTTTCCATGGAACATTCTGACTGAGCCTAGAGAAGATCATCAAAAGGAGGCTGGACAGTAGATAATAAATTCTACTGCTTTGTCAACCTTTCCCCCACACAAAAAAATTTCAAAGTGACCCTAACCCCTAGGCAATTCCCCTTCTACTTCATAATAGCAGTGGCAGAAAAGACCACGCAAATATCTACTCACAGCTTAGAGGAAATGTAAAGAGAGGTCATCATGATCTTTACCATTTTGTTTTGCACTATTCACTAACAAATTAGAAGGCTTAGTCTTTAAGTGATCTTAGAAATTTGTATATTTGAAGTATTCATATATGTCATGCTGTTATATTTAAAGTTTCTCTAATAAATATATATTCTTCATTCTTTTTGTGTAATGGATGGAAAGGCACCAGTCTTTTGAGTGGTGGGCGTGAATCTGTCCTTGTAGAATGGCGAGGAGGCATAGAGAAAAATAAAGAGTTCCTGCCCCGTTTAGGAGGCACCATTGAACATATTTCAGCCTCACCAGGAGGGGATTTGTTCTGCACTTCTCACTCTGATAATAGTAAGTACATAAATTATTTTTAAATGATCTGATAATGTGACCAAATATAGTTAACACCTCATTAGAAATTAGATAGGAAACAGGACTTAAAGTCATTTAGCATCTTAGATAGCTTTTTAATGTGCAGTTTTACTTCTACTCCTCCTCCTTGTAGTCTTTTATGAAATAGATATGGGTAATAACAAAGTGGCAAGTGTTACATCAGACTTTGCTTTCTCCATCTTTTATGATCTTCCTCCAAACATCAAAAAAAAAAAGTCAAGTGACATACTTTACAAAATCAAAAATTTAGAGAAAATGATGTCAGAGTCATCAAGGTTAATTCCTTTGTTTTATAATTGAGGGAACTGAGTTCTTGGAAGTTTTAATTCCCCAGGAAGCAAGTCCAGAGATTTGAACCCAGGTCCTCTAACTCCAAATTTAGTATTCTTCACTATACTAAAATGAGCTGCTCCTTTTATAATATGATGTTTTCTAAATTAACTGATGGGAGTCCTTGATAAAATTCTGGAATGTTCTAATATTCGATCAAAAAAATGTGTATATGCTAAACATATGATTTAGTTGAAAGAACTAGGAATGCTTATTTCAGTCTGTACATATAATCAAAAGCTTATTCTATGGGAATTGGATTAGAATTAAGTCTGCTTGGTGCCAGGGGATGGAACATGCTGCTCATTGTAACTATTCTCCAAAATGGATCAATTGCCTGGGCAAGGGTAAATTTCTTTTGAGATTGATTTGAGATCAAATATTGGTTGCGTAACCACTTGGAGATTCTGTTAAAAGGGTTCATGTTTCAATTAGTTGTTGAAGCAAGAATCCCTTCCAAATCCTAGAATTTATTTTTTAGATAGGTCATTTATAGTACTTTGAGTTCATAAAAATGAGTTGTCCATCCCCCCCCACCCCCCATTTATATATTAGATAGTTCTGATTTAGTCCAACTTTAAAAAGTGTTTCATCCCCTCCCCCCTACTCTCTTTTAGAGATTCAGGGTTCCATGGATATTGAATGTTGTAAAGAATGTCAGATTTTTTTTTCCATGAATTGGTCGGTGTTCTCTTTTTTCTGTTTCTCAAAAAGTTGAAGAGGAGAGGGATATGAGGAAAGCTAGGTGGTGAAGAAATTATATTAAAAAAATGCATTTTTTAAAAAAGGAAGAAAAAGTAGTCATTGAATTCTGGTGTTTAGGAATCACATAAAATCAACTGCATTTATTTTCCACAGAAATTATGATCATTCACCGAAACCTTGAGGTCTCTTCAATGATCCAAGGACTTGTTAAAGGTACATGTAATGAAGATCATTGGTAATTGCCTGTGTTACTAGACCATCATTTTCTAACTAGGAAGCTCCTTGTCACTTTTCGTTGCAGACAGTGTTGTCAATACTGGTTTGATGATTGATCCAAGAACTAAAGCCCTGGTTATGAATGGGAAGCCTGGTCATTTACAGTTTTATTCTCTCCAAAATGACAAACAGCTGTACAATGTAAGTTAATATTCAGTTCACTGCCAACAAAGTTTTGCTCAAATAATTTACAGAAGATCCTGGAGGTCAAAGAAATTGTTTATTTAATACCAATCAGTAAAAAGTTATGTTTGTGTTTACTTGAATACAGTCAATACCAGCAGTAGCTGGTTAGTTCAACTCATGCTAAACAGGTTACGTTTTCAGATTAGATCTTCTCTGGTTATTTAGTTTTATCACATTATCTCACATCGGAACTTCAAATTCTGTCCAACTTGCTCCTATCACTCTTTGGTAATAAGATCAGAGAGACTATTGATGGGTCAGCACAAATCCATCAGCACTTCTGAGGAAAAAAAGAAATACAAAACCTAGAATCTAGTTTCTTCTACTTAAAAGATAGACTTTTTTTTCTTTAGGGGGGTCTCCTGCTTCCTCTGGAAAACAGTGATATTGTCTAATGAAATTATTGTATAAAACAGTGGTATCAAATAAATATTTGACATCTCTGGTGTAAGAAAATTAATTCATTTTGGAAACTGAGTTGCAAATTTAATTATTATTTCAATTTTGGACATCAAGACCATTTATAATAAACAAACATTTTGTGTTCCTACAGATAATTAGTCACCACAGATTTTGTAGAAAGTCATTACTATATTAAGATAGTTTGTTTTCCTTTTTGTTTTTGGAAGTTCCATCAAGAGTAATTTCATTTCTTCTGAACTAAAAATTCTCATCTCTGCGAAAAGCAATAAAATTTGTTTTCATATAATCTTCCTAAAATATTAAAAAGTTAAGACTCAAGAAGTCCTGATTCTAGATCCAGTACTGTCACTAGCCAGGTGATCTTGGACAAGATAATTAACGTCTTTGGATCTTAGTTTCCTCATCTATAAAATGAGTCTCTTTGCTCTTGAAATTCTTGGATTCTAAGTATTAAACAGAATTATAGCATTTGGGAGTTGGAAATGGCCTTAGTTGTCTGTAATCCACCCCATACTTGAAAAAGAATTTTCCATTGTAACGTACCCCACAAGTAGTTGTCCAGCATCTGCTGAAAGACCTCCAGGGTGATGGAGTAGGAAGTAATAGAGCAGCTCACCACCTACAGCTCTGAACTAGAAAAATCCCTGTGTCAGTTGCAAATTAATAACATTGAAGGAAGGTAACAGTGCACTCTATCTTTGCTTCAATATGAAAATATTTTGTAATAGTAAATACTTTTCATGTCTTTTTTTTTCCCAAAAAAAACTTTAGTTAGATATCGTGCAGCAGGAATATATTAATGATCCTGGTCTTGTTCACATTGAATTAATGAAGGTTGCATTTAGTTCTAAAGGCAACTGGCTTGCCACAGTGGAACAACGACAAGAGAAGGAAGCAGAGCTTGAATTACAGATGAAACTGTGGGAATTTAACGAGCAACAACAAGGGTAATGCTTCCTGTCTAACCAGGCCACATTCTCTAAGAATTAATGAATTAACTTGTTTTTAAACTCATCACTTTGTTTTTAAAATATCAGGCTTTAAACTAGACTGAAAAACCTTTTTTAAAACAAATTGAATGTGACAGAAGCTTTCTAAGAATTGAAACACTGCATTCAATAAAATTCTGTAATTTTCATATGAAAACTCTAATTTGGTGAAAATCATTCCAGCCTACCTTTAAATGAACCACACAATGTACAGCCATAATAAGTCCCTTGAGAACAGGGACGATAGCCACAATTTCTTGCCTGTATTAGGCATTCCATAAATGAAGATAGTGGTATGTCACTTGATCTTTTCCCAGATAAAATAGAAATATATGCAAAGAAGTAAGTTCTGTTTAAAATATTTTATATAAAAGTGCATTTATATCTCACATACAGTTTAAGAGTTATAAAAAAGATTTTCTTTTCTTTCATTTAGATTTATTCTTAACACAAGAATCAACATGCCACATGAGGACCATGTGACAGCTCTATGTTTCTCTGATACAGAAAATTCAGAAACTCCTACCTTAGTAACCACCAGTAAAGATGGCCACTTTAAAGTCTGGATATTAGCTGATGACTCAGATATATATAGTAAGTTTATTTTTTAAAATTTATTTGTCCCACTGGAGTATTTAAATTGAGTATCATGTTTTTGTTCAGTTTTATTTTATTAATTTCAGCAAAATTTTACATGAGAACAAAGTTGTGAGCAGTTTAGAAATATTTTTTTTCAATTTAATTTAAGCAGTACTTTTAAATTGTGTATTCTTGAGATGTGTCCTTCTAGTTTGAAATGTTGACAGTTTTGCTTGGACTCTTATTTTGCTAAATAGAAC
Organism: Macrotis lagotis; assembly: GCF_037893015.1. Taxonomy (NCBI): domain Eukaryota; kingdom Metazoa; phylum Chordata; class Mammalia; order Peramelemorphia; family Peramelidae; genus Macrotis; species Macrotis lagotis. The sequence goes on along the minus strand of NC_133658.1, from coordinate 666,670,318 downwards.
TTTGTGTATGTCAGTGTTGATTGCACTTTCTATTTTTATTAGTTTCTAGAATTATATTCATTCCTGATATTTAGCATATCCAGAAAAAACTTAGTATTTTTCCCCAAAAGCTCTACTCATTTTCCAAATTTCCCTGTTTATGTTTAAGGTACCATCCTTCCAAGTTACCTAGTTTTGCAACCACAGAGTCTTCTTAGCTTATTCTTCATCAAACATTCAGTTACCAAACTTTTCTACTTTCCACATATCTCAGTTACCCTCATCTCTGTTCTTTCAGCTGCCACCCTAATTCAGACCCTCATCACCTCTCATCTAGAATATGATAATGGCCATCTAATTCATTTCTCTGCCGTGACTCTCTCCTTTTGAATCCATTTTTCCATTCAACCACCAAAATCATCATCCTAAAAACAAGTCTGATGGTGTCAGTGTCCAGTGGTCCCCTGTTACCCCTTGGATCAGATAAGATCCTCTCTTTGGCACTTCAGAGCTCATCACATTATTCTAACTTAGCTTTCCAACTACCCCGTCACACAAGCTGTTCCTTCTTTCTGTTCCTTACACAGTCCTTCATGTTCCTGTGCCTTTGCCCTGACTGTGTCTGTATCTGAAATGCATGCCCTTAGAATTACACTCTACTTTCTATATGAAACCTCCTCCCCCCATTGCCTACTATAAATTTTTTATAGCAGGAACTATTTCAATTATTTGTTTGTCCAGCACTTGTAGTAAGAAGTATATATAGTAGGTACCTAATATATGCTTACTGATAGTGATTTTTTGAACATTATTTTCTTCTGTTGACTCTCCATAGAAATAGAGTTCATATTGTTTTAGATAAACGTAGTCTTTTAAGTCTTCATGCTTTTGCTTGAGGTTGCTTTAACGTTTTTAGAAACGGAGTATCTTTTTGACTTTTGTCTGGAGTTTTTATCCATTTTACATTTCAACTTAATTTCCACCAGAGGGAGCACAAAGACAAAATAAAAAATTAAATCCAATTTAACAATTCAGCTCAGTCCATTTTGCTTAGCAGATTAAGTCGTTAATGAAGAAGTATAAAGCATTGTCAGGAAGAGGCATACTCTTCCTTCTCCTTCCCCTCACCAATGCATATGTGGAAACTATTAACAAATTTCTACTTTGAAAGATAGTAACAGGTGTTAGCATGAATGAGAATGAAGTAGAAGGCATCTGTTCTAAACCTTCTCCTCCTCTCCTTAAGTCCTCACTTCTAGTCTCTAACCTATCCTTCCTTTACTAAGAATCTAGAGGCTAATCTGTTGCAAAGATACTTGATGTTAAGAAGAGAGAGGATGAGATGTTTGTTCTTATGAGGCAGGAGATTAGACATAGGTAGAATTACTCCAGTAGAATTCTTTTGTTGCCAGGAGAAATGGAGGAAGGCCTCCAACATATTAATTTAACTTCCTGTGGAAAACTTATGGACATTATCAGTAGTCATACAGGATAATCTATGGATATCCATGGGATGTGTCTGCATCATTGGAGGGAGTATTGAGATCATATAATCCATTAGAAAATTATTTTTTCAATATTTTCTCTTCATTTGTGTTTATTGCACATATTTGAGTATGGTAAGTTATAGCTACATCATATAATCTAATCTTTTACATTATGTGAATACCTAATATGTTATGAATCTGTAAGTTTTTCATTATGATATATGGAACTATTTTGTCAAATAGAATTTCATTCACTTTTTTCATAGAACAAGCTATGGGTTGGACTTGTGATTTTGTCGGCAGTTATCACAATTACCAAGCAACAAATTGCTGTTTCTCTGAAGATGAGTCTTTGCTTGCAGTTAGTTTCGAAGAAATAATAACATTATGGGACTCAGCTACTTGGGAGCTTAAATGTACATTTTGTCACCGTCCTGGGAATATAAAGTAAGTAATTTTTAATGTTTTCTGCAATTGTATTTATCAGTATTTTAAAAATTGGAAAATCCTTGTCCAGAGAAATTTGTTACTGTATTTACTTCAAAAATATATAGCAGAGGGGGTGACTAGGTGGCGCAGTGGATAGAGCACCAGTCCTGGAGTCAGGAGTACCTGAGTTCAAATCTGACCTCAGACACTTAATATTTACCTAGCTGTGTGGCCTTGGATGTTTGTCCCTACTTAACCCTATTGCCGTGCAAAGAAAAAAATATATATATAGCAGAACTTGGAGCTGAAAGATCTGATTCTACCTGCAGTAGCTCTGTGTTAGATTTTAATGTTAGAAATTTTCTTTTTTCTTGCTAAATAAACATTCAACAATTAGCTCTTTTTGTTCTTATATTTGTCAGATGATTTGGGCAAATTCTACAGAGCTTGATAAAATATGAAATATAAAATTGATACTTTTTTTTCAAGTCAACTATGTTGGGGGGGGGGGTGTTTGCAAGACAATAGGGTTAAGTGACTTGCCCAGATTCACACAACCAGGTAATTATTAAGTTTCTGAGTTCAGATATGAACTCAGTTCCTCCTGACTCCAGGGCCCCTGCTCTATTTACTGCACCACCTTGCTGCCCCGACCAAGAAATAAAATAAATTCCTGAATAAATCTTACTATAACATCCCATGACCCATTTTCCACTTGAATAATTGCAAACAATGAAGTTGTCATGTGTCAGAATTAAAGTTTACATAAGGCTAGTCCATGTACTATAAAATATGAGAAACAAGACTGCCTATTTCCTTAGATTTTTGCTTGTTTGTCTCTTTCCAGGAATCTTTGCTTTGGGAGACAGACTTGTTCCAAATATCTTCTGGGTACAACTGAAAAGAATATTTTGTGCTGCTGGAACTTACTCACTTGTGCATGTAAGATCTTTTTCTAATTCATTATAACTTCCAAAGAAATGCCTACAACATAGAGGAAATTGCTCCTAAGCTTTGAAAATTATAAAAACCATCCAGCTTCTGTTTTAACCACCTAGATGCCACTCAGTTTTTGTTGTTTTCCTGACTAGCTAGATTTCCCCAGCTTTTGAAATACTGTACCTATCTCTATATATATATTAGAATATTTGTTAAGGGGGGAAGTTAGGTGATTCAATGGATAGAATGTTGTACCTAGAGTCAGAAAGACTCAACTTGAGTTTAAATCTGACCTCAGATACTTATTAACTATATGACCCTGGACAAGTAACTTAGCCCTATGTGCCTCCATTTCTTCATCTGTAAAATGAGTTGAAGAAGGAAATGACACAACCACTCCAGTATCTCTGCCAAGACACCCTCATATATAGAAGTCAAGAAACAAACCCAGGTTCTCTAACTCCATAGTGTCCTTTATACCACACCTTGCTCTTCCCAGTGGAAAAATACCCCAGATAGTTGTCCCTAGTATACTTTGTTTTGTTGAAATGTTCTTATCACCAAGGGGAATGTTATGAGTTGGGAGTAGGTTATGCAGGGTATACTGTACCTCTGCCCTGTTCTTTGACTTCCTTTGACATAATATTCCAAAGAATATTTAAGTCTATACATACTAAAAAAGGAGGTGTGAACAATTAATTATTTTGTGGCTTCTCTCCTTGGGAATACCAAGGGAAAAATCATGTATGAGTAGCCACTCATTTTGAAATAACTGTAAGTTTGGGGTACTGATTCATCTGAACTTGGAAAAGAAATTGTCCTTGTCTTTTATGCCCACTAAGAATTTAAGTAATTTCGTTTTGTCTTGTTGTTCTTACAGTGGAATGGAGTGTACAGCTCAGTGTTATAGTTTTAGAGCCTGATCCCAATTCAGATAATATTGCTGCAGTGTCTTGGTCCTCAGGAGGTTCAGCTTGTAAGTACAAGGCCTTCCTTCACTAACAAATGGTGATCAAAGTAGATAGAGATAATACTTGATTATTTTCTTAACCTGTGAGATACTTGACTTAGATTTAACTTCAAAACAAATCTTCATTTGGAGTTCTGTTGCCTTAGACAGACCACTTCCCTTTCCTGATTTCCAGTCCCCAGGCACATTAGAAAGTCTCTGCATTTATACTTGGTTCTGAGAAAATTGTTTTCCTGAAAATAATTAAGGGCTAGGACATATACTTCCTAGAGCAATCCATAAGTTTGGAATACTTTACAATTCTTTAATGAGAAAATATATATATATATATATATATATATATATATATATATATATATATATATATATATATATATATATTTGTTTGTTTATTTATTTATTTATCTAAAATTAACTTTACCATTCAGACTGTTAATGTGTGTTTTTTTCCCTCTTCAGTATTTGTATTTAAACCAAGTGAGCCAAGGCCATTGTATATTCAAAAGAGTATCTGTAGAGAGAAAGTCCAGTGTGCTGTATTTGTTCCAAGAGATGTCCCTGAATCATTTATCTCAGAAGATTACCAGTGGCTAAACAAATCCCAGTTTTACTTCTTAAATGAATCACAGGTAACTAGCACTTAGTTTGTTTTTTTGGTGGAAAAAACAACCTTCATTTTTAATTAGTGACTAAATAGTAGAAATACTGTACTGTTTAGATATACTTATCTCCTATACTCATTAACTATCTTCTCTCACATTAAAGTTTTTAAAAGAAATTATATTTTCTGAATTGGCCTCAGTGCCATAAAGTAACAACTCTAATTATAGCTCATGTGTATAGTGCTTTCCTTATTAAGAAATATAACATGGCATATTAAGTTGAGAACCAATGTTGAAGCCAAGGAGGCCTGAGTTCAGATCCCACTTCTGATACATTCTGTGTAACTCTAGACAAATCACTCACTCAATGTTCTAAACAGTTCTCTAATACCAAATGTGGAAGAGAAGTACTGACCTCTCTTGGTAAACTTTCTTCATCCTGAAATCCTCCCAAGTCATTCCAGTCTCCATATCTATCCCTTTCCTTACTCTATTCCTTTGAGATAAGTGTTATCCCAGTTTACAGATATGGAGATTGAAATAAGTTGCCCATGTTTCTAATCACTGCGTAGTAAATATTGGAGGCAAAATTTGCAACAAGGCCTCATAATTTCCTGTTCTTCCTATTCCCAAATTCAATGTTCTTTCTACTATACCACAAAAGACTCCCCAAAAAACATACTTTATTTATAATGTTTTTCCTCCTGAACACCTCAATTGGCTCAGTGCCATACCCCCAATCTACCTGAACTGAGTTCTGCCATAATTTAAGTATAGTATCAAAAACTAGGCAATCCAGTGGTGGGAATATTTTATCAACTGTTATAGTAATTTTACACATTGAAAGCAAAGGATATTGTTATAAAATCTGTTTTTAAAAATCACTTCAGGGGTCCTTGATTTCATCTGTATGATGAGTACTTCCTGCACAAAGAGCAGCACCTTCGGGCTGTTGTAAATATGCATTTGTATGTTTCCATGGGCACGGGGCGGGGGGTAACAAAAACAGAACCCTTTTGGCCAATCAAGTGATGGATCTCTCCAGACATGACCCAACTGGTCCTTAAGTCACAGACACATACTAGCCACCTTCCTGGTTGGCCTTGACAGAGTCCAAACTGCATTACAGATATAACCTTCACCACCCCTGGTTTAACTATGTGCTGCCATTAGGCATCAGAGCAGGGCTTGGACAGACAATGTTATAAACCTAGTTTAAGACATAATTACTTACTTGTCCTTCAGTTTGGTTTTATTAAATTTCATATAGAGTCTTCTAAGAGACATTTCTTAACATTCTTTAAAATATAGTTAAATGTGTTTAAAGTCTTGAATTATATTGAACTTTTCAATTCAAACTTGTGATTTTAGTGTAGGCAACTCTCAGGGTAGAAGGCAAATTATCGTCTAGTCTTAGAGATTTGACTGGGACATTGACTGTGGGTCCTTGTCCAGGATCACTCCCCAGAATATATCAGGCAGACCTTGAATCCAAATCTGCCTGAGGCCAGCTCTCAATCCACCAGGCCATATTGCTACTATTACTTTATTTGAAGAAATTTATATCTCCGAAGATACTAGTTTTGTCTTACATTTCTCCTTAAATACAACCTTTTGTTGCTATTTTTTCCTCTTTTTAGGACTTAATGACATTCAGTACAAAATCCCCAGAAGAGAAACTTACACCATCAAGCAAACAGGTATGTTAGAGTCACCCTGGCAGTGAGACACTGAAGAATAAAATAAGCACCTCTTGGATTTCAACAGTAAGCTGACCCTTACGCAGAGCTAAAAATAATGAAATATGGTATATAGTATAGAAATAGAATTTCTCTGTTTTTAAAGCTGTATTCCTCTTCTACATTAAAAGAATGTAGGCTTTTATTTTTTCCTTCCTTCTTCTTCCCTGAGCATTGAATCATAAAGTGCCAGATTTTAATCTAGATTATCGATTACAAAGCTCAGAGAAATTAAAAGATTTACCCAGAGTCACTGAAGTAGTGAGTAACTGAGCTAGGGTTTGGAACCCAGGCCTTCTTGACTCCAATCCAGCACCTTACTCTGTTCCTGGAATCCTATTGTAAAAATTATTCATAGTTTCAGAGTTGAAAAGGACTGGAAAGGGCCCATCCATCCAAGCACTTGTTTTAATAGCTAGGGAAGCTAATAGCCAGAGAGGCTAATTAACCAACCTCTGGTTGCACAGTCAAAGAGTGTTAGAGAAGGATCTGGATTTGGATTTCATAAAAGTCTAGCACTCTATCTAGTATTCCATATTCCATTAAGGAATAATTTAAAGACTTTTTAAAAATTATCTATTACCTTTGTGCTTCTATTTTATTTTATTTTGTCTTTTTTTTTCATAATATGACATTTTTAGGAAGAGAAAATGCCTCTTGACCCCTCTAGATTGAATCCTCCCTTATGACCAAGGAAAGTAATTCTTGTTTTAGATTTATGCTATAGCTATTGATATTGTGAAAAATAAAAAACAGATTTGCCTAAATTCTTTATTACATGATATGGGCACTCCTCCACTGGTGCAAATCTGAGGTAATGGTAATGAGGGTGATAATAATAACAGATAACATCATTAGTATGCTTTAAGGAGTGCAGATGGACTATCTCCCATTTATCCTCATGACCATCATGTTAAGAAAATATTCCAGCTGTTGTCCCCATTTTATAAATGAGACTTTTCTTTCTATTTGTATTTATATTACCAAGCCTTAAGCACGGTGCCTAGCACATATTAGTACTTTATCAATATCTGTTGATAATAAGTGAATGAACTGGAAATCAGGAAAATCAGAAAAGTAGCAAATTTAAAGACAATATTCTAGCACTCTTTTTACTCTCATCATGCTGCTTCAAACTGTGATTCTTCTGTGATTTTTATCTATGTGCTTCTACAAATCCTCAGTAGAGATCTACACCAAATTTTCTAATATATTCCCTACTTGATCTTATCTAGCCTTCATTGCTGTATGACCTACTCCACTTCTACAGTCATAAGTGTATTTTTTACATATGCTGTAACCTCTATTTTTCCATTTTCTTTGAGGGATGATCTTTAGTTTTGATTGTAGGATTCACACTCTTGGGTTCCTTGGATTAAGGTGCTGTGATGTGAAGATATTCACATAGGATTGTTTAAAATTTATCTAGAGGATGCTGGGCTCAGGAAGAAGTGATTGAAAGAGTAGAGAATGGTGTGGGTTTGGCCCAGGGCCCAAGTCCTCTTGCAACTGTATGTTGACATTAGTAGGCTGGTCAGATTTGAAGAGTGATAAAATCTGATATAAACTATACAAGGACCTAAAACCAGGCCAATAGCGATTTGAAAAATAAGCCTAAATAATACCATGCCACAACAACTAGTTTTGGGTCAAGCAAAAGTCCATTTCTCATCCTAGACTCTGGTGGATAAAACTGTACTTATATTCCGGGTATTGGTTTTGGCCATTGTATTCTTCCATTCTCAAAGCACACTTGCTAATATTAGCAAGAAATGACCAACAGTGAAGAATGACAGCAACCATCAAACTTTGATTTGAAAACTAGTTTATACATATCAATCTCAGGAATTAGAGAAAGAATGACTTTTCTGTTATTCAGCTATTGCTTAGATACCCCAAGGTCATTTTTAAAAAATTTTAGTCCAGTGGCAACCTATAAAATAAATTTCACATCCTTTATCTTAAAATGAATGAATGAATGAATGAATGAATGAATGAATAACCCTGCTACCTTTAGTCTCAAAGTGATAACCCCAGTGATTAGTATGAAGTTAAAGTATTTTTACTTTTGTATTAAAATAATCACAGTAACTTTGGAGGAGATTCTATTGAGACCTTTACAATGGCCTTCTCTCCACTCCACCCTCTTTTATTTCTTACAGCTAATAGCAGAAGAAAGCCTTCCAACAACTCCCTTCTATTTCCTGATGGCAAAACATAGAAAACAAGAAACAAATTCAAATGAAGTGATGGAGAATGAGCTCATCTATCACCCTTCCGCAGAGGATATACCTGCAGTTAGTGAGGTAATACTAATCAAAATGTCAGATTGGATGCAGTGAAGGTGATGTGTGTTTTTTTACCAATTTACTTTCCTAAATAACTTATTACTCTTCTCAGTATTTAAGCATCTGTAGAGAAATCTCTCTATATATTGTGGTCAAGGGAAGTTGGAGCAGAGGGAGAAGGGTGTGAAGGTAGAGACACTGAAGGGGAGAAGTCGTTTCTTAATATTCAAAAAACCTTGGGGCTGAAAGAAGTTGAGAGGGACAAGATTAAAGATATCTCTTTCAAACCCTGCTTCCATTTTACTTATAGGGCAAATATCTCCTAGAGAAGAGAGATGGCTTGACCAAAGTCTTTCTGATTCAGAAATCTATTGTTCCATGCAATGTTCTTGATTCCTTTTTGGTAATTACAGATCCAGTACAAGAAGGACAGGACGATACAGAGACATAGAGAAAAAAAAAATGTATCTTTATCTGGCTTTACTTTTCTTCGTACCATTTATTCTAGTATTTATTACTATAACCTCTTTAATAGAACTAGGATAGGGTACATAGAAGATGAAGGTAAAAAAAAGTACTTAGTAAAATCAGGAATCAGAAAGTCCTGAATAAAACAAAGGCAAAACTTAAATTAAAATTTGTCTTTTTTTTTTTAATTTAGCTCCTTCAAACTCCTGCCCACGTACTACCATCTGCCTCTTTTCTGTGTTCCATGTTTGTTAATTCATTGTTGATATCCAGAGGTACTAAAAGGTAAGTAGGAAACCTTGAAATTAATTACTAAGTAGATCGTTTTTTGTATAATAGTACATGCAAATGGCTTATAATTTTTTGTTTTCTTTTTTCATAAGAATATTTGGCCATTATGTTTTTTTTTATGCTAAAAATTAAAGCAGTTTAAAAATTAACCTTAAATTTAAATTAATGTAGTGAGTACAAATTACAGGGGGAAAAGATATTTTCTGGGCATCTTAAGTAGCTTTCTTTGTGAATTAGAATACTTTGTAGAGATTCATGCAGCAAAACGCAATTTGTAAAATGTAATTGCTAAGAAATAGTTTTATATTATGATGGTATATAAGTACATCAAAATGAGTGTTATGAAAGTCACTGTAATAATAAATTTTGTATCTGAATAATTTTGTTTTGTTGTAGTGCTGAGGAAATTCCTGATGATATAGAAATGGAAAGTGAAAAAGCAGCTGATGACTCAGATGAAGAAAATGATTTTTCTGAAAAGATTCAGAATGCAATAAATGACACAATTATAGGGGATGAAATAATACCTCAGCTTTCTAAAACTCAAGAAAAAGAATTACGAAAACTTAGAAAAGTGGACTATAGCTGGATGTGTTCTCTTTAAAAACAAAAAAAAAAGACTTTGCACTTTACTTTTTATCATATTATTATATCTGTCTTAATGTTTTCCTTTTATAAAATAAATACTCAATTTTGACAAACTGTACTTTTAAGAGATGAACCTTTTCTTGTATTTTTATGATGCATTACTCTTTTTAATAGTCTCATGTATACCAGGCCATTTAATACTTACTACCCTTTGAGATAGGCGGGGCAGATATTTTCAAATTAACAAGAATGAAAGAGATTAAATGATTAGGAAAAAGCATAGATGGTTTCATTTCTTCCCTCCATCTCCCCCAAAAAAGAGATGGTTAAAAAATCAACCAAAAAAATTTCACAAGTAGTACCTTACATCAGAGGTATCAAATACCATATGTGGGCCATATCCAAAACACTCCTGAGTGCAGCCCAAACTAGATTAAAATATAATTGGGTAATATTAATAAAAATACAATAAAGCATTTTAAAATTAAGAATATGCAGCCCACAGAGATTCTTATATATAGATTAAGGAGATTCTTATATATAAAGGACTCCTGTTTCTATTTCTATTTCTATCCTTTATCTTAAATAAATAAAAACCCTGCTACCTTTAGTCTCAAAATGATGACCCCAGTGATTAGTATGAAGTTAAAGTATTTTTACTTTTGCATTAAAAAAATGACAGTAACTTTGGAGGAGATTCTATTTTCTCAGTTGGAGGAGCTGGTCAACAGCATGATTTCCATTCACTTTTGCAAACTGGATCGCTTTGAACTTGAATTCAGCACTGTAAGAAAATCTTTTCTGAGCCATTTCTGGGTAGAACGTGACAGAATATAACCTAATATACTGGCAACAAATGTGAAATAATGAGTGCAAATACAACAAGCCCAAAAAAGCAGGAAATGCAAGTCAAAAAAATCTACAACTACTGTATAAGACACTCCCAGTTTTTAGACTCCAGATTTTTCAAAAAAGGTACATCTTATACATGAGGAAATACAGTAGTTGCTTTTTCCTGCTACTTTCTTGTATCCACAAGGTGAGTGCTCAGGTGGGTATGATGAAGTGAAGGAGGGTAGAAGGATACTTCCCCTCATCTCTCTCTTCTTATCTTGACTCCAAGAAATGGACCTGAGTTCTCTGTTCTGTGTCCTTTGTCCTTAGTGTCAGGTGATGGGCAATGATCATACTTGGAATGGGGAGTTTGAGTTCTGATAACTTGGAGCTGGGATTACAGGTAGCATAGTGCAGCCAGTCATTCTTGCAGGCAGGGAGAGAAGGAAAGAGGACCTGGGACTTAAACTCAAGGGGAATTTGGGACTTTAAATTTGGACTATGGGGTCTGAGGTGATGCAAAGTAGGGGGAGAAAAGGTAGGGAGGAAATTATAGTTTGTATATTGGTAATTATATCATTGGCGTAAATATCTCTTTATAAAAACTAATCCAACTGTTATTGGCTAACAGAAACTTGAGCTAGAGAGAGCCTCCCCACATTGGTGAAGGTTAGAGTCATTAACAGAAAGCCTAGATACTCCCCTAGATACTCCAGATGTTCCCTGAACTGAAGATAAATAGCCAATTGTAATAAAAAACACTTACATACATTCTCTGCTTAGATCCTCTCCACAAGCCCAGTTCGATAGATACAAAGGGTATTGTTATTCCATTTTACAGATAATGAAACTCAGACCAGAGAAGCAAAGTCACTGGCTCGTAGTCACAAGCTAGGAAGTATTAGGTTGGATGTGAACCTGGGTCTTCCTTACTTAATGGGCAGCTAGCTAGGTTGTCCACTAGATTGAGTGCTGAGCCCGACTCATCTTCCTGAGTCCAAATCTGGTCTTGGACATTAGCTGTGTGACTTTGGACAAGTCACTTAACCTCAGTTCCTCTTGTGTACAATGGGCTGAAGAAGGAAATGCTAAACCACTCTGATATCTTTGCCAAGAAAACCCCAAAAGGAGTCACAGAAAGTCAGAGTTGAAATAACTTCCTTGATTCCAAGTCACCAGTGCAATTTTTCTCTCTGGCCTTCCAGAACTCTTTAACATTTGGGCTGTCTTTCATCTTGCAGCTGTAGAACAATGTAACCAGTTTCATGTAAAAAACCAAACCATTCCTTAGGTAAGCTGGTGTTGTTTGCACAGGTGTGACTTCCTAAAGCATTCCAGTATTGTTGCTTCCTCCCCACTCTACCCCAGTCCCAATCCCACCCGGCTACCTTCTCCTTCTGCACTCTGAACAAATACTGTCTTCTATGTGACTTCTAAGGACAGAAGAAAGATCAATGAATAGGAATCCAGGGAGGCAGATTTCAAGTCAAAACACAGAAGAACTTTGCAACAGGAAATTCTGTTTACTGGAAATTCACTGTTCACTGATTCTGAGTATTGATGAAGGAATTCCCATGGGTGGAGAATGAAGAAACATTCTCTGATCAAAGTAGTAAATGTTATTGATTAATGTGATGTTTGACTTATCCAAGATCATACTCAAGTTCCCTCACACCCACTTTGGCCTACGTGGTTAATACAGGATCATTCTAGTAAATACTTAACTTCTTAAGGGAGGAGAAACCACCTATCTAAAATATAAAATATATGCATTCATTTTCAGCACCAATAAGCCCAAGGGGTGTTAAAGAAATAGCCTGCATTTTAAAGATTCCATTTATAACCATATAGCTTAGACTATACATCGAATGAGATCTGACCTGAAACATCCTACCAGTCCTTTAGCCAAATGAGCTCTTACCCCTTGGACTTCTTATTTTTATTTCTGACAAAATACAACATTGTGAAAGCCTGTTGATTTTTTTTCCTATCATTTCATTTGTCCTTGTAATGTTTGTTCTCACCTGATAGTTTGAGTTTTCCTGGCCAGCAATCAAGAGATTATTTTATTCTTTACATGTCACTTGGCTTATAATTAAGGTTAAGTGCAACCTTAGAAGGCATTAATTATGTAGCCTTATGAACTGAACAGCAAAACTTTTCAATATTCATATGATTAACTGAATTGAGGAAGAACATATTCTCCATCTAATTATAATTTTATTATAATTTATTTAAATTATTTTATTTTTATTAAATTCATTAAAATTTAACTTTATATAGTTAAGTATAATAAAAAATTATACACAATATTTAAAGAATTAACATTTCTTTATACAGTTACTTCACTCATTAGTCTTGGACAATTCTTAGTCATTACTTAAAATAAGCTTTGTTTCCCTAAACTAAATTGCCCTAAACTTTCTGATTTTATATGAAAATTTTCCCTGGTATTGTTACCTCTGGCCTTGACTTTGTAGGCTCTGGTCCTAGCTTTGTGTCAAAAACCCTTGGAAGCAGCTTTCTTCTGGTCTCTTGGCTTTACTCTTGACAGTTGAGTCCCAGAATATCTGTTCCCTGTAATAATAATAATTAAATTTTTTTTAGGTTTTTGCAAGGCAAATGGGCTTAAGTGGCTTGCCCAAGGCCATACAGCTAGGTAATTATTAAGTGTCTGAGGTCAGATTTGAACTCGGGTACTCCTTACTCCAGGGCGGGTGCTCTATCTAATGTACCACCTAGCTGCCCCCATAATAATTTATTTTTATGAATATCTATACTTCATAAAATGTACTCATTAGTACACATAGTACAGATAGCATACATTATAGTACACATAATCTTTTCCCATTTTCCAGATGAGGACATTGCTACATCACAAGAACACACTGCTAATAAACTGATGCCACCTGAACTCAAATCCAGGTCTTTTGTTTTCAAGCTCAATGCCCTTTCTGGTATACCCCAACCCATAGTATCTCAGCATAGGCAGGTTGTGAGCTACTGAGAAAAATGCCCCCCTACGATTTTCTTAACATTCATAATTATCCAGAAGATCTAGGATTTGCATCCTCTCCTCTGCATCTTTATTTATCCTGTGAGAAATCAGAAAGAGGGGGAAATGTCTATAGTATTACCATAGGATTGATCTCCATGACAACTCCAGTATTATTGATTTTCAATCAGTACTTTCCCTCATTCACAACAAACTTCCAAGTCTTTCTCATCAGATGAATAATCACAATCATTTGCAATCTCTCTTATGTGTAATTTTCTTAATTTAATTGTTATTCAGTTGTTTCATTCCATGAACCCATTTGGGGTTTTCTTGGTAAAGACCCTAGAGAGGTTTGCCCTTTCCTTCTCCAGCTCATATTACAGATGAAGAAACTCAGGCCAACAGGGTTAATGAACTTATCCAGGGTCACATAGCTAGTAAGTGTCTGAAGCCAGATTTGAACTCAAATGACTCTTCCTGACTTCAGACTTAGTGCTCTACTTACCATTCCAACTAGATGCCATAATTTTATTATGTTTTCATTTATAGACTTGAATACCTTCATTTATCAGTGAAAGCTAAAATTTATGTAAAATTAAAGGAAAAGAGAATAAAGATATGTATTGAAAAATAGCATGTTTGTTTGTTTTGGGGAAGAATTATGGCCTTTGAAAATAATTAATAATAATAATAATAATATTTGTATGATGATTTAAAGTTTTCAAAACATTGGGCTATTTCACTTGATCCTCATAACACCCTAAGTAATGTATCCTCTTATTAGCCCCATTCTACAAATGAAAAAACTGATGCTTAGAAAGGTTAAGCAAATTACCAAGGTTAAATAATCAATTAAGCATCTAAATCAGAATTTGAACTCAGACCTTTCTGATAAGTCATTGCTCTCTCCTCAGTTTCATCCTTGTTGTCAATAGATTGATATAAAAGATTAGTAAAAAAACAAATGTGTAAACAATAACTAAATGGAGGGTTTCCATTCTACACACAGGTTGCAGTCTATAGGATTAAGGTTGTTGCTGTTCAGTCACATCTGACTCTGTGACCCTGTGCATCTCTGTCCATGGGGTTTTCTTGGTATAGAAAATATAGAAAACTTTGAGGAAAGAAGGAAGGTTTCATATAGGAAAGGCAATATAGGGAACTCTGAACAAAGTAAAAGGACCCAATAATCTATGAGGAAGGTATGAATGTTTCCTCTCCCCTTTCCAGTTTTTTGTTGCACCTCATTTTTGATTCTCCCCCTACCTGACTGACTACTTCTCCCCTTTCCAGTTTTTTGTTGCACCTCATTTTTGATTCTCCCCCTACCTGACTGACTACTTCTCAGTATACCTCTTTACAGGACTATCATTTACATACTGCACCTCAACCTTACTCCTTGGACCTGTTCTATTCTTTTCCTATTCTTTCCGTGTTATCTTCTCTATACAAAGATCCCCAGATCTATGGTCTAGCTACTAAACAGTGCTTAAAACTACCCTAAGACTTTTGGGACAACCTGTAAATCTAGCTCTGGTTTCTCTCCTGAGCTCTAATTTTATGTCATAAACAAAGCTTATTTTAAGTAATGACTAAGAACTGTCCAAGACTAATGAGTGAAGTAACTATAAAGAAATGTTAATTCTTTAAATATTGTGTATATTTTTTTATTATACTTAACTATATAAAGTTAAATTTTAATGAATTTAATAAAAATATAATAATTTAAATAAATTATAATAAAATTATAATTAGATGGAGAATATGTTCTTCCTCAATTCAGTTAATCATATGAATATTGAAAAGTTTTGCTGTTCAGTTCATAAGGCTACATAATTAATGCCTTCTAAGGTTGCACTTTACCTTAATTATAAGCTGAATGTCCAAGGAACTATATCCACCATAGACCTCATCTAAGACCTTTCCAGACTTATAAATTACTCTCTTTGATGCACTTTTTGGTCTAATGTCAAACTGACTTTCTTGATTTTTCCACACATAAGATTTCATCTCTTATTTCCAAATCTTTTCACAGGTTGTCCCCTAGAATCTTTTCTTTCCTCACTTCTACCTCTTAGAATCCCTTCTTTCCTTCAAGTTCATCTCAGTTACCACCTCTTCCTATAAGAAAACTGACCTCTCCAACTGTCTCTTTTCTCCCCTAAATTACTTTGAATTTTAAAATCTATTTTTATATGCCTATATATGTTCATGTAGTCTTCTTACCATAGAATGAACTCCATGATGGTATGGATTGTTTCATTCCTATTTTGTTCTGGTTTTTTTTTTTAATAACCAGTCTACACACTATACTTGATTAACAGTGGGAACTAAAGAAATATTTGT
This sequence comes from Macrotis lagotis, assembly GCF_037893015.1. Classification (NCBI taxonomy): domain Eukaryota; kingdom Metazoa; phylum Chordata; class Mammalia; order Peramelemorphia; family Peramelidae; genus Macrotis; species Macrotis lagotis. Next base: position 666,654,360 of record NC_133658.1, on the reverse strand, counting down.
TTATTGACTGCTCTATTGACTGAAACTGGTGGAAGGCAAAGAACAAGTGAAGTCCATATAGTATAGTGAATTTGGAATTTGGAGACCTGGGTACCATCTGTTAGTTATTTCTTGGGAGGTCTTCCATTAGCCATTTGATTTCTCTGGGCCTCTTTAAAGTGAATGGGTTGAATCAGATCACCTCCAAAGTTCTTTCCAGCTCTAAGTCCTAGGATCAAATCTTGGTGGAGCAGAGTAATATTGAAAGGAAGAAGAGACTATTTAAACTGGGTATTCTTGAATTGAATTCCATTTTAAAACTAATAAAAGGCCTAGGAATTCTGTAGTGCCAGTCTTGACTGTACTTTATATTGAGTGTGGATCTTAAAACCAGCTGCCAGTCATCCCTATCCTAGTTTTCCTGCTTCATTATCACATATTATCACAATCTGCCACATCTTTTGCTGCTGAGGCAGCTAGGTAGTACAATGAATAGAGCCTCAAACCTGGAGTCAGGAGGTCAGGGTTTGAATCTGGCCTCAGACACTTCCTAGTTGTATAACCTTGGGCAAGTCATTTCACCCTGATTGCCTCCCATCCGGGGCCATCTCTAGTTGTCCTGATCCATATCTGACTACTGGACACAGGTGGCTCCGGAGGAGAAAGTGAGACTGGTGACTTAGCACAGCACTTCCTCACTCAAATCCACTTCATGTGCTTGTCATGGCATCACCTCCCTGGTGCCATGACCTTCTTCAAGAACAAACAACACCCTGACAACCTTTCTCATTCCATTATTCTCACAACCAACATCACCAATTCCTTCTTGATCCTTTGATGGCAGCCCGAACAGAAGTGACCTCCATATCCCTGTCCATTAAGCACCCATCACTCTTGTCCAGATCTGGGTCCCTGAGTTCTCCACAAACTATCTTTAGAATCGAATTCAATTAAGTTTAGTTCAACAAAAGAATTGTTACGTGCTTACCCTTTACAAGATACTATACTAAGATGAAACGGTCCTTGTCCTCAAAGTGTTTATTTTCTGGAGAGGGAAAGGGCTGGAAGGTGGACCAACCATTGCAAGGGTTTTTCATTGCAAAGGTTTAACAACAGCAAAGGCTGATTCAGCCTTAGGGACTGAGGCACTACGAGGCTCTCACCAATACCACTAGAGATCCCAAGATTTTGGAGTCTGAGGTAGGAGGTCCTACTGGTGACTCACAAACATCAGAAACCAGAAGTCAAGTGTTTGTTTCCTGTAAGAGGTATCCCCATGTAGTTATCCACTCAGATATCAAAATAGTTATCTCTTCTTCCTCAGGATGAGAAAGAAAATCATGCTGTGACTTTCCATCATCTCATGATCTTTAAGGATCAACTTCTAATCCTGGAGGCAGGAAGATCTGAGTCCAAATCCAATTTCAGAAACTTCCTAGCTGTGTCACTTAACCTCTGGTTGCCAGTGGGGAAGGAAATGACAAACCACTCTAGTATCTTTGCCAAGAAAACTCCATGGACAGAGATGCACAGGGTCACAAAGAGTCAGATGTGACTGAACAACAGCAACCTTAATCCTATAGACTAAAGCTCCTACTTTGACCATTCCTAATCACTCTGATCAAGTTATTGGTTACTTAAAATATAATCTCCTGCATTGCCATCTACTTCAGTCCTACACTTCCTAAGTTCCTGTATTGTTTTTCCCTCCATTTCTAGGATGCCCTTTAAAAGGGCATTATTAAGATGCTGTCCTTTTTCCTAGATGTTTTCACTTTCCACTTTCCACTTTCCACTTCTGCCATTGTCTTATACTCCTGGAAACCCATTATCTTTCAGCTGCTTCCATCTCTGGTATAAGTATTTGTCCCATCCCCGCCCCCCCCCCAGATTCATTGAGCAGAAAGAGGAATAGGCATATATCCTGTTCCTTTCTGACCCTTCAGAATACTCTCTTAAGTTCAGTCCAACAGTTTTATTTCCCTAACTTGTCTTCTCCCTGACTGGAAACTTGGATCTCACTTTCTGCCTCCCTGAAGCCCTGTTAGGAAAGCCTTTACCCTGCCTTGCCAGGAAACTGGCCTCCTCATCCCTTCATGGGGTATCCTCACATTCCCCTCATCCAGTTTCTCTTTATGGTCTGTCTTCCCCTATTAGAATGTAAACTTCTTTAGATTTGTTTGAATGTATTTCTAGCTCCAAAACTCAACATAGTGGCAGATATACAATAAGCAATTTATAAATGCTCACTATCTACTCTCAAAAATTCAGTTATCATCTTTGTGGAATGATGTTCATATCAATAAACCTTGGCCTTGGTTTCTCCTGAGTTCCAGTCTCAAGTCACCAGTTGCCTATTAGATATTTTGAACAATTGTCCTGTAGGAATTTTAAGTTCAATATGTCTAACCAGAGGTCCCATATAACTAGGTATTTCTATGATCCAAAAATTTGAAATTTTGTCTAACCATGACCCCCTATCCTTCCTTCTCATCCTTTGACTCTCTCTTCTCCTAAACCTATCTTCTTCACTGGAACATATCTCTTTCCCTCTATCCCTATCTTTCCTAGTAAACTCTTACTGTTCTCCCTTCAGTTTTGACTTTATGGCTAATCATTTTAACTAAACACTGTCTTCCACCCTTGATTTCCTTGCCTCCCTGTCATGTTACTCTTCACTCTCATTCCTCCTGACATGTTGCTGAACACTAGAGAAAGTCACAAAATGGAATGGCTACATCTATTTTATCTTGCTTGATATCACCTGAGGTCTCTCTGGTCCATGCAAATCTATTTATTCTTCTCCAATCAACTCTTTTTTTCATTCCTCACTGTGGTTGTTCTGAACCTTGTCTTCTTTCCTTAAGCATCTGACATCAGATTTTCCTCACTTTAAGCAGAAGACCTGGTCTCCTGTCTTATCAAGAAAAGGACCTCTGTCAGAGCCCATTATGTGAAATGTTATCACTTGGTTTTTCAGAGAAATGGATGATACCTCCAAGGGTTTGCAAAAATGGAAAAATAGAATAATGATAGACAATTGGAAAAAATAATGACCCCTTTAAGGATAAATAGAATGAACTTCATTCCTGAAAGTCTATGAAGGGAACTTTGAGGAAAAAACATTCTTCCAAATCTGATTTACAACAGAACTCACTCTCTTTTTCTTTTTCTCTTTATTTCTCTATTTCTATTCTATATTTCAATATTGCCATGTATACTACTATCCTTCATGTTCAAAATCTTAGTGTTATCCTTAACCATCTTCTCTATTATCTCTATCTTGGCAACTGTTTCACCATATCTATCTTGTACCTGCCCCCTTCTTTCTACTTACATAACCACTACTTTATTCCACTGTCTCAACAACCTGTCACATAAAATAGTAGCATTGAAATACTGAAATAGCCTCTTCCTTCTTCCCATTCTCTTCCCTATCCCTGTCCAAACCATCGGCTATTCCATACATGGCATTTCATCTCTTACTATGAAGCTTTGTTCCTTGGAAATTCTAGAATTCTTTCTAGTCCCAGGTCAGTTGCCACCTCCTTAGTGAGACCCTTCCTGATACATCTCAACTATTAGTGTTCTCTCTCTTCTAGAATTCAAGAATGTTTAGTTCTCTCTTCTAAAACTACAATATTTGATTCTCTGTTTTAGAACTTTACGGTATTTGACTTTCTTCTAGAACTTTAGGATGTTTGAGTCTCTCTTCTAGAACCCTGAAATGTTTGGTTTTTCTGTCTTCTAAAATTCTAGAATGTTTAATTCTCTCTTCTAGAACTCTGGAATGTTTCATCTTTATCTTCTAGAAAATCTAAAATGTTTAATATGTTTGGGCTCTGCATTTTTCTGTCTTCATGTTAGTCTATCCTCCTCCTTCCTCCCATCCACCCAGTAGAAGGTAAGCTTCTGAGGAGGAGAGGTATAATTTAATCTCCTTTATCTTTGTATCTCCAATGCCTGGCATATAATAAGCACTCAATAAATACCTTTTTAATTGAAACCAGTTGTAGAATTTAAATGTTAGACATGGTTTCTCTATTACCAAGCAGCCTCATCAATTACCAAGGCAGTCAAAACCATCTGTTCATAATACCTCATGCACGTGGGCGGTAAAACAGACTGCATTGAGCAATATTTCCATGTGGTAATAATCACAGGCAAAAACCTGCCAAGACACCAAAATGTTCCACCCAAAATAAATACTTCTTTGTCTGTAGTATCCTGCTTAGGATAGCAGAAGGAAGGATAGGAGGAATGGAGGTATAGTTTGCTTTATACAATGAACATCTTCCATAAGAAATGTATATGTGTGTGTTCTGTCTGTGTGTCTATGTGTATTTGTTTGTATATATGTATATGTGTATGTGTATTTTTTAATTTAAGTGCTATGGAATTCTTGAAATTAATTTTTTTCATAGCACTTTGAAATTCTCATCTGCTGATCTTTCCATTTATCCCACTGTGACTTCTACAAAGTCTATTCTTCAACTTTTTTTTGCAGTCTCCAATCCTTCCTCTTAGAAATTATTCCATTCTAACTTCATTTGTTTTCCAATACTATGGATCTCTATCAATCAAATAAATAAACATCTATTAAACTCTCACTATGTGACAGACGCTGTGCTAATTGGTGGTGATGCAAAGAAATATAAATGGCATTCACTGAGCTCACAGTCTAATGGGAAAAACAGGCCCAAACAAACTGTATATAGGATCAGTTGTTGGTGATCCTTCATTCTCTAAAACCATGATATCAGGATGGTGATGCCATGACAGGCACATAATTTGGATTAGAGTCAAGGTGGGGGGGGGGGGCTGTGCTAGCCTCACTTTCTCCTCCAAAGCCATCTGGGTCCAATGACCAAATATGAATCAGGATGACTGGAGATAGCCCTGGATTTGAGGCATTCAGGATTAAGTGACTTGCCAAAGGTCACACAGCTAGTAGGTGTCAAGTATCTGAGACTGTATTTGAACTCAAATCCTCCTAACTCTTGGTTAATATTTTATCTACTCTGCCACCCAGCTGCCCAATCAATAGAAAATAATCAATAAGCACTAACATTAAGAGAGTCTGGAAAAGGCTTCTTGTGGAAGGTAGGATTTAAGTTGGGATTTGAAAGAATCCAGGGAAGGGAAGAGATGAAGATGAGGAGGGAGAGCATTCCAAAGTATTTATGAGGATTGAGGGACTGGGTAAGTGGGGGTGTTGAGGGTAAGAGGTATAAGGGATAAGAAAACTGCAGATGATTCATGGAAAGACATGAGCCAGAGTAGGTAAGGATAAGAAAAATGGATAGGCTGCTATCTGTGTCATTAGAGAGAGTATCTACATTTTTAAGATCATAGATAAACGGATATATTGAAGTATCTTGGTGTATTTTAGTTGTAAGGAACCTTAGATATTGATAAGGAAACTGAGGGTCTGAGATTGACCTCTGTTCTCTTGGAAAATATCTTCTCTAAGGTCATAAGCTTGAACCAAGGCCCTCTAACTCCTGAAAGTGTTCGTCCCAATACTCCAAATTTCATTACATTTCCACAGCTATAACCTTAATTCAATACCTTATACTTAGAGCTCTTGCTTCTAGTCTTTCTCCCACTACAATTTATTCTTCACCATTGACAAGTTACCTTTCTAAACACAGCTTTGATCATCTCCTGCCATCACCTGAAAATCTTCAATGGATAACTGTCTATAAATAATTTTAAAATTCCCTAAGTCCTAAAACTCCTAATAAGAAAACAATATTTTTACAGCCTTATTCTACCTTTCTAATTTCTAATTTTATCTCTCACTACCCTCTTCTTTGCACTTTATAACCAATCAAACTGGAGCCCTTTAAGCAGCTAGGTGGTGCAGTGGATACAGCACCAACCCTAGAGTCAGGAGGACTTGTGTTCAAATCCAACCTCAAACACTCATTAGTTGAATGACTCTGGATAAGTCATTTGAGTCCAATTGCCTCCAAAAAAAGAATAAACTGGAACCCTCACCATTCTCTGAACATATCTGTGCTATTATTCATATTGCTTCTTCACTCCTCTCCTCCAAGTCTGTCTGATCCCATCCATTCTGCAAAGCCCAATTCAGATACCAACTCCTTATTGAAGCCTTTCCTGATTCTCTCAGCAAGAAGTTATTTCTCCTTCTTCTGATTCCCTATAGCATTTTTCATATCTTTTTTGTGATTTCACATCTTGTCTTATATTTTGGTTAATATCTTGTATTATCATTATAGTATTATCATCATTGTATCTTATTAGAAAATAAATTGGTATCTGACAAATTTGTATCTAACAAATGAAGTAGTTAGATCAGGTGATCTCTAAAATCCAATTAGGGGGACAACTAGATGACTCAGTTCAAATACAGTTTCAGACACCTACTAGCTGTGTGACCCTGTCTGCCTTAAATCAATGGAGAAGAAAATATCAAACTCCCATATCTTTGCCACAAAAATTCCATGGACAGTATGGGCCATGGTGTCATGAAAAATTAGACATGACTGAATAACTGAACAACAATGCCCCATTCAAATCTAAAATTATATGATACTATATTCTATATATATGATTCTAACACTCCATTTGAGGGGGCAAAAACATCATTCCTCAAGGATCTTTCACAAAATTTTGAATTTGTATATGTCAACCAGAGTTACTTAAAATAAGGTAAATTTATAGCTTAGCCATCATTTATAATTGACTAGTACTATTGTACCAGATGGTGGCATTGTGGTGGGAATTGGCTTTTCATGTATGAAAGGTTGACCTGTGACACTTCTTAACAGGATGATCCTGGGCAAGTCACATAATCTCTTCCTGCCTCAGTTTCCTAAACTGTAAGGATAATAATAGCATATACCTCTTGGGATCATTGTAGGGTAAAATGAGATAATATTTGTAAATGCTTGGTGGATGTGTGGCTAGGCAATAGTTTACAGGTAATAATTTACCAGTTCTTAGTGGTCTTCAAGTTTAATGAGAGTGGACTTCAAGTTTAACAAATAGTATGTCATGGCAGCTAAAAAATGATTTGATGTGAATTGTCTAGGTTGTATTAAGCAAGGCTTACTGTCAAAAATAAGGGAGGCAACAATTCTACCCTACATTCCAATCAGGCCATATTTGGAGCATGATTTTTAATTCTGAATACCATTTTAGGAAAGATATAGGCAAATCCAAAAGAAGACAACCAGGGTGATGATGGGAGTGGAGAGTCTGCTGTTGGCTGAAGGAAGCCTAGAGAAGAGTTGACTTAGAGGGAACATAATAATTGTATCTGAAGTATATCAAGGGCTGTCATATGCAAGAGGGATTAGATTCCCTCTGTTTGAGCCCAGAGGGAAGAGCTAGGAGAAATGGTAGAAGAGAAAGATTTAGGTTTGACATTCAGAAAAACATTCCAACAACATTCTAACTATGCCAAAGGGAGAGAAGAGTTTCTCTACATTGAAGGTTTCCAAACAAAGGCTGGATGACTCCAAACAAGCCTTGTTGAAGGTGTTGTAGGAGAAAATGTTGATCAGGTATAAGTTGTACTGGACAGCCTCTAAATCATTCTGATGTGAACTGCATAATAGTAATGAGTAGTTCCAGAGAAGGTGCTCATTTGATTTAGTAGAAGGAATTTTCTCACTAGGAAGTTCTCTCAACTAATGAAATCATAGATCTAGTGTGATTTCCTATATCAAGAAAGTCTTCAAATGAAATCTATTAATGTTCCAATCAGATTTTTCTCCTTAGTTAGGAATGTTTGTTTTATTCATGATCTATTTTTTCTAAAAAAAAAATCCAAGCACCTAAATCTGTATTTTTTCAAATGTAAATGACACTATTAACTCATCAGATCTCCTATTTCCCTGATTGATTAAGTTCTCCAAAACATTATAATAGGCTTCAATTTATTAAGGAATGCAAAGTTAGTTATATTTCATAATCTTCAATTTAAAATGATTAATCTCACCACAGATAAAAAAATAATATATATTATATAGCCAGAAATAAAGCCAGAAACAGTTTAAACAATAATAACAACCGGATACATGCCACTTCCTTTCCCTGTAAGATGAACCAATATTCTCTGACTGTAATATAGATTTCTACACAGTCTGAAATTCAGTAGGATTACATTGCTCTCTGAATTGTGTCCATTCTGAATTAAAATGATTTTATAGGAAGGGTTCCCTCTCCCACCATCAAAGATCAGCATGCAGACTTCTACTTCTATTATTAATCAGAATAATAATCACTGACATTTTAATGTTTTCTAAATTTTTTGTATAAATTATCTCATTTGAGGTTCACAACAACATAGGGAGGTGGATAGGTCACAGCATCACAGATCCTATAGATTTAGAGCTGGATGTCAAGTATAACCCCCTCATTTTATAGATGAGGGATCTGAAACTAGGAGTTAGAACTATTATTATCTCCATTTTATGGACGACAAAACCAAAGTCCAATGAGATGAAGTCATTCAGTCATGATCACAAAGCTATTAAGCATCAGAGGTGGCCTTTCAACCCAGGGCTTCCTGACTCCTCCTGTAGCCCTGTAGCTACTCTATGCCTCCCGTGACCCTAAACAGGGGTACCTCTTGCCCTTTTCTGAATGCAAAGGTAGATATTATTTGCAGTTAAACAGGGTGTGGAGTCAGGAAGATCTGAGTTCACACTTGGCCCAGTGCCAAGCACCTAACAAATGTGTTTTGTTTGGTTGGTTGTCAACCAAGGAAGTCAACATTTGTCCTTATAGAAGTGACTAGGGATGCCGCCGCCTGTGTAGTTGTAAACTCTCTCGTGATTGTTCTGATCTGCTTCCTCTTGGGTCAGCATTGGCTTCTGAGTTCTCCAGGTTACAGTCAGCACATACCTGCAATTTAAAAATGACCACACCCAGCAGTCTAGCCAGGTCTGGCTCTGGGTCTTCTATGCCCTATTGATGAGTGTTTGTTTTGAGGGTTTGATTTGGGGTTGTTTTTTTTTTCTGTTTCTCAGGACAATGTGTAAAGTTCAGCATTGATATGGACTTTGTTCTTAGAAAGATAGCAGGGTGGGCGGCTAGGTGGCGCAGTGGATAAAGCATTGGTCCTGGAGTCAGGAGTACCTGGGTTCAAATCCAGTCTCAGACACTTAATAATTACCTAGCTGTGTGGTCTTGGGCAAGCCACTTAACCCCATTTGCCTTGCAAAAAAACCTAAAAAAAAAAATAGCAGGATGATACAGGGAAAAGAGCATTAAGATTAAAATCAGAGGTCCTGGATTCATATTCTGCTGCTTTCATTCATGATCAGTGGGTATACTTAACTTTTATGGGAGTCAGTTTGCTCATTTGTAAAATGAAGACATTGGACTAGGTAAAATGCTGGTCTTGATCAGGAAGACTCATATATTCCTGAATTTAAATCTGGCTTCAGACACCAGAAGCTGGTGGACCCTGAGCAAATCACTTAACCTTGTTTGCCTCAGTTTCCTCATCTGTAAAATGAGCTGGGGAAGGAATTGAAAAAGTCACTATAATTTCTTTACCAAGAAAACCCCAACTAAAGTAATGAAGAGTCAGACAGAACTAAAACAACTGCACAAGAACAAGATTCCTTCTGGCTCCAGATCTATGGTCTTAAGTCTTTTTAACAAGACTTGGAATGTCCTTGAGGGATTAATTCTTTGATGATGTTAAGTCCATAAGGAGGGATGAATTTCTTGGTTTATCCTGGATTTCCCATTAAAAACAGATGGATTGATTCACAGTTGGTTTATACCACTGGGATATTTGAATTTAACCTTTTAAAAGGAGAGCAAAGAGGGAGAGATGTGTTGGAGCACAAAAATACAAAGTGAGGGAATCATACAGAGGATGTTAAGTCAGGGGTCTGATAACAGAAAGAGAAAAGAGTTCCTGGATCAGACTAGGAATTGCAGATGCAGTTTAGTAGAACAATGGGGGAATCCCTGTACCCCAGCCATGGAGAAGTTTCTGTATTCAGCCTCCTGAGTTCTCAGATTCACCAGTAGAAAATCTGAGCCTTTCTGATCATGGCAACTTTGAGTTATGAGGACCATACAGATCCAGGGAATGGAGTTGACTATCTCAACTCTAAATGATTTCCTCTTTGGGGCAATCCCATCCAGAGGTGTATTATAAGTCACAAGAAATGTATAGGTCCCTGGGAAGCAGACTTACTGGAGAGGGTAGCTATTTAACACTTAGCAATCCTGATTTTTTTTTCATTTTTATAAATAGTGCAATATTCTTTCTGTAGGACTGCAATTGTTTCACTTTCCAGTTGTGTCTGATTCTTCATGATCCCTTTTGAAATTTTCTTGGCAAAGATATACTGGAGTGAGTTTTAATGTTCTTCTCCAGATCATTTTACAGGTGAGGAAACTGAGGTCAATAGGATTATGTGACTTGCCAGAGTCATCCAGCTGCCAAGTGTTTGAGGTCAGATTTGAATTTAGCTCTTCCTGACTCCAGGCCCAACGCCATCTCCATTTCATCACCTAACTGTCCATTATGGGTACAGGTAAGTTGTTTTTTTTTTTATCTTAATAAAGTCTTCCATATAATCAATATTTTGTTAACCTGAGAGCTTAAATGTAAACTGAGACCCCTTTTTTTCTTTTTCTTTTTTTCTTTTGGTAAAAAAACCTAGAGACAAGCCATGTCCCACCTTATATGGGGCCAACATGAACCAATTTTTACATCCCAAGGGAAACCTGAGTGATATCATGAGTCAAAGTGAAGCACTCAAGCCCAGTGCTCTGCCTCCTGCAACAGCTTTGCTCAAGTCATTTAACCCCTTTGGGTTAAAGTTTCTTTATCTGTAAAGTGAGGGGATTGGATTAGGTGACATTTAGGATTCCATCCATCTTTAAGTCTACGATCTCTTTGTGGCCTCATGGTTAGCAGATGTGAGAGCCAGGTATCAAACCTAGGTCTCCTGAGTTTAAGACTGGCTCTTTCCATTACAAGCTATGGATCCAAAAAGTTACATCCAAGTAGATCTCAGTGAATCTTAACTTTTCAAACATTTAGCTGTGCGACCCTGGGCTAGTCACATCACCCTGTTTGCCTTAACTTTGTCAACTGTAAAGTGGGGAATAATAACAGCAGCTATTTCTCAATGTTGTTGTGAGATTCAGTGAGATAATACTTGCCAAACTCTTAGTTCAATGCTTAGGACATATTCAGCACTTAAAAAAAAAAAAACATTTCCTTCCTTCTTTTATACTATCAGAATCCCACATCTAATGTCACACTTATCTGGATCTCAACATCTGAAAATTTGGAGTTATGACAGTTATACCACTAATTTATTATTTATTATTCATAGCAGTATTGTATAAGGTAAATATAAATATTACAGCACTGCAGTGGCACACGCAAGTATAACCTTTATTAAGTATCTACCATGTGCTAGGCACTATTGTTATTATATTATGAATTATTGTTACTATTATTGCTATCTGCTAGGACATTTCTGTTCAAATGATTGTTCATAAGATCATAGAGGTCATATAAGTAAAATCCTCCATTTTAAAAGTTGGATAAACTGAAGCACAAGCAGGTTAAAATAACTAGTGTCACAATATTCAAGGTACAAAATGAATTTAAGCCAAGATCCTCTGACCCCAGACCAGAACTCTTTCAAGATAACGTGTTCCCATTGATGGTCCAGGCTTCCCTGATCAATCCAGTCTCCTTGTGGCTCATCTATCAAGGCACTCTAACTCCAGTATGGCAGTTGCCAATATGGCAATCTGGAAGACCTGGAACTATTAAAACTCTTCCATATAATTTATGGAGGAATTTCATCAGTGTGGCATATAAGCCACAAACCAATGATATGATAACCAACAGAAGGGCCTCTGACATTAAGAAAGCATACTAGTCTGTTTCCCTTAAAGCTTGCATCAAGGACCTCTCTCCAGAACATATTTCAATAGGGAGTGAGAGCGGGTGACTACTTAAGGACCAAGTATAGGAAGTCCTATAAAGGCATAGCATGTGACATAACACAGAATTACTGGGCAACAGGGGCAGGAGATGGACTAATATATAGTATGTGGAAATCAAAGATGAGAAAAGACTTTTGGGGAGGCTTTAGGGCAAGGAGAAAGAGCTGCAAAGGACACTAGACTCAATCAAAAGACACACAGAATTGGGTCTTAAGTGACTCAATCTCTCTCATCTCTGCTACTTACTAGCTATGTGTTTCTGGACAAGTCACATTGCCTTTTAAAGACTCAGTTTCCTCATCTGTAAAATGAAGAGATTTGACTTCATGATCTCAAAAGTCCCTTCCAGCTCTATCAGTCTAGGAATGAAAACCACTGCAAGGATAGACCCCCTAAGGGCAGTCTGGGAATACACTTAGGTCACCCATCCCTTTTCAGCCCCACTCACTTAAATGGGTATCCATATCCCATTAATCAAACAATCAACAAGTCTTTACTGAATATTTGGGGTCAGGTACTATCCTGAGCCCTGGGGCTGCAAATAAAAAAAAATTGTGAATCAATACCTAATCATAAGGTTCCTCAACCTATCACAATAAGAATAAATTAGGGCCTAGGTAGCAAGAGCTATACCCAAACTGCTTCAGAAAATGCTATGAAAAAAACTAATTTTAAAACAACAACAACAACAACAAAAGTCTTTGTTAATCACCCTCATTTGATTCTGTCAAATATACCTTGCTTTGGGTATTTTTTTTCCTAATACTAACTCACATTTGCATATACCTTACATATACCCAGTAAGTACTTCCCATACATTTCTTCATTTGGGTCTCACAACAACCCTCAGACTGAATATTCTAGGTATTAGTATCTTCACTGACCAGATAAGGGGACAGTTAAGTGGTGCAGGGGTAGAATACCAGGCTAGAGTCAGAAAGACTCAACTTCCTGAGTTCAAATCTGACCTCAGACATTTACTGGCTATGTGACCCTGGGCTAGTCCCTTAACCCTGTTTGCCTTACTTCTTTCTCTGAAAAATGAACTGGAGAAGAAAATAGGGAATCCCTCCAGTATCTTTGCCAAAAAAAACCCAAATGGGATCACAAAGAGTTGAACACAACTGAGCATCATTGTTAACAGATAAGGAAACTGAAGTTCAGAGTGATGAATGACTGACCCGTGGTTATTCAACTGGTACCATAGATGAGATTTAAACCCAGGTCTTCCCTGATCCAACTTGAACATTATATTCACTGTGGCATACTCAAAGACATTTCATTTCAGCAGTCTAACAATGACTCTACAAACCTGGGAAGTCCTTTAAGTGGCCCAGTGGATAAACTACTAGACTTGGAGTTGGGAAGATCTGAGTCTGAATCCTATTTCAGATATTCAAGTCACTTAGCTTCTGCCTCAGTTTCCTCCACTGTAGAATGAAGATAATAATAGCACCTTCCACCCAGGGTGGTTGTGAGGATCAAATGAGGTAACGTAAGTAAAACACTCTGCAAACCCTACAGCGCTATAGAAATATTGTTTTTGTTATAATATTTATATGTGTAATATTTTGTTATTATAACTATAAGTTACAGAATAATTGCTGATCTACACTGCAAAGGAAGTTTCTTCACAGGGAGTTCTCTACTCCATTGACATCACAAGTTTGCACCATTAAAGAGGCTATGATACTATGTATTGTTATGAATTTAGCTAAGCACAGTGGTTCGCACCTAGTAGACACTAAATAAATTTTTATTGATTGAACTTAATTTTATTTCTTTCTGAGTGTACTTTTAATAGATGGAAAGTCTCATGTCCTTTAAAGCAGATGGGACATAAGCTCTCATAAAGAAGGCCTTTACATTTGACATCAAAACTCAATCCCTAGCACCAATCATTTTCCAGACTCGAAACAGAAGCATCTCTGCGACCTGGTTTTTGGTGATCAAATACCACATCCCTTCATGGGGAGTTTTGCTTTGTCTCTGTGGTCTACTTTTCCTGTGTTATTATTCCTGGGTGGAAGAAAGCCATGCCATTGACTCAGCTCCTAATTAAACTAGTTTTTTTTTTAAAAAAGAAAAAGGCAGACATTCCAATGATATAAAGAGGAGGGCAATGCATCAGGTGTCCCAGAATTAAATACTGTGTAAAAACAGGACTGCATGGAAAGCCAGAGAAGATGAATAAAGTCATTTAAGAGTTTCAACAGTTTCCTTCCTATCATTAGTCAATGGTATTTTTAAAGATCCAGTGGTAGGGGGCAGATGGGTTACAGATGATGTAAAGGTTCCTTAAGACCATGTTAGGGGCAGCTAGGTGGCATAGTGGATAAAGCACTGGCCCTGGAGTCAGCAGTACCTGGGTTCAAATCCGGTCTCAGACACTTAATAATTGCCTAGCTGTGTGGCCTTGGGCAAGCCACTTAACCCCATTTGCCTTGCAAAAAAAAAAAAACTAAAAAAAAAAAAAGACCATGCCACTTCATCCACCTAGCACTGTAGAGTAGCCAGATAAGGGTGAGGATTCAGGTGAAAAAATACGGCATTTAAGAGTCTGGATACCCAGGTTCAAGCTCTTGGATTTACTGTGTGATGCTGGTAAAGACATTTCACTCTCTGAACTTCTGACAATTTCTGTTTCTTCATCCTGTTAAAATGGAGTTGGACTAGATGAGCTCTAAGGCCTCTTCCAGTTTTAATTATTGTTCATCCTTAATTTTCCAAACATATCAATGACTTTTCAGGTAATGTCTTGACTTGCACATGAATTAGATTTAAGTGAGGCAGAATTTCATAGTCATCAATCTCACTCTCTTCTCCAGAGTCATCAGAGTCAAAAGTCAAGACTACTGGCAATGACCCAGGATGTAGTGGATGGCCTTGGCATCTTTAATACCTGAATGATCTCTAAAAACTCAGCACCTGCTTCAGCCACCTACATAGCTATAGAAACAAATTGTTCTCATCTGTGCATTCCACCATCACCAATGGGTTTGAGGTCTGTTCATTATCCTTAACCTGGTTTAGTTTGTCAGCCAAAACATTCTTATAAGGATAAGGTCACTGTATATATGCTACATCTTCTTGGAACCAGCTCTAATAGGCATGAAAAAATGAGCAAATTTTGTTGATGCAGTAGAAAAAGGATGGAGTGCTAAGTATTGGGTTTGAATCTTGACTCTGATGTAGTCTCTGGTTCTCTGGTTCTCAGTTTCTCAAATTGTTACATTATTTGAGAGCAGATTGTTAAAATTTCAGTATGATCATTTACATTTTGAAAACTAAGTGCATTGATTTTATCAAAAAATTGATGCTTCATTTATTGTTTCATTGATTGCATATATTTGAGAAAGTGATGGGAAAATGTTAATAATGCAAATTAAAGTTAAAAGAGGTTGTCCTGTGGCCAAGTTGTTAAACATTTGAACTAGGTTGTTAAATATTTACCAGCACACCCCTTCATAGATCTAATTCCAATCAGTTTACTTTCTCACCTATTTCTCTGCCACTCTCTAACCTCCAGTCACCCATAGGAAAAACACAAATCTTTTTTAAAGAATGAATAGGCCACTCTTTCAAGTGCGTTTTTGACACTCAAACAACCAAATTTTTATTGAGAATCCATGATGTTTCCTCTATGGGGTCAAGGAGTTTGACATGATCTCTGCCCTCTAGGAGATTGTTATCTAGTTGAGGAAATAAAACTAACACCTATGAAATAATACTGAACAAGATAAGACTGTAGAAGTAGACCTAAATTTTGTGGTATAGACTATGATTCAATTCACTTCAACTGAACAAGTATTCATGAAGTACTTAGAATGTGCTGGGCACTGCTATACCTGAAAATACAAAAACAAAAATAATATAATCCCTGCCCCAGGAAGCTTACATTCTACTGATTACAAATGCAATCAAGCAATTTTTTGTGCTAAGTAAACATATAAACAAATATATACAAGATAAATAGAACATAATTAATAGAGTGAAGGCAAGCGAATTAAGAAGGATTGGTAAAAGATGGGACTTTAGTTTGGACTTAGAGGAAGCCAAGAAAGTCAGTAGGTGGAGTTGAAAAGAGAGAGAGAGCATTGGAAGTTTCTGAGACAGACAGAAAAAAATGCCTGGAATCAAGAGGTGACAATGCATAAAATACAGAATACTCATAGTCGAGAAAAATAATTTTGCTACAGAAAGCACTGTAGCTCACTAGAGAGTGAGATCAGTAAACTGGGCTCGGGATGTGGACTAATCTGGAATTACTTCTTGGAGGAGGTGTGATTTACTTTTTTAGCTAAGCCTAGAAAGGTGACTAGTATGTAGGCTAAGTTGAAGATTGAGGGCAAAGCAGTCCAAAAATGTTACCAGAGTCCAAGAAGGAGCGAGTGGGTTGTTGATAGATGCTGCTAATATCTTTATGGGATCCTGAGATTATTCACATGCATTTTTCCTCTACCAGGGTTTCACAACCCCTCCTCATCTCAATCATTGGGTCTTTATCAGTTAAGTTACTCTGTTCTAAAATATTCTTCATTTGTTGGCCAACCTAATGATGATGGTCTCCATCAAACAGCTAAATCAGATACATGATCTACTGCTGTTCCAGCTTAGTCAGATTCGCCAGAGTTTCTGCTCCATTGGCAGAACCTTCAAGAATACTGATTCAACCTTCATGTCATGAGAAGTATTAAATTAATAAAGGGAGCGATTAATCTTAATCTAAAATACTAGTGGGAGAGTTTGTCTTTTTAAATGGTTTTTAAGTTTATAGAATAGAAGAATTTTGGGAAATCTTCAAAGAATTTAGAAGTGGTAGGAACCTTTGAGGTGATCCATATGGTGGTATGATCCTCCTTTCCAAGAGGAAAAAAAACTGGAATGACTTCCCCAGTATCATGTAGACACATGAGAAACATAGCTAGAATCTGAACACAGTTCCTCTGGTTTCAAACTAGTATTTTTTTCTGTGTCATGGACCTTGAAAACCTTGGGAAAATCTATAATTTTATAGCATTTTACCTTTCTCATTCTCATTTTCCTTATTTACTCTGTCTTCCTGGATACTCCACTTCTATCCACATAGAAAAAAGAATTCTGAGATGCAAACAAAGTTTCTTGTTCCAGATGCAGAGAACTGACTCTCTGGAAGCCTGTAACCCCTGATTTCCACAAATGCTAGAACTCATCAATGGATTCTAAAACTTGAAATAACATTGACCTGAATGCAACTGAAAATAATTTTTCAGTAACTAGAAATGTCATAAAAGCACCCTAATTTAGTTCTTTGTCTGATACAGAAAAAGGAAGAGAGAATGAAGTATAATTCATGGACTGTCTTTCAGTGTTTTCTAGAATGGTGCTATTGCATTTATTTCTAGGGATGGGTCACTTAAACTCTTTAAACTATAACTTCTCCAGTTAAATCAAACAAATAAGGACTCCTGTCATCATTTATTATTTTGAAAAGTCTTTTGAAATTCCAGGATGAAAGACAATAATAAAATTACAAAGCATTCTGGGCATTTGCTTACTGAAGCTTTAGATAATGGAACTCATTCCTTCTAATTATCACTTATATAGCAATTGATATTTTCAAAACACTTCATAATTGTTAATTAATCCACACAACATCCCAATGAGGTTAATGAGAACTATTGAACCTTTTTTATTTGCTCAGACATACACACGGATGCACAATGATTTATCCCAGCCCAGACTAGAACTCTTCAGAATTTCTCTTCTTATTATTAGATCATTAGGCAATACTGCCTAATGTAATTATACACCAAACTTGATTACTTCCATCTCTCTAAAATCATTTCTATTCTTCCCTTAGTTATTTTCTTCCCACATAAAAGATGCCCTATAAACTGAGACTAATACCATTTATTACCAATGGTATTAGGGAGATGACAAAAAGAAGAGGATAGAAGAACAATAGCATTAAAAAGCTAAAGACTTATGAACAAGATGTACTGTCTTTATATACTAATAGCAGTAAAAAAATTATTTCATATCATTGCCTGTTTTTAAATAATTACTTTACCTCAAGCTAATAGTCTATTTATCTTTACAATGTCAATTACTAGTATTACAAAAGGAGGGAGAAATAGATGACACAATGTCCTATGCTGGTGGCTTCTGTGCTCTCATCCAAAACTTCTTAAGTGTTGTAGCTGGAAAGGGCAACACATTTCATCTAATCTGTTCATTTTACAGATAAGAAAACTGAGACCCACTCAGAGAAATGAAATAACTTACCTAAGGTCATGGCAATTCAATTCAACAATTTTCTTAAATGCCAAAATTCAAAGCATGGGGCAGACAATACAAAGACAAAAAACATCTTGCCCTTGAGTTTTTGGCCCTGATCCAACACTCTATGCATTTTGGCTGTAGGTCCAGTGTTCTGTGGGGCAGCTAAGTGGCATAGGAGATAGAATATTGGCCTAGAGTCAGGAATACTCATCTTCCTGAATTCAAATCTGCCTTCAAATACTTAAAAAAAGTGTCAGTCTCTTAATCCTGTTTGCCTAAATTTCCCTCCACCAGTAAAATGATCTGTAGACGAAAATGGCAAGCTACACCACTATTTTAACCAAGAAAATCCCAAATGGGGTCATGAAGAGTTGGACACAACTAACAACAACAAACCAGTGTTCTTTCCCCCATACTAACAGTCAATCAATTCAGAAGACTTCAGATGCCTGTTGGATACCGGGTCCTCTTCTAGGTACCAAAGATAGATAAAAATTAAATAGTCCCTGCCCTCAAAAAGGTTTTATTCACTTTAGAGAGATAACTTACACTAGCAGATGGGATCACTCCAGAAGGCCTCCTTAAAAAAAATGATGCTTGAGCTGAGTATTGAAGGCAACCAGGGACTCTGAGAGGCATGGGTGAAGAGGAAGAGCATTGAAGGCATGGGGATAATTAGTGCAAGAACACTATATGTGTGAGAAACAAGAAATAGTTGAGAACACAATCAAGACTTTCTTTCCCATGTTCCAAAGCAAGGTAGTAGCAGTCAGGACTTGACTCAGACCAATTCCTCCTAATCCAATATACTCTCTATCATACCATGAAGAAATATCTCCTCCAGTGCTCTCTAAATGAATTACAGAAGGCATCTGCTGTTGGATGTAGTGCTGGGAAAGAGAAAAAGCAGATATCTAAGATATAGCCTTTTATAGATAAATAAGTGCATTCTTCCCTCAGCATTAATTGAAGCAAAGAAGTAAGAGCCTAATTGGGCAGAAATTTCAGAATATCAATACTTATTTCAATTTCCTGGACTATCCTTATATTAGCTGACAGTTCAGATGGCCGCTGGAAATGTTATAACAAAATCTGGATAAATACCTGTTTAGTTATAGACTAGATCATATTTAGGTAATGTGGACTAGGTGACCACTGAGGACCCTATTAATTCTAAGATGGTGTGCTTTTAGCTGTTTCCTTCATTTGAGGATACTTTATGTTTTGAACTACATGTTATTTTTCTTCCATATTCAACTGGATAGTACAAGAGATAGCAACCTTATCTACTAACATATTTCTATTTTTCTTTCAGACATTTCTTTTCTCAAGTAGCTTTTCATGCCTTATCATGGCATGGATATGATCCTGGGTTCTCAAAGGCTAGGTCATCAGAGATAACACTACTAGTTTTGTTCCCCAAAAGATCAAAAAAGAGAGGAAAAATACCATTATATTAATGGGGTGTCCATCAATTGGGTCACAACTGAGCAAATTGTAGTATATGAATGAAATAGAATATTTTTTTCTATAAACAATGATGAAGGGTATGATTTCAGAAAAATCATATGGAATGATATGAAACACAATTTAAAAAAGCATTTCATTTTTATTTCAATTGATGCTATAACAGCAACATTGTAAAGACAACTTTCAAGGACTTATTTAGAACATTGATCAACATGATGAACAAACAATTCCAGGTAACTGATGGTACAGAATACCACCCACCTCAGTTTTCTCATCTATAAAATCAAGGATTGGCTACTGAATTCTTTTCCAAATCTAGATCTATGCTCCTAATCTGATAATCCATTGTTGCATGAATCATCTTCAGTCCTCAAAAGAAGGTAAAATGACTTGATCAGTATTACAGAAGTATTAAAGAGCAAGGACAAGATCTGATCTTCTGATTCTAAATCCAGTGTTCTTTCCATGATACCACACAGCTTCCTATTCATCTACCAGCCCCTAAGCAAAGTAGGTTTGAGACAAAGGAATCATTGATTAATAGAATGACCATTGGTGGATAAAATCACTGCCAGATCTATTTATGTATGTCCTTGGCATGCTCTATGCTTAGAAATACAAAATCATTCTTTCTAAACATTAATTTTTGTAGCAGTTTGATTTGGTTCAATTCCCAAAAGACAAAAATGTAGCTTTTCCTAGGGAAAAAGCAGAATTTAAAGTATCCACTTTGCCAGAACTTTGGAAAATGGCAGGTTAACTGAGCTAACAAATGTGTGTTCCAAATAAAATGAAATGCCAAGTACAAGAAGTCTATTTACTCTTCTGCCCAGATGATCATGAAATATATTCATTCTTCCTTCTTCTAGGGAAATAAGGTATCATGCAGAAAACCACTGATGAAGGAACATATGTGTGTGTGTGTACATATGTTAAATTAAATAAAACAACAATTAAAGTGTATAGATAGGCAATTGAATTTAGAGGAAAAATATTCAACTTGGGGGGATAAAAAGATCTGGTTTCTAGTCAAGGACTCAGTTTCTACAAAAAAGGAATTAAATGAGATGGTTTTCTAGTTTCTCTTCCACCTCTAAAATAAGACAACAACTGCTATGCAGGATAAGAGCTAGTTGCATATGAGGTACTATTAATTACTTTCAAATGAATAATATTTCCTTTCTTTTATAGTCAATACATATATTTAGCACCTATTGTATCAGACACTGTATAAAACAATTACTGAAATCTACAAATTACAGAAACCAGTTTTAAGAAAACACCTTCTTTTAACAGAAGCTTCTCCTTATCTATCTCTTTCACCTCAGTCCTCTCCCTTCCCCTCTTCCCTGACCCTGCCTGTCTGTCTTTCCTTCATTCCCAACTCCCCTACCCCTCTCTGTCTCTCTCACTCCCAATTTCCCTGTCCCTCTCTGTCTGTCTCTCTCTGTCTCTGTCTCTGTCTCTCTCCCATTATCCCTCCTCTTCTCTGTCTGTTTGTCTCTCTCTCCTTACCTCCTGGCTCCTCTTTGTCCTTTCCCATTATGTGGGCCATTTTTTATAGTAAATACATGCTCAAAATGCAATGAAAATCAACATCTTTATTTGGAGACAAAAATCCAATTAAAAATACTGACAGAAAATAGTCAAAATTTAGAGAGAGCAGAAAATCTACTAGGTTATTGTTGTGCCATTTCAGTTCTTAGCATAGTGAAGAGATAAGAGGGGCAGGAAGTGAAGAAGGAATGAATTTCACAGGGTCTCAGTAGCAGTGATAATATAGGAAATAGCAAAATTTTGTATGATAGATTCCTTAAATGGGTGAGTTAGACAGGTCTCCAACTACTCGATTATTATATTCAATTTATGGGAATAGTGCCATGATATCCACATTCCTGGGACCCTGTCCACTCTAGGGAGCTCCAAAGGTCCACCCCACTTCCTTACCCAAATATCTATCTCTCATTATCCTTCAGTTCCTCTTTCCATATGAAAAAATGAAACAAACAAAATTTTAATTCCAGTCAGTGTTTTTGCCTATAAAAGGTTGTAAACTATAAGAATAGTATGTTTGGAGACCATGCCCTGAAGGAGCTTTGGAATTCCTATCCTAGGGCAGGGATGTTCTCTCTCTTCTGCCCCCAGACCCAAACATGGTCTTAGACCACAGTCATTTTTCTTACTCGTCACTACCCACACTCTGCCAATCCCTCTTTTCATTTCTTGCTCTGAGAACTGTAATCCAATTAATACTACTATTGCTTCTGGAAAGGGCCTGCCAATTGTGAAGGCAACACTCCCTATATGTATTGTTTCTTCCATTAGAAAATGTTTCTTGAGAGAAGGAATTGCTTTTATTCAAAGTTCATCAAATAAGTAAAATGGAGGACTAAAAAAGAACAGAAGGGGAGTCAGAGATTCATTAGTAGAATTCTCAAAAACAGCATCTATTTAAACTAGAAGAAGGATACAACTGTATCCTAGTTCTTAGGGAAGTGGAAATATTAAAATAAGAGTGGCACAAACAAAAGTCACCCAAGAGAGACAGTTACTCAAACATTTATGGAGAACCTGCTGCAAGCCAAGCACCAAGCCTAGGCCTCACTGCTTCTGAATCTCACAATAGTTTTGCTTTGTACAAGGTGGAGAAAAGTTGGCAAGGCCATAGCAGGACTTGGACTGAGAACTGTGCTAACATCTGACACTTCAATTCTCAGAACTTGAAACTGGAAGACGGAATTTTAACAACAACAAAAGCCAAAACCACAAAGCAAGCTAAACTGGTCTCGAAAGTTCCTTCTAATGCTTATAATATCCCCAATGTCTGACTTTGCTTTGCTGACCTTTCTTCAAAAAGGAGAGAAGTTAAGGTCTCTGGATAAAATAGCTGGAGGGCCCCTTTTTTTTTCAAAGAAAATCCCTCTGCTCCAAGGACTTCTCCCAAGGAGAATGACCTGCTAGTGCAAAAATGGAGGAAACTCTTGAGAAATAAATACCAGATAAGCCAAAAGGAGATGCATCTACTCAATTGATTTTTGGTTTTGCTTTTTTTTTAAACTTAATTTATTTATTTTTATCACAATAATCATTTTCAAATGTGTTTAGGACTCAGCCTTTTCAGAGTGATACTTTTTTGTTGCCATTGAGATCACACAGTTATATCAATTGGGTATAAGGCAAACACCATCAAACCTATGCCCAAAACACACATTGTCATGCTCTGGATGGAGAAAATCACCTAGGTCCTTGTTAACCTTCTACTTCATCAATGTAGACAATAACCAGATTGGCAGTACTCAGTCTACATTTGAACTCCTATCCTTCTGACTCCAAGGTCATTGTTCTATCCCCTACACTACCTATAGCTGCCCAAAAACCAATACTTCACAGTGGAAATAGGTGGGCAGCTTGGTAGAGAGAGCATTGAAAGATCTGAGTTCAAATTGAACTTCTGACAATCATTACAAGCTCTGTGACCATGGATAGGTCACTTAATCTATTTGCCTCAGTTTCCTCAACTGTAAAATTTGGATAATAACAGCATCTAACTACTGGGTTGTTCTGAGGATCAAGTGAGATAATAATTGAAAATACTTAGCAGTGTCTGAGGCATTATTGTTCAGACATGTCCAATTCTTCAAACCCCTGTGGACCATATTGTCCATGGGACCTTTTGGCAAAGATACTGGAGTGATTTGCCATTTTTTTCTTTCTCCAGTGAAATTTAAGGCAAACAGAGATTAAGTGACTTGCCCAAGGTCATATAGCTGTTAAGTATATGCAGCCAAATCTGAACTCAGGTCTTCCTGACTCCAGGGCCAGCATCACCCAGCTGCCTGTGTGTGTCTGGTCCATAGTAAATGATATGTACAATATATATGATTTATAATGATATTATGACAGTATAACATGACAATATATAATGTATACTGTTGCACTGTATTATGTGATAAGTATAGTATATTTGTACACACTACTTTTTGTTATTATCATCACCATCACCATCACCATAATCATCATCATCATCATCATCATCATTATTCATCAGAATAGGGAAGAATTTGCTTGACCTAAAAAATTACTGATCTGGATAAAACTAATCATATCCAAAAGGACTCACAGCACTTCCTCTTTCTCCTTCCTTCTGCCCATCCCCCCTGAAATAATAAATATTTGAGGTAACAAAGATAAGAATTCTTGTCTAGTTTTCTTCTCATCTTCCCCAGTCTCTATTTCTCTCCCATTCTTATCCTAAGTGACCCGAGACACTATTTAGTAACAAATGAAAGATCTGGACACACAGACTACAATAATGAGATTTTTTTTAGTGATAGTTTTGAAAACATGTCCAAAATGCTTCCATCTAACTAACCAAGTTAACTCTCTCCTCTAATTACCATGTTATATTCTTCCAATAGAATGTAAAAATTCCTTTAAGGCAGGAGCTTATTTTTCTTTAATTTTTGTATATCCCTGGTGCAGAATTTCTTAAATGTGGAAAGTTTGTGGTTGGTTTAGATTGAATTGCAATATTTACATATATGTTCCAGAACCACTGTGGCCAATTATAGCCAAGCATGGAAGTATAAAGACAAGGATGGGAGGTGGGGGTGGAGGAGAAGCAAGCATATAAAAACAGGCTACAGCAAATTTATCATAAGACATACACCCTAGCCTGTATCCTGAGCTTCACTGTTTTCCTTCCTCCCTTCTAGGGACTCTATGAACCTCATTCCAACTTTAATTGTTTTCCCAATTCTGGATCTCTTTAGAAACAGTTTCTGACTCTTCAGAGACATCTCCTTTGGCATCTCCTGAGGCCTTGGTCCCCTCCCCCACCTCCCAGCTCCCCATAAATTCAGCCAAACACCTGGTATAACCCAATAATCCTTAGAAAATCCTTGCTTTTCTCTGAAACATCCCATTATTGACTGCCTTGACCTCCATGATGTGACCTGATTGTTACCTTCTTCAGCTACAGACAGAGCTACAGGTGAAAGTGTTGTAGAGGAATTGAAGGCAGAGGATTTAGATCAGCTTACCATAAATCTCCTTATGTCACAGTAACAGTTAATACTATTAGTCTGAATAAATGTGGGAAGTAGTGCAGTGGATAGAGTGCTGACCATGGAGTCAGGAAGACTAGCATTCAAATCCATCCACAGATATTTCTGTGTGACCCTGGAAAGTCACTTAACCTTTATGTTCCTCCATCTATAAAGTGGAGATAATCGTAACTCAACAAGGTTGTTGTGAGGATAAAATGAGATATCCTTAGCTCGCTTATATAAGCACATGCTGTCTAATAAATAGTCTGTTCTGTTCACTTACAAATTTTTTTCATGAGACTTTTCTAACAGCTACAGTCAATACCCTGTTTTTATTTTTCACAGCTTGTTTAAAATGTATGACCCTTCTAGCTGTCACCATAGGTAGTTTGGGCATGGATCTTGTGGCTTGCTTTTATCATAGCAGCAACCAGACAGCAGATTGAAACTCTAACCTATGTTACTTGTCTCTTAAATTGGTTCTAAGGAAAAGCCAGCAAGAGTTTGGAAGCATCACATAAATCCATCACACCTCTTCAGAAAAGAAAACAAAGCCTCTGCTCTCCCTGCAATGAATCAGCAACTCTATGCTCAGATGTGAAAGATAATAGTCTACCATTATCTGGATAAGGGTACACCTAAATCTTTTTTTGTACATATTCTATCAATCTATTTATATGTAGTAGCATAGGCTCACATTTGTAAAAACAATTTCACCTTGAACTGAAAAGTTTTTTAGCAATTATATCATGAATCTTTCCTTTAACCTCCCTGGTTGGGACCTGTGTTCCAAAAAAAGAAAAAAAAACTCTTTTTCCCTTTGACATGGCTGGTATTCATTTATACATCTCCAGTCTTTAGGACTTGCCCTCTGAGAAGTCAGGACTGCTAGCCTTGGAATCAGGAAGAGTTGGATTGAAATGCAGCCTCTGCCTCTAATTGAAACTGTGACCATGGACACTTTTCCTCTCTGAAACTCGTTTTCCTCATCTAAAAATGGAAGTAATTGGCAGAATGAATCCCTGCAGTGTGCTATTTCATGGGCTGTCAAAAGGCTCAAAGATAATGTAAGCAATGTGCTTTGCCAACTTAAAAGCTCTTTATAAATGTACAGAACTAAATCAGAAATGTCCTTCTGTCGTGAACATTAAGATACTTTGATCACAAATGTTCCTAAATGAGGTTTACACACCTGCAGCACTGAAGAGATTTGGAAACAGGAAAGATGAAAAGGATATGAATAGAAAGAGCTTCCTGGTAGTTGGTTTACATAAATGGAATTACCCTCATGTCTGGTATGCAAAAAAAAAAAGTACCAGGGCTAGATTATTGTGGCTGGTCTGAAGGAAAATGAATGGCCCACTGAAGGGCCGATCAGCCTACATAATTGAGACTTACTACTGCAGTCACTAGATATAGACTTTCTGAGACTCATCTGGGCATCATAAGTGGGTTTGATGGATCCTTTTAACTTCAAAAGGAAGGGAAGCATGAGGTGGTGGGTATATGAGGAGAGGGAGAGATAGATGGGAGAAATGAAGAGAAAGAAGAGGTCTCTCTCCTCCTTCCCCAATCAGACTTGAAGTTATTCATCTACTATAGAATTCTATCAAGTATTCCATCTGGGTCTACATAACATGATACAAAGCCAATAAACCAAGGTGTATCCAAATGGTAATGATTAGTGCACAGCTTTTGCACACTCAGCTGAGTTTAACCAGCTTCACCAAATGTGAAGACTTCTGTGATAGTCATTTTGGATGATTGTGGCACAGATGAGTTTTCCATCTAATGTCTTACTTTTAAACAATGAAGCAAAACCATGAAACCAATTAAACCCCACCTAAATTCCTCCTCAGTAATTCTTCTATAATGAAAGCAGACAGAAATTGTAGTTTTTATCATTAATGCACAGTTTCTGTGTTTGCTGAAGAACCATCCTCTCTATGTATATATATTTATCACATTTTATTTTATGACTCATATATTGTAAAGTCTTTTTCCAGACTTTTCACCTTTGAACCATGGTATATCTTCCACAATAGTCATCAATAAAAAAGCCATAATTTCTTCAAATGGGTGAAAATAAGATAATTGTAGGTAAGTCCTAGAAGGAATTTTCAAAAGAACAGTAACATGTTTAAGATAACAACAAAACAAAAACAGATGTTGAATTTAAAACAACAGAGCTTTGTTTCCCTTGGAGAGATGTTTGCAGTCTGCTATTGTGTAAAACTATTCATTCCCCTGAAAAATGGTATTTTTGTTTAGTTGTTACAGTCCTGTGTAGGAATCTTTCTCCACCAAAGCAGACTGGGCAATTTGTGTTAACAGTCTGTAACTTGGCCCAGGATCCTGAAAAATGAAGAGATTTTCCCAGGGTTACACAGCAAGTATATGGCAGAGAAAGAATTGACTCCAAGGCTGTCCTTTTATTCACTGGATCTTTTTGCCAATCAGGAAACTGTCTTATTTCCTATATACCTGAGGTCATATAATCATATAAAACTTGAACCCAAGATTAGGCTAAAGCAGTGATGTCATACTCAAATAGAAATAGGGGTTAGGATTATAATAATCTGCTGTTTGATAAACTCAAAGAGTCCAGTTATTGAAATAAAAACTCCCTCTTCAATAAAAAGTGCTGGGAAAATTGGAAGTTAGTATGGAAGAAACTTAGATTAGACCAACACCTAACACCCTATACCAAGATAAGATCAAAATGGATACAGGATTCAGACACAACAAACAATATTATATGCAAACTAGAAGATCAAGGAGTAGTTTATCTGTCAGATCTATGGAAAGGGAAGCAGTTCATGACTAATGAAGAGATGGAGAACATCACTAAAAACATGAGATGATTTTGATTACATTAAATTAAAAATTAAAAAGCTTTTGCACAGACAAAAGTTACTTTAACCAAAATCAAAAGAAATGTAGTAAACAGGGAAACAGTCTTTACAACTAGTATTTCTGACAAAGGACTCATTTCTAAAATATAGAGAACTGAGTCAAATTTAAAAAGAAACATTCCCCAATCCACAAATGGTCAAAGGATATGCAAAGGCAATTTACAGATGAGGAGATCAAATCAATCCATAGTCATATGAAAAATTGCTCTAAATCATTACTTATTACAAAAAAGCAAATTAAAGCATCTCTGAGGTACCACCTCACACCTCTCAGACTGACCAATATGACCAGAAAAGACAATGATCATTGTTGGAAGGGTGGTGGAAAATCTTGTTATGGAGCTGTGAATTCATCCAAACTTGGAGAGCAGTCTGTTACTATGCCCAAAGGGCAACAAAAATGTGTATACCCTTTGATCCAGACCCTGAAGAGATGCCACTTGGTGGCAAAGAATTGGAAATCAAGTAAATGTCCTTCAACTGGGGAATGGCTCATCAAACTGTGGTATATGTATGTCATGGAACACTATTGTTCTATTAGAAACCAGGAGGGACAGGAATTCCGGGAAGCCTGGAGGGATTTGCATGAACTGATGCTGAGTGAGATGAGCAGAAGCAGAAAAGCATTGTACCCTCTAACAGCAACATGGGGGTGATGATCAACTTTGATGGACTTGCTCATTCCATCAGTGCAACAATCAGGGACAATTTGGGGCTGTCTGAAATGGAGAAATGGAGAAAACCATCTGTATCCAGAGAAAGAACTGTGGAGTTTGAACAAAGACCAAGGACTATTACCTTTAATTTAGGAAAAACCTGATATCTTATAGTCTGATCTTGCTATCTCTTTTACTTTGTGTTTCTTCCTTAAGGATATGATCTCTCTCTCATCACATTCAGTTTGGATCACTGTATACCATGGAAACAATGCAAAGATTGGCAAATTGCCTTCTGTGGGTGGTGGGGGTGGGAGAGGGAAGTAAGATTAGGGGAAAAATTGAAAACTCAAAATAAATAATATCTTTAAAAAAAAAGAAATAGGGGTTGGGATAGAGTAACAGGACCATATCATACATAAGGATCCCTGTGGAAATATTTACTTAGATAACCACATGTTAACTTGTCTTATTATATTTTAAAATGTTATTAAATATTTCCCAATTATATTTTAATCTAGATAGATCTGATAGAGCCTAGAGATTAGGTTTCATCCTCTTCATTTTCTTTTTTTAATAGGATCTTACTTTTTTCAAATTACATATAAAAATAATTTTTAAAATACATTTTTTAAAATTTTGAGTTCTATATTTTTCTCCTCTTTCCTAAAATAATAAGCAATTTAATATAGGTTATATATGTATAATCAGGTAAAATATATTTCCATATATGTCATATTGTAAAAGGAGAAACAGACCAAAAAGGGAAAAAAACATAAAAAAATAAAATGAAAATAATATGCTTTGATTTGCATTTATATCATTAGGTTTTTGTCTAAAGTACTCACTCCCATTACTGTTGATTTGTAAATGGTGTCTGTTTCAGGGCAAATGATTGCATAAATGTTCAAGAACTTTCAAAATTTATGCATTATGGACAAGAGGAATATGGCTGTTACTATTTTCTCATGAACACTGATGTAAACATTCTAAGTTAAAATCATAATGTCTAGAGCCAAGAACTGATCTTTTATTTCCTTCATGGTATCACCTCCCTGGTCATGGTCTTCTTTGCAAACAGCAAAAAATAAGGTCAGTTAAGATTTCTTATTTTCTTTCTTTCTTTTCTTTCTTTCTTTCTTTCTTTCTTTCTTTCTTTCTTTCTTTCTTTCTTTTCTTTTCTTTTCTTTTCTTTTCTTCTTTTTCTTTCCTTCTTTCTTTCCTTTTATTCTTCCTTCCTTTCTTCCTTTTTTCATTTCTTTCTTTCTTTCTTGGTCTGTCTAACACTAAGTGTTCATCTAATCCAACCTCCTGATTTTATAGATGAGTAAACTGTGGTTCTGAGAAGGTTCATAGTGACCAAAGACCATATTAAGTGATAGTCAGAATTTGAACTCAGGTTCTATAGCTTCAAGTTCAGTATTTTTCCCCTTAATCATACTTCTTTTAAACATTTGCCCATAAAGATTTTTGATATATGGTCATACTGAAAAGCAGTGGTTATGAGTTGATCTAACAACTAAAAAAAAAGGAAAGAATTAAGAAGAGAGAAATATTAACGAAGAATGAAAAAGTAATTGTTAAGCTGTCCTTTCATCTAACACATGTATTATTATACTTAACCTTTTCTCTATTGTACAAGATTGATTAAAGAATCATGGTGGAATTTTTATGCAGTCTTCCTTGGCAAATGTCTCCATTTGTACTTAATCATATTTTTCCTTCTTGTTACCTTCAGGATCTGACTCTACTGATCATTCATTCCATTTCCCTTCCCCTACTTTCCTCATCATTCCATTTCCACCAGGTCCCTTCCCCTAAACCCATAGGAATGCCTTGGTCATCTTTAGCCTAGCAGCAAACAAAACTAATTCAATCCTTTCGTTCTTTTTTTTAAATCTGTGTTCTCCTTAAAAACTATCATTATATCTTAATCCTTTCATAATATTCCAAACGTCTAACAAATTATCAATACTTACTGCTCTCATTGCCTTGACACACAAATTATTTATTCCTTTTCATCTTCAATGACTTTTCTGAAGGATTTTATACAATTGATCATCCTTTTCCTTCTTAATATTCTTACTCCCTTATTTCCTTGATTCCAGGTTCTTTCCCTATTGTCAGTTAGTCAATCACTTAAAGAATATCTATTCTGTGGGCCAACAGAAATAGCATTTCCCTAGAATAAAACTATTAAAAGCTTTTCTAGTCTGGTAGAACTTTCCAGAGAAAATGCTGCACTGCCACTGTATCAAGAGACTATGGAGGCATATTTACACTTGAGATAAGGAAAATACTTTCTAATAATTAAAGATATTTAAAAGTGGAAGGAGTTGTATTTTGAGAGAATGGGTCTCCCCACCCTGGAGATTTTCAAATTAGAGCTATGTAACCATTTGTAAAGGTTAGACCTATCAGATCTCTTCCAACAGAATTCTGGATTGAATAATTCCATAATTATAGAAGCTATATTTTTTCATCTTTATAAGTCAACCATTTAGTAGGTTCTTTATAAAAGTTTGTTTAATACAACTGAATTGAATGACAATATTATTGATACAAGAGTCCTGATCTAAGGTATCATTTGACCTTTGGATATGCATTTTTGTAGCCTAGAATTAGACTTTATCTAACTTAGCACCATAAAAACCTATCTTAACGAGAAAAGAAGGTCTCCTGAAGAAAAGAAGAAAAAAAGAGGGCAGAGCCAATATGGTGGCATGGGAACAATGTTTCCTAGGAGCTCTCTTCAAAATATTTCAAAACCTTAAAATTTTGACTAACTAAATTTTCAAGAGACTGAACCCACAGAAAGATCCAGTGAGGCAAATCTCTAACACATGGTAACCTGGAAGATCATGGGAAAACTCTGTTCCACAGGGTTGGAGGCGGCAGAATTGTGCTGGACTGAAGGAGCTTCAGCCTTCCAGGAAAAGCCCATGGGGTGCCTGAGTTCCTAGCAGTCTCCTGATCTGCCAACCCAGAGAGCACCAAGGACAATTTGGAAGATCAGTGGGGGAAACTTCTAGCTGAGTGAGTGGGAGCTGACATGGCCCTCAACTCAACCCAGATCCCAGGAAACTAAAGCAGATCCACAGAACTGCCCAGCAGGGAACCACCTGGCAGCTGGGAGGAGGTTAAGGTCTCTTCTGTGTCCCTGGAACAGGACTCTGATGTTTTGTTCCCATTCATATCCTGGTTGCAGTCTGGGTCCCCCCATTGCCATAGAGCATGAACCCCCTCATAGCCCCAGGGCAGAGGGAAATGCTTTGTGGTCATCCACAGACCATAGCACAGGCAGGAGAGCAGTCAGAGCCTCTCATAAGACTATGAAGGAACTAAGGTCCTTGTGGGAGTGTCCCACTAATACTCAAAACCCAAAACCAAGGCCCAGGCTGGGAAAATGAGTAAAAAGGAAAAAAAGGAAGCTGACCATAGACAATTACTTTGGTCCCATGGAGGATCAAAACATACACTCAGAAGATGACAAAGTCCAAGCTTCTGCATCTAAAGCCTCCAAGAAAAATAGGAGTTTGGGTCAGGCTATAACAGAACTCAACAAAGATTTTGAAAATTAAGTAAGGGAAGTAGAGGAAAAATTGGGAAGAGAAATGAGAGAGAGATGCTGGAAAAATATGAAAACCAAGTCAACAGCTTAGTCAAGAGATCCAAAAAAAAAATGCTGAAAAAAGGTAATATGTTAAAAACCAATTTAGGTCAAGTGTAAAAAGCAGTCCATAAAGTTAATGAGGAGGATAATACTTTAAAAAGCAGAATTGACCATATGGAAAAGGAGATAAGAAAGCAGAATGAAGCTAAAGGAAGCCAATGACTTTGCAAGGAATCAAGAAAAAAATAACACAATATCAAAAGAATGAAAAACTAGAAGAAAATGGGAAATATCTCAATTAAAAAAAAACCAACTGATCTGGAAAACAGATCCAGAAGAGACAATTAATTTAATAATCATTGGGCTACCTGAAAGTCATGATCAGGAAAAGAGCCTTGACTTAATTTTTAAAGAATTTCTATAGGAAAATTGCCCTGATATCCTAGAAGCAGAGGGCAAAATAGAAATTGAGAGAATCCACTGATCACCTCCTAAAAGAGATTCCCTCAAAACATACTCTGAAACCTGAAATAGGCAGTTAAATCAAGTGTCTGTACCCCCAAGCTGAGCAAAAATGACATTGCAATGCTGGATTGGACTATCAGTCTATGTACTTTTCATTTTTATAACATAGAATATACATTTTTATCACATATCTTAATTCCTGTTTTTTTCTAGTTGATCTGATTATTTGTAAAATTGTTAATAACTTAAAATAGTACTCCCTGAGGTTTAATTCTCCAACATTTGCACAAAATTTTTCCTACTGTGGGAAAGAATGGTTACTGGTGCTCTATGCCTGCTAGAAGAACAAATCCAACAGAAACCTGTGAAGGACCACATACAGAATTCAATGCCCATTCACAAATGCAATGCAGCCCATACCACCAAGGAGCACAACAAGAAGTTCTGTAAAGTGAGTCTACCTGAATGGGTCCCCCAGGGCTGCTACAGGATATGGCTGGGACACACCTGTGTGTAGTAAGCTGGAAATAGGGACATTATGGTTCACCTAAGTATCTGGTTCACCCAAAAATCTTTCTCTCTCTTATTCAGGTCTTCTCCTTGAAAAGAGATTGTAACCCAATGTGAATTCTTTTGTAGGCAGAAGGATTTTTCTCCCAGAAGTCCAGGAAGGCAAAACATCAAATAATCATTTGGAAAGAGTATTGTGTAAATGTTAAGACTTGAATCCCAAGTTGCATTCACTTAATATATCATATCTCTATAGGTATTGGTGGTATGGGTTATGTTATATTCATGAATGAGCATTGAATTTTGTATGTGATCCTTGACAGGTTTCTTTGGGTCTGCTGACCAGAAGAACTAAAAGACTGGACATCCCTGCTACAGATTTTGGGAAATTTGCCCTTGAGCAAGATAGGATCTCTCTCAAGCTTTTGCCAACTCTGTTCTTCAACCAATCCCCAAATTTAGCTAATTGTTCTATTATCTATCCCACATCTCTTCATCATGTTCACAAATATAACATGAAGTAAATTATTAAATGCTTATGTGACAAATAAAAACTTCAAGAGATAATTTTGTGATAATTTAATCATTTTATTAACAAGACTAGCATGTTATTAATAAAGGAAGTCAGTGGTACTCTGAAATGGTACTCTGAAGTCATGGTGGTAGGCTGAGTTTTATGTCCTTTGAAGAGTAGGTGTTCCTGAGGATGGCAATCAATTCTGATTAGTTAACAATTAATGAGATAATAAATATTATAAAGAGGGTCATAGGAGTGTATGATTTGGATTACCCAAGTCTTTTTTTTTTTGCTAGGCAATGGGGTTAAGTGGCTTGCCCAAGGCCACACAGCCAGGTAATTATTAAGTGTCTGAGGCTTGATTTGAACCCAGGTACTCCTGACTCCAGGGCCAGTGCTTTATCCACTATGACACCCAGCCACCCCCTTACCCAAGTCTTGGTCAAAGAGACATATATTTTCATATCACCTGTCATACAAAAAGGAGAATCCATATTTTCTCACAACCATTTGAGTAGATATTATGAGCAGGAATGTACCCAATTGCCTAAAAATGTAGAAATTCTTTAACTGTCTTTTATTAAATCTTTAGCCTGGGTTAAGTCTTTGAGAAAGATTTCCCACACTGATTGATTTTTGGATGAGGAAGTAAAAAAGGGGGAAAGAAACCTTGGTCCTAATTCAATTGTTACTAAATATAAAAGAAAAATTATTTCTCTCACTTAGATGGAATAAAATGTCTAGATACAATGTAGGTAAAAATACCTGAAGATTCCCCACATCCACCATTTAAGTAAATGTCAAGAAAAAAAAGAGAACTAAGATTAATTCATCAGAACCCACTCTTGATGAAGCACTGCTGGCTCTCTGTGTTTGCTGCTTCCTTTTCTAAATGTCCACTAATGACCCTGTCAGAAATGTCATCTAGAATTTTGCAAGGAGAGGACACAGAGACCCAGAATGTTTAAGTGATTTACTTAAAGTCAGAGTTATTCATAGAGCTGGAACTGGAGTGATATCTGACACCTTGTTTTTCTTTGTAAGAACACCATCTACCATGTAGATTAAGCTCATTTTTTTCTTTAAAAGGTATATAAATCATCCTTGATATTCAAGGCACTCTGATGAAGGTTCAGAATGTGGCTTATTGGTAGTTTGAGTATAAAAGCCATCTGACAAAGAAATGAGGAATTTTCTCCCCCCCAGGCTCTCTGAGTAAGCATGGTCAAAAAAGAGTTTGGAAAACTGCATTCCACACTAGGAGCTTTGATTCCCCACCCTCAAGGCAGGATTTTTTCCATTGAGGCACAACACTCTCATAAAGGTAATGATCTCTCTAAGCAACAAAGTACACATATGTATAAGGTCTTCATCTCCCATTACAAAATATCTCTCTATTTCTATGGTAGTACTGTTCAATGAAACCTTTTTCCAGCAATGAATCAAGATCACTTCCTATCTCACCTCATCTGCCTCCACCATTTCCTATCCCTCCCATTGCCACTTCATTCATTCTCCTAGTCTGTCTTCTTCCTGAGAGACTGAGTTATCTACCATTATCTATCACAAGTTGCCTATCACTGCCTTAGAGTAGATCACAATTCCCTTTTCCTTTTATGCTCCCTCCCATTCTGCAGTTTGATCTCACTAAAAAAAAAGAAAAAAAGAAAGAAAGAAAGATTCATCTGTTTCATCTGATGGTGAAATCAGTGTGGTTAAGTTTAATTTGAGATATTTCTGGTCTGTTCTTTAACCATCAATTCTTCCATTTTAGGTTGCATTTTCATCCTTGGGTCCCCTTTTGTACTTTTAGAAAATAATCTCTTTGTAGTCCTTTTGTTGTTATTTTTGTGAATTTTAGCTCCATGCATAACTTTTTCTTTTTTGTTTCTTGTGCTTTCCTTGATTTCTCTGTTTACTTGTCTTCTGTTTCTATTGTTTGGAATGATTGTAAAGCAAATGGTTTGCTCATGTCTCATTTTTTTTACATTTGAAATGCCTATTTATTGAATTTCCATATCTTTGAGTTGATGATTAGATTTAGAAGGATGTGCCTCATTGGATTGAATTTTGAATTCTTTTGCACTTCAGCACACATTATTCCATCTCTAGTTTCTGCTGGTTGCAAAATAGTCTAATTCTATTTGTCTTTCTTCATTGGAATTGTTAAAAAATAACCACTAGATGTCCTGGAGTTTACATCATAGAAATGGTTTTATTTTGTTTGGGGTTTTTGGATGTGATCTGTAGATTCTTTTGCTTGTCATTTTTTTTTTTGTATTCAAGTTTCTGGCAATTTTCTTGTATTATTTCTTGTATTACATTGTTCAAGTTTTTTGACTTGTGTTCTTCTGAAAGATCTATAATTGTTAAGTTGTTTCTATACATTCTATTTTCAAGAATAATATGTTAACTTGTATAAATATTGAACATCCTTTTAATGATATTGCTCTCTTTTTTTCCAGATTATTTTTCATTTTGGTAAATTTGAATTTTCAGTTCTCTCTTCTGTGTGTGTGGTGTAGGGGGGAGGAGGGGGGAGGAGGGGGAGGGGAGAGGGAGTGGGAGGGGGAGAGGGAGTGGGAGAGGGAGAGGGAGAGAGGGAGAGGGAGAGAGGGAGGGGAGAGGGAGAGGGAGAGGGAGAGGGAGAGAGGGAGAGGGAGAGGGAGGGGAGAGGGAGAGGGAGAGGGAGAGGGAGAGGGAGAGGGAGAGGGAGAGGGAGAGGGAGAGGGAGAGGGAGAGGGAGAGGGAGAGGGAGAGGGAGAGGGAGAGGGAGAGGGAGAGGGAGAGGGAGAGGGAGAGGGAGAGGGAGAGATTTGGCCACTCTGGTTTTAGATTTTCCTATTTTTCTAGTCATTTCTGCTTTGTAGGCCATAAATTCTTATTTCTTGGTTTTTATTTCTCTCTTGAACTATCCAAGAGCATTTGGCTGTGGTTCCATTCTCTCTTAGAAATCCACTGAGTCGTTGGCCTCATCAATACTTAATTTTTTTATATTTGTTTTTATTTATACTTGCTATCTATTCATAGGTATTTGGACTCATATAGATGCTATGAAACCCACCTTCCTTTACATTTTAATATGTGCTAAGGTTTTTAACCAAGTTTTCTTATTCCTGAAATGTTAGACAATTTCATTCTTTTTCCTTATATTACTTTATTAATCATTTTCAGAGTACACCTTTAAGATGGCTGGTCTTCACTCTCCTCCCAACTAAGAGAATTTACTTTTCACCCCTTATTTCCTGTGACTTCTGTGGGGAAAGAACTACTGTCAGCTGGGTGGGTCCATTAGATTTTTGGAATTAGCTTTCTTTGATGTTAATCTTCATATTGTTACCCCCTTTGGACTGACCTCTGGGACAACTAAAATTATTTTCCTTCTTATGCATAATTTTTATATTAGGGAGTTTTGAGAATTTCTGAAAGAAAATGTCTTGTTGATCATATAACCCAGATGTTTTCAAAGTTTCCTATCATCAGATAAATACATAAGAACTAGTACTAAATAAAATAGTGTCTGGGATTAAGTCTCTCAATTTAGATAAATTTAAATATCAAAAAAATGGAGTGTAAATGTTTAATAGTAATTAGTAAATGTTTAATAATCATCTTTTTTGTTGTTGTTTTTTGCAAGGTAATGGGGTTAAGTGATTTGCCCAAGGTCACACAGCTAAGTAAGTATTAAGTGTCTGAGGCTGGATTTGAACTCAGGTCCTCCTGACTGCAGGGTTGGTGCTCTGGCGCCAACTAGCTGCCCCTAATAATCATCTTTCTGAAAAGAATGTACACAGGATACACTTTTAAGTCTTATCTGCATTATTAACAATCAACAAAGCAGTAAATTAAGCTCTGAGTTGTAGTGTTGTTAATTTCTGAGATGAAAGTGTTCATTCTGAAAATTTAACAATCAGTTCTAGAATCTCAATTAGAGCTGACTCCAGCACATCTCTAGACAAAATATTTTCCAAACATCAACAACATTCTTTCAGAGATTCTTGTCAATTTCTGTTCAGAATACATGCTGATTTCAAAATTACAAATATATTTCCACCTGAATCGGTTTAGTTTACTCCTGGATGGAAAGAAAAAATGAGCATCAGAAGATGCAGGAACAAGAAATTCATAGAGTTGGAACACGAATGCCCTTCAGATAATCAGGGAAGAGGTATTACTATATATATATATTGGAAAGATTATAACACAAACCACAATACTCTTCTTGAAAAGAGACATAACTGCACTTATCATTTTTTAAATTTGATATTATAAATATCCCAGTCTTACCTCCACAACCCCAAAATGAAGTTTATCCTTAAGTTTGGTTTTCATGTGTAGTTGGAAAGTCTATTATGGGAGAAACCCCCTAAGTGTCCCCACCCCCACTCCCCCATCACAATCACCATATTAACATTGCAGTTAAGTTTTAAAGTATTTTCTAAGAACTGACCCTGACTAACTTTTTCAGACTTAAATATGGAATGTTGTTTAGTCTGAGTATCTTAATCTACAAATAAAAAAACTGAGCCCCTGGAAAGCTAATGGACTTTACCAAGACCAAGGATACAAATTCAGTTCTTCCAATCCCATATACAGTGTTCTGAGACATTACAGTTAGAGAAAAATTCAAGCCTAGAATTAGAATACTTTGTTATCTACAATGGAGAGAAATTCAACTATAATGCAAATATCATTTTTTTTAAAAATCTTATCTTACTTATAAATAAAAGGACTACTTATTAAAATCAGCACACTGAGGCCAAGAGCATAAGCCAAATGGTCTGTGGTCACAAGATAAAGGATAAAGTAAATAAAAGGACATGAAATAATCATTATTTAATAATTTTTGTAAGAATGCAGATTTTTGACAATTCAGGGAGATGAACAAAATGGAAACATAACAATATCTGAAAGGTAACTGAATTATCAGTTAATTTTCATTCCCTCCCCATCAGTCACTTTTATTTAATCATAATCATTTTATTTAATCATTTAAAAATAAATCTAGCTTGGATGGGAAGTAGAGAATTTTTATTTGAACTACTCTCTCCTCTAGGAAAATATGGAGGCAGAATTACTAAAAGTTAGATCCAGAACTTCTGGGGAAATTTTATTTTTCATCCTCTGGTTAACAATGTTCTGTCTTGGGACGCCTAGGTGGCACAGTGGATAGAGCACTGGAGTCAGAAGTACCTGAGTTCAAATCCAGCCTCAGACACTTAATAATTACCTAGCTGTGTGGCCTTGGGCAAGCCACTTAACCCCATTGCCTTGCAAAAACCTTAAAAAAAACACAATGTTCTGTCTTGCTGCATTGTTTTCATTTACTGTTGACCTATGTCTGTGTACTTTACTCAAACAGAAATAGCCACAGTCAACAGATTCTTTAGAAAGGAAGGAAACTTTGGTCCTTCCTGTGATGAGAGGATTTTTTTTTCCACAAGAACCAGGACCTGATCAAAAAACCAAGGAAAAAATATTTGTTCATCAACTTTCTTTAGCAAAATGAGTTTTTCCCACAACTACATGTGCTGACTTTATTCTAAATCTTTAGATTTTCACAGATCATCTGTTCTAGGCCTGAGAACCTCTCTCCCAAATTTTTTAAAACCTCACAATAATAGTGTAGGGCAAAAATTTGACAGAACCAAAGTAAATATCCCTAATCACAGAATAATAAGGACTACAGGACTTCACAAAAACAATAACCCCATTAGCTTGCCATAGTACTAGCCTGGTCTTCTAAGAAACTGACTTTAAATTTCCATAAGACTTTGGTGATTGTGATGGGGGAATGAGAGGGGGGACACTTAGGGGGTTTCTCCCATTATAGACTTTCCAAATACACATGAAAACCAAACTTAAGGATGAACTTCATTTTGGGGATGTGAAGGTAAGACTGGGATATTTATAATAGTGAATTAAAAAATAACAAGTCCAGTTATATCTCTTTTCAAGAAGAATATTGTGGTTTGTATTATAATCTTTCCAAAGACAGAGAAAGTGTCTCAGATAGAATAGGTTTACAAAGGACTCCTGAAATTCTTTTCCATAAAGTGATCATTCTGGAAGGAAAGGAGTCTGTATTTTCAACAATATAGGGGATCCCTGTTTGTGAAAACCCCTTTACCAGTAAGGCCAATTCATCCATGCTTGTACTGAGAGAGTTGCCTGGGGACAGACACTGAGATCTCATAATCACCCAACTAATATATTTCAGAGGTAAGATTTGAACCCAGGTTTGTGACTGAGGTCTCTTTTCATTTCCTACTGGTAGACCAGTTTGTCATATTAACTAATTTTACTGCTAGATGGTACAGGAATCCAAGTCCTAACAGGACAAGAAATAGAACAGAAAAAAATCATATTGAGTAGGAAAAAAATAGAGAATACATTAACCTTTGTAAACCCTAAGGCAACTCCAGTCAATTAATCAAATAGTATTTATTAAGTGCCCACTATTTAGAATGATAAGCATAGTGTCACACACCATATTAAGTCCTTGAGATGCAAAGAAAAAAAAATTCCTTGTTCACGAAGAGTATATAGTCTAATGGGGAGACAAACACAATTATGCATTAACAAAGAATATACAGGATAAGTTGGAAGTTGGTTGTCCTTCATTCTTGAAAAGTTCCAAAATGACATTATTTTGTAACTTTAACTGTAACTTTAACAGTGTAACTAACTGTGACTGATCAGACCATTATGAACTTGTAATGATCTATCACAGGTCATGTGAACATTTGGAATGGATTTGCTAAATTTGTCCATGGGAGTAATCACAGAAAGCATTAAAAAGAACTGGGGGGCAGCTAGGTGGCTCAGTGGATAGAGCCCTGGAGTCAGTAGTACTATTGAGTTCAAATCCGACCTCACACACTTAATAATTACCTAGCTCTGTGGCCTTAGACAAGCCACTTAACCCCATTTCCTTGAAAAGAAGAAGAAGAGGAAGAAGAAGAAGAAGAAGAAGAAGAAGAAGAAGAAGAAGAAGAACTGGGAAAAACTTCTTGCAGAGAGTGAGACATCAAGGAAGCTAAGGAAGCTAAGGGATGAAGTTGAGAAGGCAAAACATTCCAAGTATGGGGGAGAGCTAATAAATATTCATGGAGTTAAGATACATTGGGCTATTCTCTGGATTGAAGAGTATGTGAAGGGAAGTAAGGTATAAGAAGACTTGAAATA
The DNA here is from genome assembly GCF_037893015.1 of Macrotis lagotis. Lineage (NCBI taxonomy): Eukaryota > Metazoa > Chordata > Mammalia > Peramelemorphia > Peramelidae > Macrotis > Macrotis lagotis. The sequence goes on along the minus strand of NC_133658.1, from coordinate 666,613,762 downwards.
TAGGAAGAGACCAGGTTATGATGGACTTTGAAAGTCAAGCAGAGGGCGGCTAGGTGACGTAGTGGCTAAAAGCACCCGCCTTGAAGTCAGGAGTACCTGGGTTCAAATCTGATCTCAGACACTTAACAATTACCTAGCTGTGTGGTCTTGGGCAAGCCACTTAACCTCATTTGCCTTGCAAAAACCTAAAAAAAAAGTCAGGCAGAGGATTTTTTAAATTTGATCCTGGAAGGAATAGGGAAACAATGGAATTTAAGGAGGGGGAAAGGATGATATTGTCAGACTTGCATTTTAAGATCAGTTTAACATCACAGTGGAGAATGAATTGAAATGGGAAGAGATTTGAGACATGAAAACCAATCAGAAGGCTATTTCAAAAGACCAGTTTGAGGTGATAAGAGCCTGCACCAGAGTGGTAGCAGTTTATTGGGGAATGGTGGCACAATGTTGTGATTTTGTTCCCTTCCTATTTTTTTGTGTTTTTTTTGTTTTTGTAAAGCAATGGGGTTAAGTAATTTATCCAAGGTCATACAACTAAGTATTATGTGTCTGAGGTTGGATTTGAACTCAGGTCCTCCTGATTCCAGGGCCAGTGTTCTATCCACTACGTGACCTAGCTGCCCCTTGTGGTTGCAATTTAATAGAAGAGGAGGGTGTAATATAGAATAGATCTTCTGAAGTTAGAATTTTCCCGCCTAATTAGAGTGTGCAAGGGGGAAAACATGTGAGAGAAAGTAGGGAGTTGAGAGAACAAAAACCTAGATTTTGAGAACAAACTGACAATCTGGAAAGGAAGTCCTGGAATGGATATCTCACTTAGGTCCATGGCCATTATTAAGTATAATGGTCCCAAACAAAAGTAATAGCAGTGGGACAAAGAAAAGTCTATTTGTTTTACATTTGCTATGTAAAATGTTTCCATATTAGTCATTTTGTACAAGAAAACTCAAAAGAAAAAAATGAAAGAAATAATAGTGAAAGATAACATGTTTCAGTCTGTATTCAATCAATAACAGTTCTTTTCCAGAGGCAAGATAGTATGCTTCATCATTAGTCCTTTGGAATTGTCTTGGATCATTATATTACTATGAAGAGTTGTCATTCACAATTCTTCATCAACAGTACTTCTGTTACTGTATACAATATTTTTCCTGGTCCTTTTCACTTTCACTATGCACCAGTTTAAGTCCAAGTTTTTCTGAAATCATTCTACTTGTCATTTCTTACAGCACAATAATATTCCATTACAATCATTTACCATAGATTATTTAACCATTCCCCAAATGATCTACTTCCTTTGATTTCTAATTCTTAGTCAAAACAAAAAGAATTGCTATAAATATTTGTACAAATAGCATCTTTTCCCTTTTTTGGATATCTTTGAAAATATAAGACTTGTAATAGTATTGCTGAATCAAAGGGCATACACAATTTTATTGTCCTTTGAACATAGTCCCAAATTGTTCTTGAGAATTGGATCAGTTCACAACTCCAACCAAAGTGCATTAGAGTTCCAGTTTTCCCACATCTCCTCAAACATCTATCATTTTCCTTTTTTGGTCATATTAACCACTCTGATAGGTGTGAGGAAATATCTCAGAGTTGTTTTAATTTACATTTTTCTTATCAATAGTGTTTAGAGCCTTTTTTTCAAATTACTATAGATAGATTATCTTTGACCATTTATCAATTGGAGAATGATTTGTATTTTTATAAATGTGACTCTGTTCTCTATATATTTAAGAAATGAGGTCTTTATCAGAGATACTTGCTGCAGAATTTTTCACCCAGTTTTCAACTTTTCTTCTAATCTTGGTTGCATTAGTTTTGTTTGTGAAACAAACTTTAATTTTATATAATCAAAATTAGCTATTTTACATTTTGTGATGTTCTCTATGGCTTCTTTGGATCTACATTTTTCTCTTAACTATATATTTGACAGCTAAGGTATTCCATGCTTTATTAATTTGCTTACAGTATCACCCTTTATGTGTAAAATCATTTTCCCATTTTAACTTTGTCTTGATTTACAATGTGGTATCCTGACCTATGCCTAGTTTCCACTATTTTCCAGTTTTCTTGTAGTTTTTTGTAAATAATGAGTTTTTGTTATAAAAGCCTGGCTCTTTGGGTTTATACTAAATTACTGTAGTCTTTTACAATAAAGTAATTTGTATCTAATTAATTCCACTGATCTGTCACCCTATTTCTTAATCAATACCATATTGTTTTAATAGTTAGCACTTTATGAGATCTGGTACAGCTAGACCACCTTCTTTCACATTTTTTTCATTCAGTTCTCTTGATGTTCTAGAGCTTTTGTTCCTCCAGATGAATTTTTTTTTCAATCTCTATAAAATTATTTTATAGTTTGAATGATATGGCAATCTATGAATAATTTAGTTAAAATTATCATTTTTATCATATTGGCTAGGCCTACTCATGAGCAATTAATATTTTTCCAATTGTTTAGATCTAACTTTTTGTATTTGCAGATAAAGTTTGTTGATGGTTTCAACCAAAATTCTTACAATTTTAAGGTAAGTTTCCTTTATTTCTATGCTCTCTAGTGTTTTCTTTTCTTTTCTTTTTGGTTAATACAAGACAATTGGGTTAAGTGACTTGCCCAAGGTCACACAGCTAGATAATTATTAAATGTCTAAGGCTGGATTTGAACTCAGGCCCTCCTGATTCCAGGGCCAGTGCTCTATCCACTGTGCCACCTCGCTGCCCCTCTCTCTAGTGTTTTTAATAGGAATGGGTGCTGAATTTTATCAAAGATTTATTTTTTTTTTAGGTTTTTTGCAAGGCAATGGGGTTAAGTGCCTTGCCCAAGGCCACACAGATTGGCAATTATTAAGTGTCTGAGACTGGATTTGAGCTCAGGTACTCCAGGGCTGATACTCTATTCACTGAGCCACCTAGCTGCCCCAAAAGATTTTTCTTTTTAATTTCTTTCTTTTCTTTTCTTTTTTTAAAGATTTTTTCAGACTCTATTGAGATATTTCTATTGGTTTCATTATTGATACAGATGATTATGCTAATAGTTTTCCTAATATTGAACTTGCCCTGAATTTCTGGGTGGTATAAATTTCACCTGGTCATAGCATATTATCCTTATGATATATTATTGTAATCCCTTTGCTAGTATTCTATTTAAAATTTATGCATTGACTCAGTTGTCTGAGGATCTTATCTCAAAGATAAGACTTTGAAGGTTTAGAACCTTAGAAGATTTAGAAGGGAAAATCATACTCACCCCCAAAGTGGGGAAAGTAGTTTGGAGCCTTTCTTTAAAAGTTTTTCTAGTGACCCACCACTGACATTTACTTGTTCTGCTGAGAAAAAAAAAAAAACTTACAGAAGATTAATCTCATATAAACATGGTAAAGGTAAAAAATGGAAGAAGAAATCAACTTTAACACCCCTGCCCCCTTTGATGATATTGTAGATCCCGATGACTCTAACTTGGAGGAAAATATGTTCTCTAAATCTATAGGACATCCTGACTGGAAGATGAGTGCCAGCTTTACTCCATCCCAGACCAGACAACAAGATCCATTAAGTTCTATAATGAAAGGTTTACATTCTAATGACAATGAAGGAGGCAGATGAGAAGGACAATGACTCCAAAATGAAGAGACTTATAAATACCAGAGGAGGAAGTCAGAGTTGTAGAGCTAGCTTAAGTGACAACAATGAAAGCAAAAGTTCTCTCTACAGGATGATCTCCTCACTGCCTTATTAAAAACAACAGCAACCAGATTCTGGAAGTGAAAAGCCCAAATACAGCAAAGCAAATCTGATAGCAAATAAAGAATGAGGATTGTGACAAAGCATAGCAAATGAAATATCAGAATTCCTTAGATGGTTAATGGCATTGCAGGAATTGCATGTGCTTCAGCAGATTGAACCTTATAGAAGAAAATGGATACTTTTCTATCATAAACACAATCTTTGTTCTCTGGTTAAAATCACAGTTTGTAAACTACAGAGTTACCTGTACAGAAACTTCTGGAACATACTGAAGATACAACAGCTGAATATATGGAACATTATCAGAATTCTTATTTGGGGGCAAGATGTTTTGTAAATGAAATAACTCTTCAGCTTTATTTTTCTTTAAATCCAGTCCATATCTTGATAAAAGAGACAAGGTAAAGTGACAAGATTCAAATGATCACTCTTCTTATCAAGGATATACTAGAGTTAGCCAGGATAGTCTTGGGGAAGAATTTCCAAGTCAAAACAAAAACTTATTCTTATTAAATGTGTATTGTATCATGTATCTTTCTGTGGGGCTCCATTCCAAGAGATGATCATGTCCAATACAATGTCTTATACTGGATCTATTTATTATTGCATTCAACTCTTTTGTCATTGAGGGAATGACACCACACACACTCCCTTGATGCAGGACCTATGTACTCCATGGATGTACCCATTTTTATGGCACTTACTGATGACTATTTTAGTCCCTTGAAATGTTACAATTCTATTTGTCTCTTTTATCCCCCCTCTCAGTTCTTAAAACAAATTACCAATTAAGAAGGGAGAGGGAGGCTATTTCCTTTGGTGTTTTTCTGCTTTGAGTTGGATCCAGTCTATCTGTGTCCATTCACTGATCTTGGATCTTGGTAGAAAATGTACCAAGCAGGACCAAATGACTTGCTCTCTAGCCTTAATCAGTAAACTAGTAAGACTTTTCAATAAAATGTTACTGTAAACTGTCCCAAATATATCATTGTACTATCATACTATCATCAACATTCTTTTGTCTATCTGAAAGTGAAGCCATTCCATAGGTTCATCAATTTTTTAAGGGGGGGGAGAGAATTCTGGTCTTGTTATCTAAAGAAACCTTGTAGGAAATTCTTAATTTGGAACTATTTATTTGTTGGAATTTTCAGTTCTCTATTAATGCCTGTGTATTACTGTACCTTTTTTATAAAATTGGACTAAGAGGTTTGTTTGTTGATGTGTTCTGCTTAGACTTTTTAACCTTTGAAAAATTAAAATGCTTTCTTTGAAAAAAATTCTTTATTGTCCTACAATAGCATTATATTATGGATTGACTATATAGTTTAGGTAGCATACTTGTGTTTCCAGAAATTTTTCTTCTTATGATTAAAATAGAAGGGATCTGTCCTGTGCCATGCAGAACATAAAAGATAATTCTTTTTCAAAAATAGGGAGAGGTTAAAAATACTTTTGATGCTGTTACTCCATTCTTTCCATAGATTCCCTAAGTCCTTGTTTTAGGACCTCATTCCTCTGAAAGAAAGAGGAATCAAGAAATAGTTCTTACTCCAAAGGTTTGTTTGATGGATTGACTTTTAGGAAACTTGATGCTTGTTGATAGTATCTCTAATGTTTACTTTCATGCTAGATACCTTCTTTTATTTATTGGGACAAGTGTCTATATAGTAAGTGATATTTAATATAAATGTGGATTCATAGTTGCATTATTTCTACTTAAAATTGGAAGTTTTTTCATTGTTTCTGTCCAAAAAAAAGTCTTTTTTTCTTTTAAAAAAAATAAATTATGATTCAAACTATGCTCCATGGAAGGTAAGAAGTAACAAGTACACTTTTTTCAATGAAGAAATGACTCAGTGATTATTGGCATGAAATTTACTTGAAGTATTTTTTTTTGAAAAGTCCACATTTGTCTGTGAAATCACAGAATAATTTTCTTTCTGAATCATTTTTGATATTTGGAGGTTAATATTGGGTTTTGTTTTTTAATTTTGAGGCTACAGGAAAGTCAATGTTTATATGAAACCATTTGCAAATTTTCACAGCAGTCTTTAAAAAAAAGTTGACCTGCTAATGTACAGTCAACTTGATATCTTTTTATTACTTAAGCCCTATTATTACATATGCATTTTGGACTTGACTTTTCTAATTAAATTTTGTGGCAAAAAATTCAGAATATGGAGAGGGGAATAATCTTGCATCCATTTTACAGAATTGTTATTTACATAAAGAAATTTTATCTATGAACTTAATGGTCAAGTACAATAAAAATATGTGATTTCTAAAGAAATATGGAAAAAATTATAGTTATCTACTTTGTAGATGAACTCAGATCAACATTTAGGATATTCATAAATTACCTTGAAAATATTGCCAAAAGTAAAAAGTCTTGGGTCAAAATTGGGAAAAATATGACTATACTATTCTAGGTGATAGCAAAATTCATTTCCCATCAAATTCTGAGTAAATAAGAGTCATGCAGATCCATTTTTTTTTTAAAAAAAAAAAGGTTTACATTGGCTACATTAATCTAATTTTATATGAATAATAAATCCTTTTTTAAATTAAAAATGAAAATTTTGCTTCAATATTCATTAGGGGAAATGGTATACAGTTTTCTTTCCTGTTTTGGATCTTCCTGCTTTAAGTATCAGCAATATTTGTGTCATAAAAGGAATTTGGTGGGACTCCTTTTTTGTCTTGTTTCTCAAATTGTTTATATAGTATTGGGATTAATTGTTCTTTAAATATATGGTTGAATTCACTTGTGAATCCATCTGGTCCCAGAAATATTTTCTTAGAAAGTTCATTGTTCATGGTTTGTTCACTCTCTTTTTCTAAGATTGCGTTATTTAAGTTTTTATTTCTTCTTCTGTTAATCAGAATAAAATGTACATATATATGTGTGTATGTATGTGTCCTTGAAGATAGTCATCTATTTTATTTATATTGTCAAATTTATTGTTATATAATTGGACAAAATAGCTTCTAGCAATTGTCTTCATTTCCTCTTCAGTGGTGGTCACCCCTTTCATTTTTTGATACTAATAATTTGGTTTTCTTCTTTTCTTTTTTTAGATCAAATTAACCAATAGTTTATTGTTATAATGTTTTATAAAACCAGCTTCTATTTATATATTTAAATATATTGTATATATATTTATACATAATGACTTTCTTATTTTCAATTTTATAAATCTCTCATTTTATTTTCAATATTTCCAATTTGGTGTTTAATTGGGGATTTTAATTTTTTTGGTGGTTCTAGTTTAGTTGTAGGTCCAATTCATTAATCTCTTTCTTGTCTGTTTTATTGATGTAAACAATTAGAGAAATAGAATTTCCCCTAAATACTTCTTTGATTGCATCCCATAAAGTTTGTTATGTTGTCTTATTGTTACCATTTTCTTTTATTGAAATTATCAATTTTTTCATGATTTGTTCTTTGACCTATTTGCTTTTAGGATTAGATTATTTAATTTCCAATAAATTTTTAATCTTTCTTTCCATTGTCCATTATTAAATGTAATTTTATTGCATTATGATCTATTTCTGCTTTTCTGCATTTGGTTTTGAGGTTTTTAGGTGTATTAGGACCCAATTTTTATGTGAGTCCATGTACTACTTAAAAAAGGTATATTCCTTTCTATTACCATTTAATTTTCTCCAGAGATCTATCATTTCTAACTTTTCCAGAATTTTATTACTCTAACTTCTTTGTTATTTTTTTAAATGAGATTTATCAAGTTCTAAGAGAGGAAACTTGTAGCCCCTCACTTGTATGCTTTTATCTATTTTCTCCTGAAACTCAAATCCATTATTTAGACCCATCTAAAGCCAAAATTTAGATGCTATTCCAGTTGGTGCATTTTTGTTTAGTATTGATATGACTTCTTTGTCTATGGTGCCTTTCAGCAAGATAAAGTTTCCTTATTTATCTCTTTTAAGATTTGTTTTTGCTTTATCTGAGATTTATATCCGGTTCTTTAATGTGGAATTTTCTAAATCCTGTGAACCCCTACTATAGCTCCATGGCATTTGGATTGCTTCTTTTTGGCTGTTCGCATTACCTTCTTCTGGATCTGTGAGATCTGGGATTTGTCTATGATGTTCCTGGGATCTCTTTCAGGTGGTAATAGGTGAATTCTTTCAATTTCTATTTTGCCCTCTAGTTCTATTATATCAAGGTAGTTTTCTTCAAAAATTTCTTGAAAGATGTCCAGTTTTTTATTTTAATCATGATTGTCTGGTAGTCTAAGAATTCTATTACTTCTTCTGGATTTCCTGCACTTCCCTAAGCTTTTTGTGCTGGAACTCTGGGTCTTTACTGCTTGGCTTCTTGTTTCTCTGAAAGGTAGGCTTCTCTTATGACTTTTATAGGGTGGGAGACTACCTGTTGGCCTCCCTTGGGTTCGGAATTAGCTAGCTTACCTTCTCTAGTATTGAAAACTTGCTGCTGTATCCCTATGATAACAGCATTTTTCTGGTGACTGATCTTGGAGGAGAGATCTTGTTGGTGGTCTGCCCCAAGGGTGAGGCCCAAGGGTGAGGCTTACTATGGAAGCAGGACTTCTCTAGGCATGTAGTACATGCCCTGCCTAGGCAAAAAGAATAATAGAACATCTTGTTTTCAAAGCACTAGAATTATGTTCTTGAGTTGTAATGGGAATAACATGCCACATATGAAACTTCTCCCTTTAGGGAAATTTTTGTTTTCTGACTATTCTTTCCTTTCTTGAAAATTTTTAATTTATATCTATCACTGACACAATAACAATATGGAACTTATTACCATATTGTTATTTGCAAAGTGTCAAACCAGATATATCCTTTAATGACAACTAATATTTGATTTGTTTTTCTGCCTCTTCTCTCCATTCTCACTAACCAATTCTTTAGCCTCAGTGGCACATCTAATCAGTCTTCATTTTCTAAGACATTCAATAGTCCCCTGCTAATTTTACATCATAATCAACAGTTTGCTATGGTCACTACTCCAGAGGTCAAGTTTGTTCAGCACCATGGCCAGAGAGTTTTCTGCAGTTGCAATATATCTTTCATATGGTATTTCATTCTACTGTGAAGTAATGATTTATGTGGTAATATCTTTGCAATTTTATAGAAAATATGAAATTTAGGAAGGTCATAATGCTTTTTGTATAGTATTATAAAGTACATAGTAGACAATAGATTCACTCAATGAGTGAATTTAAATTCAATACATTCACTGCCGTCCTGGATCACCTATGAAGATAAACTTTGGCTAACATTATTAAGAAGAATTTAATTGGAATCAGTGTTAAGTAGTATATTTGAGTCAAAATAATCAATTTCACAAATATAAGCTAAGGAAATGACCCTAAACATTTGGAAAAAATCACTTTAAAATATTATGAACTAGAAAAATCAAAAAAATATATAAACATTTCTATATTTCAGGAAATCTAGAAAAATAAAATTGTATATGAAATCATTAATCTATTACAAATGGATTCGAAAGTATATTAAATTTAAACATTATAGTGGTATCAACAATGGTTTGTTTATGAATTCTTTTAAGTTCCCTTCTCTCTTTAGTTTTTAAGAATGTCTCATTGATACTCTTTAATTTTTTTATTTGCATCACTTGTCCCCCCCAATTCCACTAAATAAAATCCCTCCCTTGATCTATATCTATCTATAAACATAGAGACAGACAGACAGATAGATAGATAGATGCAGTCAAACAAAACAAAATTATATTTTATTGATCATGTCTGAAAATTTATATCACATTCTTCTGTAATACATCATCTCTCCACTAAGATATGGTTCATGTTTCATCACCAATCTTCTGACATTATGATTATTCATGGTCAGAGTATTTTAGTCTCTCAAAATTATTTTCCTTTATTTAATAATGCATTCACTGTACAAATGGCTCTCTTTATTCTCACTTTATATTAGTTCCTAAAAAATCTTCCAATTTCTTTGAATCCATCCTTTTTGCCATTTCTTTGATTAAATAAGATTCTCTCATATTCATATTTATTCACTATTCCCCAATCAGTGGGGAAACAACTTAGTTCTCAGTTGTTTATTACCACTAAAAGTGTTATTATAAAATTTTTATATATTTTGGGTATTTTTCCACTGAAGTTTTTGAGATATGTACCAAGGAAAGATATTATTAGATGAAGTAGAATGTATAGTTTTCTAAGTTTGGGGGATATAGCTTCAAATTGCTTTTTAGAATGGTTCAAACAATTCACAGTCTATCTACAATGCATTATTATTAATACTCTGGAGTTTTAGTGAACCGCATACTATATATAAATCAATTGTGTGATGTTATAGACAAGAGAATTAATGGAATCTTAGACTACATTAACAAGATTTCAGAGGTGATATTGCCACTGTACTTTGCCCTGGTCATATCATATACTCAAATCTGAGCCCCACATTGATAAACTAGAAAGTATCCTGAGGAGGGCAACTAAAGTGTTGAAATTCCTCAGGTGCATACCAAATGATCAGTTGAAGGAACTGGAAATATTTAGCATAGAAAAAAAAAAGAGAAACCAGCTGCAGGGCAGGAAAGACATGGTAATAGCATGTAATTATTTGAAGGATTGTCAACTGGAAGAGAAATTAGACTTGTGTTTGTTCCCAGAGGAAAGAAGAATTGGGAGAAATGCATAGAAGCAGCAAACAGACAAATTTAGGCAAAAGGTAAGGAAAAAGCATCCCAAACTGCCTCAGGTTGCCTCAGGTGGGAGGGAGATCCTAGAGCTATTTAAGAGATATTTAAGATATTTAAGAAAAGGTTGGATATCAAATTATTTGGTAGGTTGCCAAGGGTATTTTGTTCAGGTAGGAAGTAGGAATAGGTGACCTCTCATAGCCATTCAAATTCTCATTTATCCTCAAAATAATTCTTTTTCAGAGCTATTTGTTAATCAACAATAATAACTAATAATATTAACAGCTAATATTATGAAACTCTTACTAGTGTCAGGCACTGTGCTAAGCAACTTATGGTTATTAACTCATTCAATCTTAAAAACAACCCCAGGAAGTGGGTGGTATTATTAGTCCTATTTTACAGATGAGGAAACTGAGTCAAACAGAAGTCAAATGACTTGCCAGGGGCACACAACTACTAAGTATCTAAGGCTGGATGTAAACTCAGATATTTCTGATTCCAGCACCAGTATTCTATCCCCTACTTCACCTAACTGCTCCAACAATAAATACCTAATGTTAAAATATAGTGTCTAGTTGAGAATGAATGAACACATGTTTCTTGAAACAAGTTCCTAATCCTTTCCCCCTCTTATACTCCTTTCATACCTGGGCATCAATTGAAACCTGGCTTTCTGCTGAAGACAATATATCACTTACCACCCTCTCTAAGATTATCCCTATGCCATAACCAACTAAGAAGGTTATGAGAATGAGTTCATGCTCCCCACTGCTACTTCCAAACACTTGTCCTGAGCCTGCACTCAATACCTCTCCTCTTTTGATGTTCAGTGCCATACAATTAAATCATTCTATCTTGATCCTTGTTATTGATAGCTAGGAACCTTTGGAACATTCCGCTACATTTATTTGATTTCAATATCAAGTTTATAATCTTGCTTTCTACTCCAGACTCTGCATAGCATCCTTAGTGACTTAAGGTTTCATTTTTATGACTCTTTTGACATCCTGGCTGTTCAGTTCATTAGCCTCTTCAGTTCCCATGACTTTCATTAACAATCTACCTTTGCCACTACCTTAGATGTCAACATCACTCCAAACTGCTACGCTGTGAAATTTTCCATAGTTGCAAACTTGCAGCCTTCTGCCTCTCCCATCATTTTATTCTTCTGACCTACTTGTCATCCTCCTCATAGCTTCTTGTGCATCTCTCCTTCCTAGTTCTCCAAATTCAGCACCCCCATTTTCTTTTCATAGACACGACCTTGGAATCAGCTGTGTTAAAAATGCACTGGGTTGACTATTCAATCTTTCCCATTTGTTTATTGTACCACCTAATGCCACCTCAGGACCGTTGATGTAATATACCATGATCTGAGACTATGGACTAAGACTATGGACTAACATAAGCAGTTTGAAACCTCCTAGAGGCCAGAATAAGAAAAATCCATGACAGAAGAATTTAGGAATAAAAGATGAGAAACTTGATGATAATTGTAGAGAGTCAGTCAGTGACCTAAGAGATGAAGGGAAGGACTAGAAAAGGAAGGGAATGTCTAGATTCAAAGAAAATCCAAACAACAAGTCTAAGACAGGATTCATAGATCAGATTGGAATGATACTCAATAAAAATGATAAACATTTCAAAACGAGTTAACATAATTTTCTTCAGTTATAGTACTATTCTTTAAATTCATACTTTTATATGCAATCATGCAAGACTAAGTCAGCATTTCAACTTATCACTAAATTAGTTGAAGATGAATAATTACCACCAGTAGTTTCTATGTTACTCTCTAGGAAAATATCCTTTTCTAATATTAATAGACACTTTGTCCTTTAGAAGTTCCTAATCTCCAACTATTTATCTTCTTTCTCCTTCCATTAAGCTAGGGCACCAGAGGAAGACCTCCTGATTTGATCAACTACAAATTCATATTATTTAACCTCAAATTGGCCTCCATACCTGTACAAAATCCTTTTTTAATCTCTGATTTTTTCTTTATCACTCTTCACAGAACTTGTTCCAACTGAAGTTTAAAAAGGAAGGAATAGCAATCATGGCTTCAGAGAAGGCAAGAGCAAAAAAAAAAAAAAGAAAAGAAAAAGACCTGATTAGAAGACATAAATAGGAAAATAGCATTATGTTGAAAAGTATCTTAGATGGTGAATTAATCCCAATACTAAATATATATATGTATGTGTATATATATATATATATATCAAAGAGTAAAGAATCTGAATAATTAAAGAAAAATATAATGAATTACAAGAAGAAATAGATAATAAAAGAATAATGGGACACCTTTATGAATCTCTTTCAGAGGAAGACAAATCAAATTTAAGAAAAATAAACAAGAAAGAAGGTAAGAACTTGAGTAAATTGTAGAAAATCTAGATCTGATGTTTCTGTGGTCATTATTAAATAGGAATAGGAAGAAGTCTACATATTTGTAGCTATTCATGACATCTTTGAAAAAAATTGTTCATATATTAGAACATCAAAATCTCGCAAACAAATGCAGAAAAACAGAAATTTTAAAAACATCTTTGGAACATAATGCATTAAAAGTATATAATTAATTAAAGTGCAGCTGAAAATTATTAAATTTAACTACAGACTAAAGAACAATCCTTCAAATGTTTAGGTCAAAAAACAAATTATGGAAATGATAGCTTCATTAAAGATAATGATAATAAAAAACTAAAAAAAATAATGATAATAAGAGACAATACCAAAATATTTGACTTGGTCAAAGAAGTCCTTAAAGGAAAACTGATATTTCTAAACACTTAAAGATAAAAATAACTTATCAATGAATTAAGCATGCAGCTAGAAAACTAGAAAACCAATAACTTTAACTCCCAATTAAACAATAAAATGTAAATCCTAAAAATAAGATTAGCAAAATTTGAAACGAAAACATAATAAAGAAAATTAAACCTTTTAAAGAAGTGTAGAAAAATATTAAGTGATTTGATTAAAAAATTAAAAAGGAAAAACCAAATTACTTGTTACAAAAATTAAAAAGAAAAATCATAACAAGCAAAGAAAAAAATAATGAAAATTACTAGGAACTACTTTGCTAAATTATTTGCCAAAAAAACTAACAACCAAAGTTAAATTTGTGAATAGTATATATGTTACATATATAATGCCCAGATTATAGAAGAAGAAATAGAATACTTAAATAATCCAGTCCCTGAAAAAGAATTGAACAAATCCTAGATGAGTTCCCAAACGAAGAAAAATAATCCAGATCGATAAAATTTACAAGTGAATTCTCCCAAACATTCAAAGAATATTTAATCCAATATTACATAGGCTGTTTCAAAAAATAGGAAATAGGGGCAGCTAGGTGGCGCAGTGGATAAAGCACCGGCCCTGGAGTCAGGAGTACCTGGGTTCAAATCCAACTCAGACACTTAATAATTACCTAGCTGTGTGGCCTTGGGCAAGCCACTTAACCCCACTTGCCTTGAAAAAACCTAAAAAAAAAAAGGAAATAAAATGGTTCTACCAAATTTCTTCTTTGATACATGTATGATCTTGACGCATAGTCTAGGAAAAATCAAAACAAAAAAGAGAACTGTAGAAAATATCCCTAATAGGGGTAGTTAGGTTGCAGTGGATAGAGCACCAGCCCTGGAGTCAGGAGTACTTGAGTTCAAATCCAGTCTCAGACACTTAACTGTGTGGCCTGGGGCAAGCCACTTAACACCATTTGCCTTGCAAAAAAAAAAAAAAACTAAAAAAAAATTCCTAATGAATATTGATAAAAAAATTTTTCAATAAAATGTTGGCAAGGAAACAATAGCAATGCATAACAAAGACTATGACCAGGTTGGATTTTTCCAACAATGAAGGATTGATTCAAGATTATGAAAATATTCAATAATAGATTCTGTTAATAACAAGAACAAAAGCCAATAATATTATTAAATCAACAAATTCATGAAGAAGACTTTGACTATTTGTATTAAAAAAATACTATAAAAAAGGAATAAGTGGATCTTCCCTTACAATGATAAGTATAATGATAAATGATATTTTTAGAACAAAGAATGAAAATTACAATTAGTGATAAATTAAAGAACTTTCAAAGAGATCAAAGGTAAAGCAAGGATGTTTATTACCACCACTACTGCTTGATGTTGTACTGAAAATTCTAGCTATATCAATGAGATAAAAAAATAAATTCAGACAATAAATACAGACAAAGAGAAAACAGTCATTTGTTCTGTCAAAACCCAAGGGGACTTTGATGTAAATAAGCTACTCATTGTTTTGCTCTACCCTATCCCTAGACCCTAAAAAGAGGTTTTAAAAAAATCACACCATACCCCTCTTTTTTTCCTTCATATTGATTTGGAGATAACATGATAGTTGATATAAAGAACCCCAGAGAGTCAATAAAAATTAATTAAAACAATATATTCAGCAAAGTATCAGAATATAAAATAAATCTACATATATAATCAACATTTCTATATATTACCAGTAAAATCCATCAGAATAGACTCACTAATCACACATAAAATAACTACTAAAAATATAAAACACATGGAAGTCTATCTACCAGGGTATACAGTGGTATAATGATGTAAGAACATCATTATAAAAACACCCTTTACACAAATAAAGACAGACCTAAATAATAGGGGGAAATATGAATTGTTCGTGGTTAAGTTGAGCCATTGTAATAAAAATATAACACTATCTAAACTTTTCTATTCAGTGCCAAAACAACCATAATACCAAATGACTATTTTAGAGAGTTGAGGAAAACATCTAGAGTTTTTTAAAAAGGCGGCAAGAATTTCAAAGAAAATAATGGAAAAAAGTAGAAAGGAAGAAACAGAACAGACTTCATACTATATTGCAAAATGGTAATCTTTGAAACAATTTAGTATTGGTTTTGTTTCTCTTTCTCTTTATCAATAGGGAGGGAGGTTAGAGAAAGTAGATTTTACTTCAATGAAAAAATAAAATTTAATTTAAAATTATTCTGAACTTAAATGCAAAAAATGCATTTCCAAACTCATATTATGACCAAAAAATAAAGTGGATTCCATATGAAATCAGGAATCTCCATTTTACAGAACTAATTTTTTAAAGCATATAATAAATTCTACAAATTACTTTCAAAACTGTCCATTTTGGCTGTGCTTCCTTATGAGCTTCTTTCTTTATGTTTTGTGCATTTTTAAAAGTGTTATAATGGTCTTTAAAAAAAATTCAGTATTGCTAAGCCCCTGACCTTCCTGACCTCTTACTTCTGCAATTAAATTTCAGAAAGGAGAATGTTTGTACTACATTATGATATTTCTCTTCCCAATTGCTTAACTACAGTTACGTTTCTAGGGTTCTCTAAATTCTTAAGTGTATTTCAAATTTTCTTCTCAACTTTGGTATTTTCATTAGGAATGCCTGAAAAAAATCCTTTCTTTAGCTTTATTTTAGGAAAATTATTCTTAGTTGCAACTCCCCTTCTCCATCCCTCCCTGCTCCATCCCTCCCTCTCTCTCCCCCATGTCTGTCTGTCTGTCTCTCTCTCTCCCTCTCTCTCTCTCTCTACCTCTCCCTCTCCCTCTCCCTATCTATCTATCTATCTCTTCTCTCTTTCTCTCTCTCCAAATATATATATATATATAAAACATATATATATATAACATTTATGAACATATACCTATAAATACATAGATACACGCATATGTATGTATTGCTTAGAAAATACTAGCTATGATTTACCTGAAACTTTTCTTTTTTTTTACACTGTTCTTTTAATGAGATAATCAGTGAATTCTTTTTATCTTTACTTTGTCTTCTGGCTCTGTCAGATCAGGGTAATTTTCATTTATGATTTCTTAAAATGCAGTGTCTTTGCTTTTTTAACAGACTTTTCAGGAAGTTCAATTATTTTTTAAATCATTCCTCTTTGACCTATTTAAAAACACAATTTAAAAAAAATCCATTATCTTACCATTTCCTTCTATTTTTCAATCATTTGATTTGTTGTAATATTTCCTGCTGTTTCATGAAATCATTGATTACTCTTTGTTTCTAGTTTTCAGGGATTCCATTTCTTATATAAGATTTCCTTCTAAAGTAGATTCTTTACTATGTAATTTTTTTCTCTTTCTAATTCTTTTCTCCATAATTTTATTTCTTCTAGGTGTTTACTTCTATAAAATCTATTTTTTTCCTTTGTGTCTCTGCTTATCAGTATTATAGAATTAGATTTGCAATATTATACCACATAGTGCTTGATTTACTCATCTCTCCAGCATCAGTTAATGATCAGGGTTTTGTATCAAGGCCTGCCCCCAGCTGAGATGACTGGTGGGACGCTTGATGCTTCTCAGTCTTTACCTTGGACCCCTATCACATATTCTGAGTGTATCGGAGATTAAACTTGATACTGGGTCTTCCAGGCACATGCACATAGACATAGACATAGACATAGTTATAGTCACAGACTAACATATAGACAAACACAAACTCATATATACACATACATGTGTGTTTTCACACTATGTTCTATTATATCCTGAAACTTCTTAGAAGTCCTTTTTCTTTAATTTTTTAAATTTTATTTATTTAAGGCCTTGAGGTTAAGAGACTTGCCCAAGTACACACAGTTAGGCAATTATTAAGTGTCTGAGACTGATTTGAATTCAGGTCCTCCTGACTTGGACACCTACCCTAGAAGTCCTTTTTCTTCTGATTCAAGCCAAATGGTCATCTGGAACAATATTTTTGAATAGAAATTTTTTTCCTTCTCTTTAACTTAAGGTATATGCTATATGTAATTATAGGACAGATAGGTGGTACAGAGGGTAGAAAGCTGACCCTGAAGTCAGGAAGATTGACATCCTGAGTACAAATCTGCTCTCACACACTTACTACCTGTATGACCTCCTCAGTTTCCTCATCTGTAAAATAAACTGGAGAAAGAAATGGTAAACCACTCCAAAATTTCTATTAAGAAAACTTCCAATAGGGTCACAAAATCAATCAAATAACAACCTATGTAATTATTAATCTATAATGTTATAAAAGAAAATGTAAAATTTAATCAATACAAGAGCTTGAGGGCAGCCTTAGATTGGAAGTGTGCTTTCTCTCATATATTGATTGCTTGCATCTTGGGCACAATTTATTAATTCAAATAAGGCAGCTTAGTAATGTGCCTGCCTAGATGAACTGAAATATGTCACAGTATATACTACTCCTAAACAGTATGATAACCCAAAACTATTAGAAGAAATGTTTAAATTTCCACTTCATGAGTAAATGAATAAGCTAAATTATTAATCCTCCTTTAAAAAATTAGATTACATAATTAATTAGGTTTTAATTTTGTTTTCTGAATTAAAATGTAACAGAATATTTTTTAAATCCTTTGTTTTAATGTTGTTTGAATGGAACAAATGCTTGTTGCCAGTATTTAATTATCAGAAATTAATAAAATAATCAATTTATTAAAAAAGTCCATACATACATATATACGAAACATACATGTGCATATTGAAATATTTACAGATATGTATATATATGTGTTGTGTATATGTCTATATAAGTAACAAAACACATTTATATGATGAATTAAGGTTTATAAAATATTTTTTATATTATACTCCTGCAAGCTAGGCAATACAGATATAACCATCCCTAATTTATAATTTAGGAAAATGAAGCCAAACTAAATTTAAAGATACTATAGAAACCTGTCCAACTCAATATTTTAAATCATAATTTCTATTTACAAACACATGCATAATCTTTACACAAATCTACTTTCCTAATGACTACTTTCTTTAATAAAGGATTTCTTACCTTCTACCTTACACCTACTTATTTTAAGAATGTAAGTCATACCTACTTAAGATGAAGAATCCAAGAATCCCTATGTTACTTTTCATTTTTTTATCCAAAACTCCATACCACATTATTGGAGAATGTTACTTTTTAAATTTCTTGTTGTCTCAGGTTATTGAGTCAATCACATGCCATGGCAATCTTACTTCAAAATTGCAGAGCAAAGAATTTACTTAATAAAAATGCTGACTCTGAAGAGAACCTTGTGGTTTGCCTAAGAATACTTTTGACTATTTTTATAATGAAAAACAAATTTTATTAAACATGATGTCCCTGACTTAACCATATATGAATTAAGAAATAACTTATTTAAAGGAAAAAACTCAAGACATTTTCCACTTCTTTGCGAGAACTCATGCTTTTATAATTTCTTTATCGTTATTACAGTAAAGCTTCAGTAACTTCAGTTACTCATTCAGAATTTGTGGTAATTCCATTAGAAGTGTCTAAGTTGATTTTTGCATTGTCAATGAAGAAAAGATTTGCCAAACAAATTAGTTTAAGAATACTATTGAATTAAGAGATTAAATTGTCATAAGGCACTTTACATGAAATTTTTTTGTATACAAGCAATATAATCTCAATGTAAGCAGAAATCAGCTCTATTCAAATTGGCCCATGGGAATGCTTGCTCCAAACCACTGATGTAAGCTGATTAGTGTAGGATTTTTATCAGGTAAACTTTGCTAGCTCATGAAAAACACATCTTTGAAAATAATAAAATTGCATTTTCTTAAAAATATTCTATGAATTCAGATATCTTTGGTAGTTCAATTTGACCTTTCCCATTTGTATTGACAAATATTATTATATTTTGAAGTCTTTTACAAGAAATGTAAAAATTATACTAAAGCTAATATTGTGTAGAAAATATTAGAAAGGACATTCTACTTGTGTCTATATCTCTATCTGTGTCTATGATTTTCTAATAAAGATTTTATTTATTTTGAGTTTTACAATTTTTTCCCCTAATCTTACTTCTCTCCCCCCACCCCCCACAGTAGGCAATTTGCCAGTCTTTACATTGTTTCCATGTTATACAATGATCCAAATTGAATGTGATAATTGAGAAATCATATCCTTAAGGAAGAAATATAAAGTATAACAGACAGCAAGATCAGAAAATAAGATATCAGATTTTTTCTAAATTTAAGGTAATAAATAGTTCTTGGTCTTTGTTCAAACTCCTCAGTTCTTTCTCTGGATACAGATGGCATTCTCCATTGCAGACAGCCCCAAATTGTCCCTGATGGCAGTGATGGAATGAGCAAGTCCATCAAGATTGATCATCACCCCATTTTGCTCTTAGGGTGTACAATGTTTTTTCTGGTTCTGCTCATCTCACTCAGCATCAGTTCATGCAAATCTCTCCAAGATTTCCCTGAATTCCCATCCCTCCTGGTTTCTAATAGAACAATAGTGTTCTAAGACACACATATACCACAATTGAAGGACATTTACTTGATTTCCAATTCTTTGCCACCACAAACAGGGCTGCTATGAATATTTATGTACAAGTGATGTTTTTATCCTTTTCCATCATCTCTTCAGGGTGTAGACCCAGTAGTGATATTGCTGGATCAAAGGGTATGCACATTTTTGTTACCCTTTGGGCATAGTTCCAAAATGCTCTCCAGAAAGGTGGGATGAGTTCACAGCTCCACCAACAATATATTAGTGTCCCAGATTTCCTTTCCAACAAAGATCATTGTCCTTTCTGGTGTGTCTATGATTGTTCCTACACATGGGACTGTTTTGGTTTCCTCTATCTGAGCAGTGTTTGTGAAAGATAAAGAATTCTAAAAACCAAACAAACTGGGACTATCCCTGTCATACATGAAGGTAGATTAAATTAAGTAGATTCCATAATTTGCATGTCAGCAAATGTTTCTAAAGTTCAAAGATGTTTAAGGGCAGTTTGGTCTTTTAAACCCCCTAAAGACATGCTTACTTGTGGTATTAATTTGATTCTCTTGGCAAAAGCAAAATTAGCCTCACTAATTAACATAAAATATGACTTTGCAGAGAATAAGTTAATAAGGCTTTCCTGGGTGCCTAGATAGATGGATATATATATATATAGAGATATAGATAAATATGTAGATGTACATATGTATACATATATATATATATAAAACTAGATTTTAAAAGGAGTCAATTCTCTCAAAATGCAATTTTATCACATTATAATCAAAGCCCTAATTAGTTTGAGTATTCATTAATGGATCATATCAAGTTTTAGGGAGGTATCTGGTATCTAATCACAAGAAATTATGCTTGGTCTTGTATGATTAAACAACCTTATCAATGCTTTGGATGAAAGCAAGTTGCCTGCTTATCCAAATTGTAGATGACATGAAACTGAAATGACAAGGTTCAATGAGCTAAAATGATAGGGCACAATTTTCAAATGAAGGAATTCAAGCTATATAAAATCATATGAAAAAATGCTCCAAATTATTATTGATTAGAGAAATGCAAATTAAAACAACTATGAAATGTCACCTCACACCTATCAGATTGGCTAAGTTGACAAAAAGGGAAATCGTCAATGTTGGAGAGGTTGTGGGAGCACTGGGACATAAATGCATTTTTGGTACAGTCGTGAATGAATCCAAACATTCTGGAGAGCAATTTAGAGCTATGCCCAAAGACCAATAAAATTGATCAAACCTTTTGACCCAGCAATATCATTATTAGAGCTATATCCACAAGAAATCATAAAAAAGGGGTAAAGATTCACATGTTCAAAAATATTTGTAGAAGCTCTTTTTGTAGTAGCAAAGAATTGGAAATCAAAAGGATGTCCATCAATTGGGTGGATGACTGAACAACTTATGTATATGAATTTTATGGAATTCAATTGTTTCTATAAGAAACCATGAATGGTTGAACTCTAGAGAAGCATGGAAAGAATTACACAAACTGAATTACACAAACTGATGCTGAGTGAAGGGAGCAGAGCCAAGAGAACATTGTATATATTAACAATAATATTATGAATTGATTAATTATGATGGATGACACTCTTCTCACCAGTTAAGAGATCTAGGAATACCCTGGGAGACCTATTATGGAAAGTACCATTCACATCCAGAAAAAAGCACAGAATCTGAATGATCTCCATGTTCATTTAAAATAAATTTTTTTTTGTACTGCTGGGAAAATTGGAAGTTAGTATGGAAGAAACTTAGATTAGACCAACACCTCACACCTAATACCAAGATAAGATCCAAATGGATACAGGATTTAGACATATAAAACAATACTATAAGCAAATTAGAAGATCAAGGACTAGTTTACCTGTCAGATCTATGGAAAGGGAAGCAGTTTATGACTAAGGAAGAGTTGGAGAGCATCACTAAAAACAAACTAGATTATTTTGATTACATTAAATTAAAAAAGCTTTTGCACAGACAAAACCACTGTAACCAAGATCAAAAGAAATGTAGTAAAGTGGGAAACAATCGTTATAACTAATGTTTCTGACAAAGAACTCATTTCTAAAATATATAGAGAACTGAGTCATATTTAAAAAAAAAGAAGCCATTCCCCAATCGACAAATGGTCAAAGGATATGCAAAGGCAATTTACAGATGAGGAAATCAAAGCAATCCATAGTCATATGAAAAATTGCTCTAAATCATTACTTATTAGAGAAATGCAAATTAAAACTTCTTTGAGGTACCACCTCACACGTATCAGACTGGCCAATATGACCAGAAAGGATAATGATCATTGTTGGAAGGGTTGTGGGAAATCTGGGACACCTATTACATTTTTAGTGGAGCTGTGAATTCATTCAACCTTTCTGGAGAGAAACTTGGAACTACACCCAAAGGGCAACAAAAATGTGCATACCCTTTGATACTCACTACTGGGTCTATACCCTGAAGAGATGATGAAAAAGGGTAAAAACATTATTTGTATAAAATTATCCATAGCAGCCCTGTTTGTGGTGTCAAAGAATTGGAAATCAAGTAAATGTCCTTCATTTGGGGAATGACTTAACAAAATGTAGTATATGTATGTCATGGAACACTATTGTTCTATTAGAAACCAGGAGGGACGGGAATTCAGGGAAACCTGGAGGGATTTGCATGAATTGATGCTGAGTGAGAGGAGCAGAACCAGAAAAACACTGTACAACCTAACAGCAACATGGGGACAATGATCAACCTTGATGGACTTGCTCATTCCATCAGTGCAACAATCAGGGACAATTTGAGGTTCTCTGCAATGGAGAATACCATCTGTATCCAGAGAAACAACTGTGGAATTTGAACAAAGACCAATGACTATTACCTTAAATTTAGAAAAAAAAACTGATATCTTATTGTCTGACCTTGTTATCACTTCTACTTTATGTTTCTTCCTTAAGGATATGACTTCTCTCTCATCACACTAAATTTGAATCAATGTAAAGACTGACAAATTGCCTTCTGTGGGGGGTGGGGGGTGGGGGGAGGGAAGTAAGATTAGGAGGAAAATGTAAAACTCAAATAAAATCCTTAGTTTAAAAAATTTTTTCCTCATGTTTTTCCTTTCTATCCCATGGTTTTCTTTCTGTTCCCTTAGTCCTAATTCCTCATAGACAAAATGACTAATATGTAAACATGTTCAACATAAATGTACATTGCAACATTCACTACACAGTTCCCCCATGGGGGGGGGGGGGAGAATGGAAAGAATTGTATAACTATAAATAAACAAGTGGATGAATGTTGAAAAACTTTCATAACATGTACTGGAAAAATATCAATCAAAAAATAAAATGCTAGGTCAAAATAAGATAAAATTTGATAGGCATGAATATAAAATACTATACTTGGGTTCTAAAAATCAATTGCATGATTCCAAAATAGGTGAGGCATAATAAACAGATATGTTGAGAAGGGGGGAAAGGGAAAAATTAAATGATAACTTTATTATATTTTTAAAAGGAATAACAAGTTGTATATAATAGATTTATAGTTTCATGTTCAATCATCTTTTTTATTATACTATGTTATAGTGATGTGCATCAGGGGAGGCAAAGGAGAGACAGTCAAGTCTGTCTCCCTGAAAGAGACATACGTGTGCAACCTCTGTTAGGTTCATACAGTCCATACCCTGACTTTGATACTATGTATTCTCAGACATGAATACCAGTGTACATCACTGATATGTTATGGAAACACTTGTTTTATTTCATAAATTGAAAATAAAATAAATTCTAGCATAAAAATACCACTTCTAGTTTTGTAAAGCATCTTTATTTTGGAGACAAGGAAACTGAGTTTGAGAGGTTGTACAAAGTCACATAGTTAGTAAATGTATACTATGGGATTAAAATCTGGGTTTTACCACCTCCAAGTCTAGAGCTTTCACCATTCTACTACATTTCCTTCAGTTGAAAGAAGTGAGGATGTTTAGTCTGGGGGGGGGGAGAAAATATATGGACAATATATCAGAAATCTTGAAATATTCAAGTGATTATGTTGGAAAGGAATTAACCTTGTTCCATTTAGGTCTAGAAGGTAGAGTAAGGAATAGTGGATTGAAGTTACAGAAATGCTATTTTGATGACATAAAGTAAGAATTCTTAGCAATTAAAGTAGTCCTGCTGCCTTGGAAGAAAGTGGATTCTTCTTTACTGGAGATGTTCAAGGAAAGGCTAAATGGTCACTAGTCAGAAATGTGTGGTATATATATATATATATATATATATATATATATATATGTATATATACACATATATATGTGTGTATACATATATACATAGAAATACACATACACACACACACACACATATATATATATATATATATATATATATATATATATATATATATATATATACACCTAAAGTAAAGTATGGAATACTATCCAAATATTTTAAAATCTTACCTGTCCCACACATTTACCCAAAGTAAGTATTTTTAAAATGATTTTAATGTGAAGAACAATTGTACTGCTTGTAAGATGTCTTAGCAATAATCTTTTTTTTAGGGTTTTGCAAGGCAAACGGGGTTAAGTGGCTTGCCCAAGGCCACACGGCTAGGTGTCTGAGACCAGATTTGAACCCAGGTACTCCTGACTGCAGGGCTGGTGCTTTATCCACTATGCCACCCAGCTACCTAGCAATAGTCTTAAGAATAAAGAAAACCTACTAGAATCATAGGATCTTGAGTTGGAATGAACAAATCAATCCACAACTAAATGAATCTACATTACACTTATCCCCAGTAAACAATCATCCAATTTTGGCTTGAAAATATCAAGTTAAGGGGAAGTCATTATCTATCAAAACATTCCATTCCATTTCCTAGCATCTGTAATTGGTAATGCAGCTGAAATTTGTCTCTCTGTGAATTCTGACAAGGAGAAAATTTAATCCTTCTCCCTCAGAATACCTCCTGATATATATTTAAAAACAGCTATTGTGTTTCTGATATTTTATCTTTACCAAAATAAACATCCCAGTTGCCTTCAACTTTCATATGATACAATTATGAATCCCTCACCAATCCAGCCACCCTCCTGTGGTTGCCATTATTGACATCTCTCCTAACAAATGTCCAGTATTGAACACAGTAATATAGATATAGTTTAACTGGAGCAAAGTAAGAAAAAATGAACATCTCCTTCATTCTACACATTATGATTCTATTAATATTCAATATAATGCTGAATTAGCTTTATTTTTTGTTTTTTTAAGCCACTGCTTACTCACACTTCCAGTTATCTGAACCTCCTAGGTGTTCTCATGAACTTCCATCTAGTCATGTCTCCCCCTTCTTATACAAATGAATTCATTTAAAAAAATTTTAACTGTGGTTGTTTACATTTACTCTTAGCTGATTCCATCTTGTCTGGTTGAACCCAGAGCTGACAGTATCATAGAATTTTTAACACTGGAAAGAATTTTAAAGCTCATCCATTTCAATCTCCTCATTTGATAATAATTCTGTTATCCACAAATTTGATAAATAAGTCTTAGGGCTAAATCTCAATAAAGAGCTCCAATGTAACAGGGCTGATCACAAAGCCCTGAGGTTCTCCAATAGGAGAGTATTTTCTATTTTTAAAGTTTCTCATCTGTATCATTGACTAGTAGGAATGATGGCTATGCATCAGAAAACAGTATCATCTCAAGAGAATCAAAATATGCCAAAGAAGAATGGCAACAGATGTGCTAGGAATGGCTCTAGGAACAAATATTTTCATTTTACCAAAAATGACTTGGAAGTGATAAATGTCAGAAAGGACTCCATTTGAGAGCATGTTTAACTAGAAGAAAAGATGAAAAGCTCATAGAATGAGAGTAAAGGATAATGGATGGATGATAGTCAATTTCAGCTAGCATTTATACAGCAATTTAAGGTTTGCAAAGTTCTTTACAAATTTTTAATGTTATCATAACAATCCTGAAAGGTAGGTGCTACTATTATCCCCATTTTACAGTTAAGGAAACTGAGGCAGGCAGAGAAAGTGACTTCCCAAAGTCACATAGTAAGTGCCTATGGCTGAATTTGAACTCAGGTCTAACTATTTTCAGGACCATTGCTCTATTCACTGTGTCACCTAACTGAATGAATAGCACAGCTATACATGAAATGGTAAAAGATCAGAAGTAAGGTCTCTGGCAAATTAGATATATCTTCTTTGGATTTATGGATTAGGATTAAAGTTGAAGCATAGAGAGCAATCACACAGGATGAGAAAGGGCAGATGGGTTGTTAACCTGTGTAGATTGAAGAAATCCCACAATGAGAACATGGATCTAGCAAAGTGGTTTCTTGAGTTCAGGAACTCGAAGTTCAAAGACATGCATTTCCAGTTCCTTTTTTCTATATTTAAATATAATTTTTTAATCATAATATAAGTTCTTTTACAACACAATATCTGCATAGCAAGAAATCATCAACAACATAGCACATATTATGTCATCATAACTCAGAATCACCTCAGTTTCCTTGTCATTGTTTGTGCAGAGATAATATCTTTGAGGTGAGGAAAAATAGAACACAAAGTAAACATAAAGGTTGAAAATAATGTTGCAATATTAACAGATTAACGCCAAGAGAAGCTACTTTAAGAGGCATCACTTTCCTGTTTGATTTTTCTGCATCAGCTTGGAACAGGAAAAAAAAAGATCAACTCTAGGGAACTGAAACTAGATGAGAACCACAAGGCAAGAAATTTGAGAACATGATTTCCTTATATCATTTGGAATAGACCCGAGTCTCCTCTCAGAAGAGAGCATTGCTGAGAATTCTTCTCAAGAAGAATTATGATCCACATAATGGAGAAAAGATATGGCACGTGAAAAGCTATGAATGAGTCTGATAACCAGAAACACAAAGAAGGTCCTACAGCATTGAACAGATGGCCTACATTCTGTCACCAGTGATGGCTTTGAGAGTATTCTATGAAAGAGCATAGAACTTCATGATGACAGCCTCAAAAGGTTAGAGATAAACAGCTCTTATTTCCATTAATCCAAAGTAAAAATTATTCCACTTTTGCTAATGAGTTATTGTGTGATCTTGGATAAGTCACTCTCTCCAGGCCTCAGTTTGCTCATCTAGAAAAATGGAGAGAAGTAGAGTCAGACAAAATAATCATTTAGGTCCCTTTCAGTTTTAAAATTCCATAATACACCAGTAGTATCTTCTTCATTCCCCCCCCAAGCTGAACTTGCATTGGTAGACCTACTTTTATTAAACTGGGAGTTTGCCAAAGGATTAAATTTTTTTTAAAATAAGCAAACCATCTATTCATTTTTGATCAACCATTGCTCAACATGACAAAAGTATAAATCTATCAAATACCAGATTTGACAATCTTTTGCTCAATTCTTCAATTTTTTGGTCAAAACAGCTGGATTATTAACACATCCTACCAAGTTTGAGAGCTCCCAAAAAATAATTTGTGTCCTACTCTATAATTTGGAGAATGTGAGGGAAATCCTTGGATCACTGCCAAGGACAGAAGACAGGGCTAGTCAAGCCACTGATATATTTGTGGCATTTATTTTTTAAAAAAATCTTAGCAATGATTTTTTAGATTTTGCAAGGCAATGGGGTTAAGTGGCTTGCCCAAGGCCACACAGCTAGGTAATTATTAAGTGTCTGAGGCTGAATTTGAACTCAAGTCCTCCTGACTCCAGGACAAGTGCTCTCTCCACTGCACCACCTAGCTGCCCCTGAGAATATTCTTAAGGACAAAAAGTGTGAGGAAGAACTCAGTCTTCTATCTTATTTCCCATTACCAATACAAGCAAATGATGTGTAGGGATCAATACATATTTTAGGGCTATAAGTCCTTGCTAATTATTGTAAGAGTTATTTTTATTCTTTCCTCATTGATTTACATTAGCTTCCCATTAAGTATTTTATTCCTTAATTATTTTTTTTCTTGATCCCTGTATACTTTCCTAACAATTAGTGACTTTTTCAAACTTCTTTTTAGAGAATTTTAAAAGCCTCAGTCAAAGCCCTCCCAGGTATTCTCTTCCTTGTCTTGAATTCTCATCTCCTTGTATCCACCTCACTTCCTTTTCCAATATCTAAAAGAAGGAAATATTCCTTAGACTCTGAAATACCAAGTTCTTTACCCTTTCCTAAGACCTGATCTCTCTCCACCTAATGATACAGCATACTTGGAATTATCCTTCATTTCATAAACATAAGTGAGTACTCCAAGATACAAAATCAGAACTCAAACAATGAGCAAATGAGGCATGGACTGGGACCTAATCAGTACTGAATGGATATTGTTTCAAACTGAGACCTGGGAAAGATAGTTTTAAAAGGCCAAGGTCCTCCGCTCTCAGGGCCATTGCCACTAGTTCTACTCTGTATTTTGCTACTGGACCCTCAATGATTCTAGAGGTGGGGCTATGCAAGTCTTCAGTCTCCTTCAAAAGAAACTTGAATCCAATTCATTTGTAAGTCAAGATATCATCCTCCTGCTCTCCATTGATCTTCTTTAAGAAGAATGAACAACAAAATCAAAGGTTGGGAATCAATGCTCCACCCATAACAAATAGAAAAGAAAAATCTCAGTGAATAAACTGTTGGAAGTATTGGTAAAAAACAAAATATTTCCAATGAAGAATCCCCATCACGGGGATTGATGTTTACAATCTATAAGATAAGAAAGCATTATTGTTTCCTTTTAATAGAAGGAACTAGACTAGAACAGAAGGTGTAGTATGGATAACCTAAACTTATATTGTTCTTTCAGATTTGCAAAGTGAAGACAAGATGACAGAAAACAGGCAGCAAACCAACTGAACTGCCCCAATATTCCCCTCCAAAGAATATTAAACTCATGCATCAAATCAATTTGGAAGTGACAGTCAATAAATGGTCAAGGTGAGACATTTTTTCCATCCTAAAGACAACTCAGAATATCAGAGTAGAGGTCTGTAACATTAAGATGAAGGCTTACCAAGAGCTCACCAGCAGAAGGACCTTGGAGGCAGCTCTCCAGAGATGGTAAGGGGAGTTTGGACAACTGGTCAAAAAAGAATTACAAGGAACCTTTGCTGGCACCTGGTGCAGTTGTTGTATTGGGGAACTCTATTGCTCAAATACAATTTAGAGAAGGATGCTTGTGGTAAGTCACAATGGAGCAGTGGTCCTGGTCACAGTTCAAAACCAAAGAGAAGCACTTAAACTTATGATTACAGGAGAGCATAAACTTGTCCTGAATGAAGACCAGAGCTCAGTCAGGAGAGCAGTGAACACACATCTCCCAAAATCACTTCACCTTGGAAATACCCAAAACTTGTAAATTCCCCAGAACTAGCTCTTTTTTTTGTAGTTTTTTTTTGAAAGGCAAACGGGGTTACACAAGGCCACACAGCTGGGTAATTATTAAGTATCTGAGGCCAGATTTGAATTCAGGTACTCCTGACTCCAGGGCCAGTGCTCTATCCACTGAGTCATCTAGCTGCCCCCCGGAACTAGCTCTTTACAAAAACACAAATTACTTGAAGCTTGCTTTAAATACCGAGATGTCTATCCCAAGATGAGCAGAGCCCAGCTTTAACATAAAATTCAAAGTCAAGTAGACTGGAAAATTAGAAAAAAAATACTACAGTAGTGGGAAAGACAGAGACAAACTCAAAAGAAAACAACATGAAAATAGCTACAAAAAAGTCTTAAGAAAAATGCTAATTTTAAAATAAAAAAGAAAAGAAAAATGCTAATTGAACCTAAGCCCATCAATAATTTCTAAAAAGTTAAAGAAATAAGGGGGATTAGGGAAAAACTGAGAAAAGGGTAATGTATGAAAAATATAAAAAAGAAAATTAAGAGATTGGTAAAAGAGGCATGAAAAATATTGAAGAACTGGAGCAGAATCTATTATGCTTCAGTTGAAGTAAAAAGGCAACGATAGTATTCAGTATCACATACAAAACAAAAGCAAAAATATACCCAATTAAAACAAAATCAGGAAACCACATTTTGCTAAAAGTTAAAATAAGCCATGAAGTAATAATAAAAAACATTTATAGCAAGTTTCTCTGATAAAGGCCTTATTTCTCAAATATATAGGGAGCTAAGTCAAGTTTTAAAAATATGAATCCATTTTCCAATTAATAGAGTTAAAGGATATGAACAGGAAATATTAAGAAGAAATCAAAGTTATCTATAGTCATAGAAGAAAAAGCTCTAAATCACTATTGATTGAAGAAATGCAAATGAATATAGCTCTGAGGTCTCACCTAGCAGAAATGACAAATACTGGAGGAGTTAAAGGAAAATAGGTTCACTAATAAATATTGATTGATGGAGTTTTGTTACCAGTCCAATAATTCTGAAGAACAATTTGGTACTATGCCCATAGGGCTATAAAACCGTGCATACCCATTGACTCAACAATACTACAATTCAGTCTGTGCCCCAAAGAGATCAAAGAAGGAAAAGGACCCATCTGTACAACAATATTTGTAGCAGCTCTTTTTTTTATACTGGTAAAGAACTGGAAATAGAAGGGATGTTTATCAGTTGGGGAATGACAGAACAGACTATGGCATAGAAATGATGAAAGAGTAACTTCAGAAACAAGCACACACTAAGTCCTATATGAATTGATACAAAGTGATGTGAGAAGAACCTGGAGATCCTTGTTGCAATGGGGTAATAATGATCAACTATGAAAGATGTGGCTACTCTGATCAGCCAATGATCTAAGACAATTCCAAAAGGACTTATGGTAAACTCAGTTGCAATCATTTTCTTGCTTTTTTACTTTTCTTGCCATATTCTAATATGGAGATAAGTCTTGAATGATGTCATATTTTTAATTGATATTTTTCTTGCTTTCCATGGGTAGGAAAAGTATAGGAGGGAAGGAGAGAATTTGGTACTCAAAAAATTTTAAAAAGAAAAGAATATTTAAAATAAAGAAATAATTTTGAAAACAACAACAATGACAAAAGGGTTTGCAAACTGTTATCTTCACAAAAACCCTGAGAGATAGGTAAATTATTATTTTTTACTTAGAGTAGGAAGAGAGAGCTATGTTTTTAAGTTAGAGAACCAACTTCTCAGGGTCTTAGTTTCCTCATCTGTAATTGAGAGGATTGAAATAAAAGACCATCTTCCATGATAAGTAATTTATGAGACAAAGCAACATGAAAAGAACATAAATTATATTCTACATTATAAATATCAAAGTCAATTGTGTCTTTGAACACTTAATATTTTCAAACCATAGTCTCATTTTACTCAGGACTTGTCAATCTCTTTGTGTCATGGATTCCCTTGACAGACTAATAAAAGTTTTTACTGTCTCTTCTCAGTTTTCTCATCTCTAACTGAGGACTTAAACTAAATGATCATCTCTAAACCTTATGATCTTACTGCTAATCAGACTAAGACTTGGTGAAATTTAGCAAACTCCTCCAGGTTCTTTGGCTAGGAAATGATGGAAGTTGAGACTCAAACCTAGGTATTATAGGATACCTTTTCCCTATACAAAAGTGTGTTTTCAAAATTAGATTCAAACAGAAATTTCAGTAATCAGGATGTTCCTCTTATTGCTGATTAAATCTTACTTTTTTAAAATTTATTTTTCTTTTTTCTTCAGTTTTCTTTTGCAACATGACTAATATACAAGCACATTTTACATGACTTCATATATATATATATATATATATATATATATATATATATATATGTATATATATAAAATAGATGTCAGATTTTTTTGCCTTATCAAGAAAGGGAGAGAATTTGGGTTTCAAAAAAGTATAAATGATTTAAAATTTTAAATTTAAAATGTTTTATATTAATTAGGAAATATTTACCAAAATAAATAAATGTTTTTAAAATGCAATGTTCCCTTATTCAAGTGTTTCAGTTTTACTTGCCATGTCACAAATAAATGCTGATCTAGTAAATTATTTATGATTTCCAGCCACAAGTTTATAGGTTTTTATTTTCTTTCCTCATAAACTTGAAAAATTTCTCTTTCAAAGAGAAGTCCTGTAGCTTAATCCAGATTTAAAGAAAGAAGCACTTCAACTAATGTCCTTGGCAGAACTGTCATGTGTGGTTGAATAAAAACACCCAGTGCCTGCCAATAAAGAGAGGGAGGCAAGGAGTTGAACTTTGCCTTACATTTCAGTCTAGGAATCTACAAAACTTCTAAGGTTTTAATGTTATATGTTTTCATTCCATCCAACCCACAAAAGGAATCAAGTTCATAGAGGTCTAAGAGAGTCAGTTTCCTGACTGAATAGTCTTATTGCCTGGAGAAAAACAAATATTGTGTAGCTGCAAAGAGACTGTGCTTCTTCTGGTTCCCTTTTTAATAATCAATTCCTTTATTATAAATGAATAACAATCTCCAGCATCTATCTAGCCCTTTATAGCTTACAAAGGGCTTTTACTTCCATTCTCTCATGTGATCCTCACATTCCCCTCCTTGAGTTAGAAAATATTATTGTCCTAATTTATTTTTTGCTATTGTTTCTTACTTTTTTCTCGATTACATATAAATTTTTAACATAAATTCTCTCCTTCCCTCTTCTCCTCCCTCCCAATCCTAAGAAGTTAAGGAATTTGAAATAGATTATATATGTGAAGTCATGCAAAATATAGTTTCATTGTAGCCATGTTGCCAAAGAAAACAGAAGGAAGGAAGGAAGGAAGGAAGGAAGGAAGGAAGGAAGGAAGGAAGGAAGGAAGGAAGGAAGGAAGGAAGGAAGGAAGGGAGGGAGGGAGGAAAAATTTTAAAACTAAGCCTCAGTCTATATTCAGATATTATCAGTTCCCTCATTTACTTTCAGAAAATGTTTTTTGATGACTCAGAATTTGTCTTTTGATTGACTAATGAATATATATTTATTGATTGCTGCTAGATACTTGGACTGGAGACTGGAAGACCAAAGACAAAAAGTGAGGCAGTCCTTTCCCTCGTGGAAATTATATTCAACTGAAGGGACAGAGCATATTTACAGAAAAAATAAGGTCAGGATATATTTTTTTTAAATGGATATACATACTGTAGCTAAGTCTGATCAAGGCAATGACCCCAGACAATTCCAAAGGACTCACAATGAAACATAGTATACTTCTCCAGAGAGAAAACTGATGAACTCAGTACAGATTGAAACAATTTTTTAAGCTTTCTTATTTTCCTTGGGTGGTTTTTTTTGTCTCTTTTCATTTGCAACTACACTAATATGGAAATGTTCTGCATGATTTCACATGTATAATCAATGTCAAATTGCTTGCTTTCTCAAGGAGAAAGGAGGGAGGAAGTAAGAGAATTTGATACTCATTTTTAATATGAATGTTAAAAAACATGTTATTGGGAAATATTTAATAAAATAAAAATATTCTGGAAAAGAAAAACTGTATTCACTGTGTGTGTGTGTGTTTGATAGTAGGAAGCTAAAAATTGTAAGAATCACAAAAGGCATCCTGAAAGATATGACACATGAACTGAACCTAGAAGGGAGTTAAGGTATTTCAGAGATGGGGGTAAGGAGAGAACATTCCCAGGCATAGGAGCATAGTGGCTGGCTTTTAGGGATCTGCTTTTAAAATAAATGGTTAAGGAGAAAAATCTTTATCTCGGTCATTTCTGAACTCTTCCAGAAAAAGAAAAACTGGTAACTAGATACTATGAGCAAGTTGAACCCTTGATCTGAGCCCCTAGTATACTCCTGACTTTTAGTAATCATGAGATTAGACATGTGCACACTCCTAAGCATTTTGTCCTATCTCTGGTTTCACTACTGTCCTAGAAAGACTATTCATGTGATTTGTTACAGACTCATTAAAAGTGCTGAGTCACACTAAAAGTGCTGAGTCACAATGATATGATGTTGTCATGCATGATCTCCTTAGGGAATGAAGGAATTGGCTATGATGAAAGCTAAGAGATGTTTAACTAAATAATGACCAATAATAGAACTTAATAACAGTCTACTACAGGTGAATACTTACTCAGCCCAACCCTCCATTTGGGTTCTGCTGTCTTAGCTCAGTTTCTAGGGTGACATACTAGAAATCTGTTCATTAAATGAACTAATGTACAATATTTTTATATACAAAGTTCCTTAGGGAACTTATTTTCTATTTGGAGTTATGCACTACATAAAAAGAGACCATTTGAGGAGTATTGTCTAACAACTAGGAATATCAGGAAAGGCTTCTATTGGAAGATTGTTCATTAACTGAGATCATGAAAAGAAACAAGAGATTTAAAAATGAAGGGGGAGAAGGGAATGTATATTGCAAACAACTGGGAACATGCTTTATCCAAAACAATGTAGGTTCATCTCTCCCACACTAATAGTAGTCATCTTTTCAGCTGAAGTTCTCTGCAAACTGGAACTGAAATAACTAACAACTCCCCCTAGAAGATTTTTTTATATGTGAAAAATCCATTTACTGTTACTTATTTCACACAAGGAGCCTGATTAT
This sequence comes from Macrotis lagotis, assembly GCF_037893015.1. Classification (NCBI taxonomy): domain Eukaryota; kingdom Metazoa; phylum Chordata; class Mammalia; order Peramelemorphia; family Peramelidae; genus Macrotis; species Macrotis lagotis. The sequence goes on along the minus strand of NC_133658.1, from coordinate 666,579,499 downwards.
AATATACCTTATGTCTAGAAATTTTCTTTTCAAATCATATTTGAGAGAATTGTTTGTGTTCATATGGTCCTGGAGTAATGAAGTAGGACAAAAACTACTGTGAGCTGTCTCCCTCATGGAACTTCTATTTTTTTTGTCTTGTTTGTTTTTTTTAATCCTGATTGTAGATGAATGAGTATCCTGAGATTTTAATGCTTGGGTGACTGATAAGAAAGGAAGATACATCAAAGTCATCCAAAGTCACACTGACAAAGAGAGAGCTGGAGGTAGTGATAGCAATAGTCAATTCTGGCAGCCCTTAAGTGGGACTTATTTGACCCAATCAAGAAAAGAACTAGCCCATCTCAGTATAAAACAAATGGTCCATCAGCTCTACCATATTGTGAAGTGAACTTGATGGTCTTCCTTGAAGGAAGAAAAGGACTCAAAGAGGTTAAAAGTACCTATTCAGGGTTGAAGGAGAAAATGTTTTATACATGCCTACTTAAGCTTGGGCTCACTTTTTCCCAGGAACTAAATGAGTACAAAAGGGAAAATGAGCCAACCTCTTTAGAATATTTTTGTTGGTCCTATCTTTTGCTCTATTTTCTCAGAAAATATCCTTTTGTAAAATCTAATTGATATCAACTGGTTAATCAGTATTAGGGCAATAAACGGATGGGGACATATAAGTGATGATTTTAGAAAGTTCAATCATCCAGCAACACTGAATTATGAAACAATCAGCCCTGAGTTTGTGGACAAAAACTTGCCCATGCCAGTCAGAAAGTAGTCCTGGGAGGAAGATAACACTAGTAAAAAGAGTTGGGAAGGGCCTGAGACATAACATAATTAAGTACCTTTATTTTATTGATATGGGAACTGAGGCCCAGAAACATCCCATAACATTCCTCAGGTCATTCAGATGTTCTGTTTCCATAATCCAGGCTTCTTCTCCTAAACTGGAGGTATCAAACTCACAAAGCCAGATCGAACTATAATCGGGAATGTCTAACAAAATAAATACAATACTACAGAGATAGTGTTAATTTACAATTTTCTAAGGAAATATGTTGCCTACAGGGATCCATTTCTATTTACAGTTTGATACTGCAATGAACATACCATGGGGCTCTCTCCAATTGTTGAGCTCTACCCAAGACCTCATCATATGAAAAGGAAACATAGTTTCTTCATAAGAGATCATTCATTGGAAAACCAAGAGGGAAATAAACCCAACTGTGAGATAAAATTTTCCAAAGCATCACAATTATTTTTTAATGGAAAATAGTGATACAAAATTGTTTTGAACCATTTGCTTACTGAAAGAATTTCACTTGGTTACCTCATGGAAAAGAACATCCAAAAAAGGATTGAGAATAGAGCTGGACTAAAGAAACAATGCATTTCAGAAACAAAAATAAGTAATGAGAGATAAACAGCCCACAAAAGAGCAAGTTGATTCAACTCAATTCAACAAACATTTATTAAACAGCTTCCATATGCAAAGCCCTGTGCTGGGAACTAGAGTATAAAAATGAAAAGTCAAAGAAGGGGTATAGATGAAGTACTTAAAAAATATTAAGAAAGATCACTTTCCACTCAGAGAATTTGGAAAGGCTTCAGAGAGAAGCCTTGGTGTCTGAGTTGAACTTTAAAGGGAAAAGAAGGAAATCATGGTACAATAAGAGTATAACTGAAGGTATTGTAATAGATGAGAAAAATGAGACTCAGAAATGTAAAATGATCCATCCAAGGTCAAATAAGTAGTAAGTGGAAAGCCAGGATCTTGGAATCAGAGCTTTACAGCTAGAAGGGACCACAGAGATTATCTCTTAGACATAGGGAGCCTTTTTTCTTCCAAGGGCCATTTGGAAATTTATAACATCATTCACGTGTTTTATTTGGTCAAACATTTAATTAATTTACCCAAAAAAAACTTTTGAGTACCACCTGAGATTGCCTTGGCAACATCAGACCAATAAGACTCTCCAGCTGGAGGATTCCTGTCCCTGACAAGCCCCTCCATTTACAGATGAGGAAACTGAAGCCCAGAGAGGTTAATTAATTGGTGTAAGGTCATCTAGTTAGCAAATAACAGAGCTTGGACTCAAACCTAGGTCCATTGACTTTAGATTATTAGGCTGATACTGGGAGGACAGTTATCTTAGTCATGAGAACACAGTTTATAAATTCTTAGGGCCTAAGATTGGCAGCATTAGTAGTCCAGGTGTGCAGCGTAAAATAAAGGTGGAAAGTTAGGGTGGAGTTCGATTTTATAGAGTTCTTGGTGCTAGGAATGACCATAAAAGAAAGATAAGATTTCTTTCTCACTTGTCTTTTGCCATTTATAACCATTCCTACTCTTCCCCTTCCCCACCTCAGGAAGCTGGGTGGTTATGCCACAGGAAATTTTCTTACAAAGCAACGGTGGCTTTTTCTTAGGACACAGCTGGAGCAGGAAGCAACAGCAGCAGCAGTCGGGAAGTACACTATGCCTTCTTTTGGGTCAGTACTTCCTGTTTCAGCTGATATCTGGGGGCAGGAAGGTAGTACATATAAATGAGAGAAGGGGAACTATTTTCCCAATATATCTTGTGGAACTCATTTAACATCCCTAAAATTCTCATGACTTCCCTTGGGAGAGATTAAGAGCCAGGTATATAGCTCATACCTGAGAAATTTCTTCTGTTGTGGGGCCAAGTCTACATTTAAAATATTTGAAACTACATTGTCAAAACATATTAGAATATTATATAATGTCATACTTAGTCTTTCCTGTTCCTAATTTGAAATATGTTAATGAGATCTGAAGCCAACTTTTTGTGGTTCTAATCTTCCCTGGAGTGACAAATTACAAATTATTCCCATTTATATCCTCCAGCAGCATTTCTGCCTGTCCAGGGTTCTTAGTAGATGATTTTAAAAGAAAGAGACTTCCTGCCAACCCTTTCAACTACTATCCCTTGTTTAGAAGTGATATGTTTAGATTTCTTGAAGATAGCTGTTTTGACACTGGGATCTAACCCAGACTATGTAATCCTGTGTTTTCAGGCAACACTGTCCAGTGTTTCCCCATTTATAAAATGAGGGTGTGAATATAAATATTAGAACATTGATTTGAAACTATTTTCCTTCTATTAATGAGCTTGGTAGGCTGAAACCTAAGACTCACTAGTTTCTAGATTTGATACTTGAATAAATTTACTATTTTCCTGTTGAGGATAACACAAAACTAATTTGCAAGTAGGAAATCTGATAGGAAGTTTGATTTTAACTGGGCTTCATGCCTTAAGAACACCCATTTCTTTTCCAAGACTATTTTACAATAGCCAGTCTTAGTATATTGAAACAACTGTAATTACACATCAACTTGACATATCCTAGGAGGGACAATTGTTCAAGGTACATCACCTTTAACTGGTCAAACCCAATGGGTAGCAGGACAGTCAATATTTTGTGGGAAAAATATGAGACAAATAGATTCATTTCAAGCTAACTAGACCTCATTCCTCCTACTTTAACCCTGCTTGGTTTAAATTGAATAACCGAAATTTCAGAATCATGAAACTGCTGATTTAAGGGGAAATACTAAAACTTTGGTAGTCATCAAGAATACATGGGAACATAAGAGCATCAGAGTTCAGAATATTAACAAAGAAAATAGGATCAAGACTTTCTTTTTCTCCTACACATAAACACACACACAGAGTCAATCAATAAACATTTATTAAGCAGTTACAAGGCACTATCCACAAGGAACTTAAAATCTAAAGGAAGAAAACAACACACAAAAGGAAGCCAAAAGAGGAGAGAAGATGCAGGCTTTCAGGTATGTAGAAATCCAAAGAGAGCAGCTAGGTGGGAAATGAAGAGATAAAAAGCTGAATGCCTTCTCCAAAGGAAATTTGTGGGAGGAGCTTCCCACCCTCCTATCAGAAGAATCCCCAGGTACAGAAGCACCTACTGAGAGTTGAGTTCCAGGATTGACAAAATCTTGCATATCAAATGGGACCCTCAAAATCATTGAGTCTAACCCTCTCATTTTCAAGATGAAGTTACTGAATCTTAGAGAAATTAAGGTTTACCCAGGTTCACAAGGCATTTAATGATAGGGTCAGGATGTGAATCCATGTCCTCTAATGCTAGATCCCCAAAGCATTCCACTTCCTCATATTTCCGTTGTTGCAAACTATATAATATAGCCCTAACTTATTATAGTACTAAAAGAAACCCTCAGAGAAATTGCCAGAAGTAGAATCATCACCACAACAATTTAAGCAACTTCTGTGACCCCTGACCAGAATCAATCTAGATAGACCAGAAAATCTGGTAAAGAGATAACAGACTGCATTCAAATCTCGATTTCATACCCAAGCTGTCCTGGTAAATCCTGAAAAAGAGTCATAGGATTTTTTGATAGTTCAAAAGTCAATGTTGTGATCAGATTAGTTTTAGTAGAACCTTCAGTAAACGAGAACTAATCATGTGACATAATTGAGGTGAGTAGCACAGTTGTGACCAGAGGAACAATCAATGCAACAGAGGGCAAGAGGGCTAAAACTGGGAGCAGGAGGAGGCAGAACAGGCTTTGCCAATTGATGAGTCACCTTCTTGAGCACAAGGAAAATTGTGCTTTATTTTACAGACTTCCATAAAGAGCTTTCTATGTAATTATTAACAGCTACATCCTGAACATTCTTTTAAGCCAATTCTGAAACAGAGAGGAGAGAGACAGAAAAAGAGGGGCAAATATAGAGTGAGACAGAGACAGAAAGAAGATGCAGAGAGAGACAAAGACAAAAGGAAGGAAAGATAAAGAAATAGGAGAACAAAGATTGAGAGAAATAAAGAAGACAGAGGGAGAGATAGAAACAAAGACGAACACAGAAACAGAGTGATTGGACATTCTTCAGTTTCATAATCTCTAAGATAGATTGCTTGATTTAACTATGAAATCTTACATGTAATCTTCACGTGATCCTGTACATTCTGCTTTCTTAATGGAGGATAGTCAGGGTCCTGAGAACTATTTCACTGTAATTTCTACTCTTAGAATCTAATTACTCAGGCATATACACACTGCAATCCAATTACTTTCTACTAAAATACTGAGAAGCTGACAGTAGAAGAGGAATCAAGTCTATTTTATCAATAGCTTCATCCAAAATCTTGAGGTTTGCAAAACTTTTATTTAGTTTGAGATGTATTATCAGTGTCTTGCCATCTCTATCCTATCCTTCTCCCTTGTGTCAATGAAATAAAGAAAACGTCTTTTCTTGAAGCAAAGCAAAGTAGGTAATACGCCAGAATCTTCTTCTTCATTCCCCCCCACCTTAAAATAGATTTTAATTTTCAGGTGTATATGCTTCATCTCATTTGAAGATCTCAATGATCCCTCCATATAAGTAGTACAGGAATTACATCTATAGTTTTCAGGTGTAGAAATTGAGGTTCAATAAAATGAGTGGTTCCCCCAAGATCCCACAGCTAGTAAATAGCAAAATGAGACTTGAGCTCAGACTTTTTGACTCAAATCCAATGTTCTTTCTTCCAGACCGTACTATTTTTTGATTGCATATACCATTAAGCAAAGTAATGGAATTATTGGATGCTTATTATGTGCCAAACACTGTGTTAAGTACTGAAGGTATAAATAGAAAAGAGAGAGTTGCTGCTTTTAAGAAGTTCAAATTCTATTTAGGGGACATATGTAAAAGTATATATATATATATATCTATATATATATATATGTATATATACATATATAAGCACAACTGCAGGGTAAATGGAAAGGTGAATAAATTCTACACCTTGTGGGTATATGGCAACAGCCAAACATCCCTTGGTACATTAACAGGGCAGATGGCAGTGCCCAGGGTCAGTATGGTGCAGTGGCAATATCTGAATGACTTTACTATTATATGGGAGAAAAAAAGACCTAATAGTCCAGCATTTTACTGAAAGTGTTGCAGTCAGTGTTTCCTAGCTTGGGCAAGCAGATGGGAGCAGTCATATCTACAATGTAGGAGGTGATCAGCCTACTACCAGTGGGAAGCAAGGAGTGGTCCCAAGGGATTGGGTAGTTTGAGAATTCTGGCTTTCTTCTTACAGGGATGGGAATGGAAAGGTCATTTAAAGGTTATTTAAGGTTATTTAAGAAGGGAAAAGAAGCTATATTTTAAAAAGCTGAAGAAGGACTGTTACCAGTATCTCACCTCATAGGGTCAATACAAGGGGAAGAAAAAGCAATAGGAGAAAGGAAAAGTGATAACCCTCAAAAGGTACTGTTCCCCTCCTGTCCTCCCAATGTGGTCTGACTGATCTGAGTCAGGGAAGTAAGCAGTGTGGTAGAGAAATTGAATTCTATGAGAATGGGGAATCTTTGAGAAAGTTAATTTTTTTTTTCTTATTGACTACTTAAAATACAGAATTTCTCACTTTTGAGCTGTGGCAACAGGTGTGGTTTTAGGAATAAATTGAAATAAATAAACTTGTAAGATAAATTGAATCAAATGAGGCTCTTAATGCAATTTACTCACTATCAAGCTATTAGGGTATTGTTACAGAGTCATAGAATCCATTATTTCAGAATTGCAAGGGATTTCAGTGTTGACTTGGTCCAATCTATACCTGAAGAAGACTCCCCTGCTTGCAAACCTCCACTGAAGAGCATTCTACTCCCTCCCAAAGCTACCCATTCTGTGATGAAATGAGTCTTATGGCTTTTCCTTTTCTCAGGATGTATTTTCTATCCATCCAAACTGGTTCTGTTATCAACTTCCCAGTCTTAGAAGATAGCAGCTATCATTTCCCTCCCACTTCCACCCAACTCTACACTTCCCACTTTAAAAAAATGCCAAGTATTGTTTTCTCCAAGCTAAATATCCCAATTCTTTCAATGGATCTTGGATACAATCCTCTGAAAATGTTTTTGATTTTTAAAAAGACTTTCATAAAATTTAATTCCCAGAACTAGTGGAAAATAACATGAAATCACACCAGAAAGGTAGGTTGGGACTAGTTTGTAAAGGGTCCTATATGCCTAAATAGGGAGTCTGAATATTTTCCTGGACAATAAGGAACAACTGAAGACTTTTGAGCAGAGAATATCATAGACAGATTAGGAAGATTATTTGGAGGTTTTCATACAATTCATACTTATTAGGATTATAAGAATTTTGAAAATTAGCATTAACTGGTCAGGATGACTGCTTCTCACTGTAATCAATGAATTACTTTAGTTCTCTTTCACAGATATGAGGGTTGCCTAAATCAATATCTTAAACTTGAATTTTAAAAAAGATACTATATTGAATTTGTATAATTAATTGTAGATATACATCATTTTTCCATACTTTCTCCTATTGAATCCTTTCATCACTACCGTTGTCCTTTTCTTACTTAACTGCTGTCTACCTTCAGTTTCCTCAACTATAAAATGGGAAAAGAATCGCATCGACCTCCCAAGGTTATTGTGAAGATTAAATGAGGTAAAACTTATAAAACATAGTATCTGGCACATTTGCTTATAAATTCTTGTTTCCTTCCTTTTCCTCCTTCCTATAAGGTCTGTAAGGCAAGAACTATTATTTTCATTTTAAAAATAAGGAAATTAAAGCTCAGAAAAGTTTTGCCCTGACCAGAAAGGACAATGATCATTGTTAGAAGGGGTGTGGGAAATCTGAGACACTAATACATTGTTGGTGGAGCTGTGAACTCATCCAACCTTTCTGGAGAGCATTTTGGAACTACACCCAAAGAGCAACAAAAATGTGCATACCCTTTGATCCAGCAATACCACTACTGGGTCTATACCCTGAAGAGATGATGAAAAAGGGTAAAAACATCACTTGTACAAAAATATTCATAGTAGCCCTGTTTGTGGTTTCAAAGAATTGGAAATCAAGTGAATGTCCTTCAATTCAGCAATGGCTTAACAAACTGTGGCATATGTATATGATGCAACACTATTGTTCTATTAGAAACCAGGAGGGATGGGAATTCAGGGAAGCCTGGAAAGATTTGCATGAACTGATGCTGAGTGAGATGAGCAGAACCAGAAGAACACTGTACACCCTAATAGCAACATGGGGGCGATGATCAAACTTGATGGACTCCCTCATTCCATCAGTGCAACAGTCAGGGACAATTTGGGGCTGTCTGCAATGGAGAATGCCATCTGTATCCAGATAAAGAACTGTGGAGTTTGAATAAAGACCAAAGACTATTACCTTTAATTTAGAAACTAAAACATATCTTATTGTCTGACCTTGATATTTATTATACTTTATGTTTCTTCCTTAAGGATATGATTTCTCTCTCATCACATTCAATTTGGATCAATGTATACCATGGAAACAATATAACGACTGGCAAATTGCCTTCTGTGAGGAGTGGGGGCTAGGGAAGTAAGATTAGCAGGGAAACTGTAAAACTTAAAATAAATAAAATCTTTATAATTCAAAAAAGAAGGAAAAAAAGAAAAGTTTTGCCCAAGGTCACCCAGTAAATAGAAGAATTGGAATTCTAATCCAGGTCTGTTGATGGTTGTTGGTGAAACAGTGGATAGAGTTCTAGACAGAAATTCAGAAAGATCTGAGTTCAAATCCAGACCAAGACTCTTGCTACCTAGATGACCCCACTGGGCAAGTCACTTAGCCTCTGTTTGCCTCAGTTTCTTCATCTGTATAATAGGAATAATAACAGCACCTACTTCAATGTGATGTGAGGATCAAATGAGATAATAATAATTATAAAGCCCTTAGAAAGTGCCTAGCCAGGACAGCTAGGTGGCACAGTGGATAAAGCACTGGCCCTGGAGTCAGGAGTACCTGAGTTCAAATCTGGCCTCAGACACTTAATAATTACCTAGCTGTGCAGCCTTGGGCAAGTCACTTAACCCCATTGCTTGCAAAAACTAAAAAAACTAAAAACAATTGCCTAACCCATAGAAGGTGGTACAGAAGCGTTAGCTATTATTATCTACATAGGTCCTTTCTCATCACTGCAACAGAAAAAGATCAATTATCCAGATGTGGTAACTTGATATAGTGTGCATGTGCATAAAGCAACTGGTCATAAAATGGCCCCCAGAAGATTATCTTCATTTTATCACCATGTATTGGTACAGCTTTAGATATGGTTCATTGAGAAATTTTGTTTTAGCAGGAACAGTTTTGAGCTATCTGCAATGGAGAATACCATCCCTATCCAGAGAAAGAATTATGAACTTTGAACAAAGACCAAAGACTATTACTGTCAAATTAGGGGAGAAAAGCATTATATTATTATGTAATTTTACTATCTCATACTTTATTTTTTTCATTTTTCTTCCTTAAGGATATGATTTCTCTGTCATTACAAACAACTGAGATCAATGTATAACATGAAACCAATGTAAACACTAACAGAATGCCTTCTGTGGGGGTGGGGGGAGGGAAGCAAGAATGGGGGGAAATTGTAAAACTCAAATAAACTCTTTAAAAAAAGAAATTTTGATTTTGATTTTTTTTCAAGTCTGTAATTTCAGCAGTTTAGGGAGGTCCTTGGTAAGAAAATTCTCTCCACTGATGAAGATCAACAACTTCTTGTTTTGTGGGGGGGGGGGGCTGTAAGAGAATGACCTGAGGGCTCTAAAATGTTCAATGACTTACCTGAGGGATAGACAGTACTAAGCACAGGCAGAATTTGAACCCACTATCCCACATTGCCTTTTATATTAAGACTAGCTCTATCTTTGTAATTCTTATTTTTTGTAAGTTTCAGCAAATATAATGAAGTAAGCAGAACTCCCTCCAAAACCATGGAGAAATTAATTGTAATGGACTTTTATTACCAAACCAAGTTCTTTCTGTATACTCTCCAGACTAAGTATCTTGGACACTCAAGACAATAAGGTACCTCTTGACTTGCTAAGACATTTCCTAGAGTTTGAACTCTGAATGCAATGAAACATTGACAGGAAAAGTACAAGGATGGCATTGTCAGTCATGAAATAGTTTTCCTGCTTTCTAATATCCCCCAGTGCTTTAGAGCCAAATTAGCTAAGCTGGTTATGTTCAAATGCTAGGAACCAAAAGCACTATTTTGGACATAGAGCATTCAAATGATGTGCACACGTGCTTTACTGATAAGGTAAAGTACAAACTTATCTCTAACTTTGTCCCCACAGCCTGTTCTCACAAAGCCATTAATTTTATCCCTGTCTTTCATTTCAGTTAAGAGTAGATATTGAGTCTACTTTCCAATATTTACCAGGAGACTGGAACAAGAAAATCCATTTCTAAAGATTTCTTGCCAGTCAGATGAGCAATGGAAGACTAAAAAGGTCTTTGAGGAATCTTTGTTCTTAATCCTATATAGAAATGGTTTTTAAAGGCTATTAGTTATAAATTTTTTTGCTGTTATTAGTCAAAGGAAAACAAATATTGAATTTTAAACAATTTCCTTCTTTCCTAATTACAGGATGATTTCCTCCATTTGAATATATAAATAGCTTATATTTAGAGTAGCACTTTATAAAAATTACATTGTGCTTTTACATACACATTTCCTTTATTCACACCAAAGCTCTAATGTTGTAGATAGTATGAGTATTACTATCTCCATTTTACTTAGAGAGGAAAATGAGTCTCAGAGAAGTTATATGTGCTATGCTATATTGCTACACTGTCTCTCTTCTCTTTGACACTCTCTTCTTCTCTAGGTTTCTTTGCCCCTCCCTACTCGACACTCCTATCATGTTCTCTTCCTACAAGTCTGACCACTCCTTTGCAGAATGTTTCCAGATCACTCCAGCTAAAGATAGATGACTCCCAGAGTTTTGCCCTGGGATCTCTTCTCTTCTTCCTCTATACTGTTTCACTTAGTGATTTCATCAGTTCTATTATCATATCTATGCTGAGAATTCTTAAATCTATCTATCTTGCCCCTGTCCTTTCTGCTGACCTTCTTATGTACTTCTCTATCTCAACTGCCTATTCCTTATCTTAGTCAGATGGGCCATCAAAACATCTTAAACTCCATATGTCCAAAACAGAATTCATTATCTTTTTTCTCAAAATACTCCCCACTTCTAAATTTCCTTATTACCATCGAGGACACCACTTTCCTCCCAGTCACCCAAGAAAATAACTTAGGTCATTAACTCCTCATTCTCTCTCATTGACCCCATTTCTAATCTGTTGCCAAATTCTTCTGTCAATTCCACCTTTATAATTTATATGTAATATATATATATATATATATATATATATATATATATATATATATATATATATATATATATATATACAACCTCTTCTCTCCTCTGACACTGATACCATTCTGGAATGGGTCCTCATCACTTCATGCCAAGCCTGCTGATTCTCCATGCTGCAAGTCTTTCCTCACTTCAATTTATCATCCATTCAACTTTCAAATAAATCTTCCTAAAACATAAATTTGAAAATGTCACTGCTACACCTCCCCCAATTCAGTAAACTCTCATTCACTTCAAGAATTAACAGTAAAATCCTCTGGGTGGCATTCAAAGCTCTCTATAACCTAGACTCCTCCTACCTTTCCAGTTTCCCTTCAATTTATTCTCTTCAATGTAATCTATAATCTGATAACCCTGATTTCCTTGCTATTCTTCATATAAGACATCTCTAGATTCTAGGCATTTTTACTTGCTGTTCCTGATTCCTGAAATTCTTTCTCCCTCCACATTTCTACTTCCTGGATTCTTGAAAATTGCATGTAAAATGTGACATTTTACCAAAAAAATTTCCTGTTATTTCTTCATTAATTCCAATTTGTTCCACATATAATTTGTTCATAAAAAGCCTCTTCATGGTATCTCCCCCATTATACCCTGATCTCCATGAAAGGATGGGTTATTTTGTCTTTCTTTATATTTTCCATTTTCTTTATATCCAAGGGATATAGTATTAATATATATATATATAATATATTAATAAATATTTGCTCTCTGTTAAGTCCAGGGATCAGATGACTCAAATCAAGATCTCATGACTCAAGTTGAAAACACTATCCAAAGATCATTTGTTGTACTTCATTTGGGACAAGGAAGCTATGGGAGGAAATTTATATTCTTAATTAGCATTGTAGAACTGCTAAAGTAGAAATGACAGGAACCCTAGAAGGAAATGCCCATATTACATATTACCATTGGGGATAGATATGCTGTTGCTTCAAAATAACTTTGCTGACCTTAATGAGATTTTTGATTTTATCAATGAGGGTGTTCTCTCTTTAGGGACAGATCAAAAACATCCATGACTTATCACTCTATGTGGTCCTTGTCCATGCTCTTCAGTAAAGCCTTTCCTAAGTCATTATTTCAGGGAAAATTGGACAAAGTCTAAGGAGCATCCTAGATTTGGGGAGGGAAGATTTCAAATTCAGATAAAGGATGAGTAGGATGTCAAGTTCAAAAATTTTACATGGGAAGTTGATCCAGGGGAAGGCAAACTTTTAGGAATACAATTCTACTGAATTTTATTCAACCCAAACAGTTTCAAATAATAAGACAAAATAGCACTGTCTAAAGAGACTGAGGTGGGATTTCAGAGAAATAAGTTATCAACTTCAATTTTAAAAAAGATGAAAACAAAGACAAGTAACTGAATACAGTACTTCACATTCTGAAAATTACTATGTGAAATAGTATGGTCCTATAAGAAGTGAGGATTGGAGGTAAAAAATGAGCTAATACTGGAGATGAATGCTAACAATTTAAAAAGGAGAAAACCCACTCCTTGGAATATATAATTACATGATAAGAACAATGAGTTGCTATTCAACCCCAATTCTGCTTCTATTTCTCTATCAAGGAAACCAATCTCTTGTCTTTAGAAAATAGAACAAAAAAACATTAACAGCAGATTTAAACTAAAGATGAGAGAGAAGATGTTAATGTTACACCAGTGGTTGACCTCAATATATGTAAATCACTATGTCTGACAAACTTACATATTAGACACCAAAAAACTGGTAGTTGTGATTGCTAAACTACTGTTGCTGAACTTTGAAAATTCATGGTGAATAAGAGAATCACCCTAGGATTGAAGAGTGGCAAATGTTTTCCTAATTGAAAAGAAAAGAAAGGGGAAAAAGTAATTCTTTAGACTACAGGTGGCAAGTTTCTTTTGGACTCCTGGCAAAAAATATAGAAAGAAATGTTGAAAGGATAGTATGTGAATATTTACTTAGAAATAGAGATACTGCTCACAAGTGCCAGAATTACTTCATCAAAAGCAAGTCATACCAGACTAATACCATTGTTTTTGTCAGCATTTACTAAACTGGTTTATCATGGAAATGTCATAGACAAAATATACCTAAGTTTTAGCAAGGTTGTTTTTTTTTCCCCATAATTCTCCCTAGTAGCCAGTTCTCATTTATATAGTAAAAAGTTGATGAAAGGATTAAGTCTGAAAGAAGAAGAGAAGGAAGGATTTTTTTTCCTGAGTTCAAGAAAGGAAATGCTAAATAATTTCAGACTGCCATGGAGGATGTAGATAAAGAATCAAAATGAAGGTTTGGGGTTTTTCTCCTTTCCATTGCTTATCACTAATAATCATAATATTCTTGATTATTTCTTTCATATTAACATAGAGATACATAAACTGAAACAAATGTGAGTTAGCTAGAACAGCTTCACTGTAAAATCCAGGTCAAATTTAAAGGCAATGGCTTTGAGTTCTACTTGTAAGCAAAAGGTATATTTTGTGAACTTTATAGGATGACATGTTAGGATGAATTCTGATTTTTTTACATTTGGATTCACTTTTATTTTTTTTGTAGAGTTATTTTAGTTATTTTTTTTCACATTACTGCAGTAGTCACGTTGTAAAAATAAACATAATCACCCCACCCCAACAAAGAAAGAAAAACCTCAAGAAAAATAAAGTGAGAGAAGAAAAAGAAAGTGTGCTTTAGTTGTATACAGATACCATCAGCTCTGTCTTTGGGATGGATAACCTTCTTTATCATATGCCCATCAGAGAAATTGCTTTAATATTTTTCCATAGTTTCTATTATTGCTAGCTGTATTTTCCTCCATCCTATTCCTCCCCATTCCATTTATTTATTCTATTCTATCTCTCCTTTCATTCTGTCCCTCCTCAAGTGTTTTTTATCTGACTCCCCTCTCCCATAATCTTCCCATCCTTCTATCACTTAGACACCTTTTCTCCTTCCCATACCCCATCCCCTTTCTCCCATCCCTTTCCCCTCTTATTTTCCTCTAAGGTAAGAAAGATTTCTATGCTCAAGCATGTATGTTATTTCCTCTCTGAGACACTTCTGATGAAAGTGAAGGCTCACTCATTTCCCTTCATCTTCCCTGCCTTCCACTCCATTGCAAAAACTTTTTCTTGCCTCTTATGTGAATTAACTTAGCCCATTCTACCTCTCCTTCCCTTTCTCTCAGTACATTCTTTTCTCACCCATTAACTCCATCTTCATTATTCCTTCAAATTCAACTCCCTCCTATAGTTTCTTCGAACTGCCCTAATAAATGAGAAGGTTCATATGAGTTATTAGAATCATCTTCCCATGCAGGAATATAAATAGTTCAACATCATTAAATCCCTCATAATTTACCCTTCTTGTCCACCCTCTCTATGCTTCACCTGAGTCCTATACTTGAAGATCAAGCTTTCTATTCAGCTCTGGTCATTTCAACAGGAAAATTTGAAAATCCCCTAATTCATTGAATGTTAATATTTTCCCCTGAAAGAGAATATTCAGTATTGCTGGGTGGTTGATTCTCAGTTGTAATCCAAATTCTTTTCCCTTTCTGGAATGTCATATTCCAAGCCCTATAAGCTTTTAATGTAGAAGTTGCTAAATCTTGTGTTATCCTGACTGTAGCTCCACAATATTTGAATTATTTCTTTCTGGATGCTAGCAATATTTTCTCCTTTACTTGGAAGTTCTGAAATTTGACTATAATATTCCTGTGAGTTTTTATTTGGTGATCCCTTTCAGGAGGTGATTGGTAGATTCCCTCGATTTCTATTTTACCCTATGCTTCTAAGATATCAGGGAAATTTTCCTGTATTTTTTTTTGTTTTTGTTTTTTATACAAGACAATGAGGATAAGTGACTTGCCCAAAGTCACACAGCTAGGTAATTGTTAAGTGTCTGAGGCCAGATTTGAACTCATGTATCATTTCTTGAAAAAATGAAGTTTAGGCTCTTTTTTTTAGTAGCCCAATAATTTTTAAATTATCTCTTCTGGATCTGTTTTACAGGTCAGTTTTTTTCCAAAGAGATATTTCACATTCTCCTTTAATCTTTCTTTTGATTTTATTTTATTGCTTCTTGATTTCTCACAGTCATCCACTTCCCTTCATTCTACATTTGAAGAAATCGTTTTCTTCAGAGAGCTTTTGTATTACCTTTTTCATCTAGTCAATTCTGCTTTTTAAGGCATTCTTCTCCTCATTGTCCTTTTGGATTGTTTTTTCCATTTGATCCAAGCTGATTTTTAAGAAGTTATTTTCTTCAGTTTTTTTTTTGTAATTCCTTCACCAAGCTACAGACTTGGTTTTCATGATTCTCCCACATTGCTCTCATTTCTCTTTCCAATTTTTCCTCTACCTCCCATTCTTGATTTTCAAAATCTTTTTTTGAGCTCTACCATAGCCTGAGACCAATTCTTATTTTTCTTGGAGGCTTTAGATACAGAAGCCTTGATTTTTTTATCTTCTGAGTGTGTGGTTTGATCCTCCATAGGACCAAAACAATTGTCTATGGTCAGATTTTTTTTTTCTTCTGTTGTTTACTCATTTCCTCAACCTATGACTTGATTTTTAACTCTTTGTTAAAATGGGGCTCTACTTACAGGGTGGAGGATGCAATTTCCCAAACTTTGATGATTTTTGCAGCTGTTTTCAGGGACACACCCCTAGGAACCTCAATTTCTTCAAGGTCTTATGAGAGGCTCTTACCATTCTCTGGTATGTGGATGACCACAAGCATTCCCCCCTTCTGTGAGGAGGGTCCCTCCTCTGCTATGGCAGTAATGCTCCTTTTTTCCTGAGACTGCCTCAGAGATAGCAAAGAGACCTCTGCAATCTCCCCTAACCCCCTTACCATCTGTGGATGGAGCACTATGGAACAGCAGCGAGGTGACTCCCTGCCTGGTGACTCAACAAGCCAGCTCCAAGTTCCTGGGGTAGAGACTATAGTAAAGCCTGCACTAGACTGGTCTCCATGCTCACTCTGGTGCAGCTGAGTTTTCCCTCTGACCTTCCACGCTGTCCTTTGCAATGGAGAGATATAGGAACCACCACAGCTTCCATCAGCCCAGTCACCCCCAGAGACCCATGTGTTCCCCTTACTGTTCCTGGATGTTTGGAGCCAGTTTGCTCTGCAACCCGGGCTGCCCTGTGGCTCTTTCTAACACCAGTGTAACAGATCTTTCCCCATGGATCATTCAAGTTGTCATGGGTTGGAAAATTGTTTTACTCAGTATTTCTGGTGATTCTACCACCCCAGAATTCGGTTAGAGTTGTTATTTAGAGGTTTTTAGAGTGGTCTGGGAGAGAGTGAAGATTTCCTCTCTTAACTCTGCTATCATGACTTCTTCCCTAATTCTGTTTTTTTTAAGATGATAAGACTTTCTATTTTGTTTTTCATGAGTTTGCTTTAGGATATGGAAGAGGGAAGTTAATTAAATCTTACAAAGTAATATGAGTAGGGAGTCATAGGATCATAATGTTATCCAGAGACTTCATGAATGGCCTAATTATTTGAAAATAGACCAATTATTTTGATCCAAACAGACCACCTGAACAAATTCTAAAATTGGCTTGGGAATGTTATAGAGATATCATTCATATTTAAGAAAGTTGTATGGTCCATTGGTAAGAACAGTGATTCTTGTATTCAAATCCTATCTTTCATGTTGACTGGTTGTGTGACTTTGGGCAAGTTATTTAACTATTGTGTGTCTTAATTTCCCTAGCTGTAAAATGAAAGAGTTGGAGTAAAAGACCTCTGAAATCTCTTCTAGCTAGAAGAACACGAGGGTAACTGATTCTATGACTTTCAAAATAAATAAAATCATAATTTGAAATTAGAAGGGTGAATTGAGATTATTTCATGTAGTATGAGTAATTCATATAAGCATTATAATACTTATATATACCAATACCAATTTATATGAGTAATTAAGTGTTAGAAATAATTAAGGAACTTGTTCAAACTCATATGGATAATAAGTAGGAAAGCTGTGTTGTGATTTTAGGTTCAAAAAACTAAAAATCATTAAATTTTGGAACTAGAAGCAATCTCAGAAATCATCAAAACACATCTTTTTTAGAAATAAGTAAATTAAGAAACAGAGAAGATAAATGACTTGCTTAAAGTCATAGAGATGGTAGGTAGGAAAAAAGAGATTTAAATTTCAAATACATTGTTTTGCCAACAGTTCCATGATGTCCTATTTCCAAACCAAAGTTGCTAAGGTGGGTCAAGAACCCAGGAAAGTCAAGTAGCTCTATGTCTCTATCTGGCATTTAGGGTCCAAGGAAGTTTAGAGAGGAAGGAGAGAGATGAAAGTCTAGAAGGCAAGAAATAAGGCCCAATAGAAAATGATTCAAGGTCACTAAGTCCTAATAAAATGAGTAGTTCCTTCATTCTTCCCATTGCAATTCAGAATAAATTCATGACCCCAAAATACTGTATTTACTTAAGTTTTGTCATGAGTTTGATTGAGTTGCATGATCTTTTTATTCTTCATTATAATTAGATAAATCTCTAAGTAAGCATTTAGACTTGCTTTTAATAAACTTCTCTTTCTGTCAAAAGTAAACTAGAGTATATAACAATAGTTGTTCAGTGGAAGATTGATTCTTCCTCCAAAACATTCCATCCAAGCATTTCTGATTGATTCATTCTGTTTTAGTGACAAAATATTTAATTTGCTGACAAAAATATTTAATTTAATTAAGGGCAGCTCTCTTCCTAATACTATACTACTACTTATGTCCAATGCTATGTGACACATCAATGTTGAATCATTGATTTTTTTTTTAGTTTTTGCAAGGCAATGGGGTTAAGCAGCTTGCCCAAGGCCACACAGCTAGGTAATTATTGAGTGTCTGAGGCCAGATTTGAACTCAGGTACTCTTGACTCCAAGGCCAGTACTCTATCCACTGTGCCACCTAGAATCATTGATTCTTAAATAAGGTCACCAATTTTCTGAAGTCACAGAATGAGATCTGAAGCACCTCCTCTGATTTCAGGAAATGCTCTTAAAGGTAGGATAGGCTAGTAATTGCCATAGCTCCATATTTAATCAGGAAAAAAATTAAGAAGTTTATTATTTATTTTATAATAAATATTTATTATTATTTATATGAAGTATTCATTGCAATTCAAAGGAATGTGAAATGTTATAAATAGTTAGAAATGTGATTTGAGGCTTTAAGTTGAAATTTCCCAGGAATATAATTTCCCAAATCCTTCAAAATTCATCAAAAATCTTTGAAAATCCAAATCACCCAATATACCTTTTCTTTTTTTTTTTTGACTAGACCAGTAATCTCCAAATGAGGAAAGGCAGCCTCAGAGAGGTTAATCAATTTGTCCAAAGTCACCTATGTGTCTCAGTTCTTAACCTTTATTCAAAGGGTAACAACTAGTTTGTAACATACAGGAGCAATTATACATTATCAAGTAATAATAATAATAATAATAAATCTCTCCTTAATTTTCAAAGAAGACTGTGATATCAGGGAGGTGATGCCATGAAAAGCACATGATTTGGATTTAAGTGAGAGAGGGCTTGCTAAGACATCAGCCTCACTTTCTAGGGGAAGATGCAAAGAAAAGTGACTAAGCATAAAATTAACTGGGAGGAAAAAATAAAACAACAGACATAGAATGAATCCAAAGGTTCAAAATGGGCTGGGAACATTTAATGAGTTTAAGGAAGTGATGTGCCACATTCGTTCTCCACTTTATAACAAAATTTACTTATAGCCAAAGGATATTGCCAAAAAACAAGTGTCTGTTAACTACACTCCTTTATTTCCCTTATCCTGCCATATCTCAATTTCATCCTGGTTTTGGAACACATCATAGCATATATTATATGCAGCCATTAACTAGGTCTGTCCTGAATTGAAATGAGGTTTCCAATGGACTAGTAACAAAGGGAATGAATGACAATGTTTTATACTCAGAAGTAGAGAAAAGAAGCTGGTACATTCCAAATGCAATTCTGAGCTAAAGACATTCTCAAGCATTTATGAAGTTGCCAACCACAAACAAGTCAGAGAATTAGGAACATCTGGGTTGATCAAAAGTCTTTAGTGCCTACAGGTTGCACTTTACCTGGCATCTTAACCTGTTCTACCATGAAGCAAAGGGAGTCACTCAACCTGACAAGCTATGAACCTTTGGGTTCATTCTATGTCTTTTTCTTTATTTTTCCCCCCATCTAATTTAGTGCTTAGTCATTTTTCTTTGTTTCTTCCCCTACTTGATAATGTATAACTGCTTCTGTATGTCACAAAGTAGTTGTTATCCCTGAATAAGGGCCAAAAGCTGAGCCACATAAGTGACCTTGGACAAATTGATTAACTTCTCTGAGGCTTCCTTTCCTCATTTGGAAATTATTGGTCTAGTCAAAAAAAATAAAAGATATATTGAGTGATTTGGGTTTTCAAAGACTTTGGACAAACTTTGAAGGATTAGGGAAGTTGTTTTCCTGGGAAATTTCAAAGTCTCAAATACACAAATACACAAACTTCAGTTTCCTCTGTTTTTTTAATGGAGGTGGATTAGATGTTCTCTGCATTCCTTTCTAGTTCTAGACCTATGATCCTGTTATCCATTACCAGACATCAATCCAATCCCTAATTAGGCACATGCATAAGTGAATTCATTCAGGTTACCCTTGGATTTGTATATGATTAGAATACAGTACAATCTGAGGGTTGTCCTAGTATTCACAAATTATTAAAGGACTCAGAGGTACATATAAAACACATTGAGTAGATCTCTTATGGATAATTTATAAAAGGGCATGGAATGAGAATTACATAGGATGAAAGTACCTGAACAGGAATGCAGATAATGAATGCAATTAATTATCATTTCCTTCAAGTTAAATAGTACTCACAAAGGGTAACAATTCCTTCGATTTTTTAATATGCTGCATAGAAAACTATTTAGCTACATGACTGTGTGCACACATATAAAGATGTCTATTTGCATATGTATATCAACAGGGAGAGCCTGTGTAAATTTAGTACCTATGAAACGTAGTAGAACATGGCATACTTAACCAGCAGACAAGAAAACACCAGCCAAACAAGTTTACTCCTGCATAGACAGAACGTATTTCAACATTGACCAGAACAGATCAAAACAAATAGAGATCAAAAATAGATCAAAACAATTATCGTGCATTCTGCCTTTGCCAGTTCCATTAGAGATGCCAACAAAATTGAACCAGAAATTGGTGGCCAACTTGTTTTTGGAATGACTAATGTCACATATGCTGAGCCAGATTTTCCCAGGGTCTATCCTGCTCTTTAGGAGAAAGATGGACACCTTTTAAAACTGCACTTATAGTAGTTTACAAAACATTAAATGTAACATGGAGAAATTCCCACAAAATAATTGTTTGCCATGTCCTCATTAAAAAAGGAGGAAGTTTTCAGTGAAAAAGCTTAGTTTGGCTAGCTATTTTGTTGAAATTAGAAGTTAGTAGCTATAGAAATGACCAGAAAACAGATTTTTTTCTACTTAAATATTTTTCAGTGATTCTTTAATCTGTGCAAGTGTGCAAGACATTATTCTGATTAGATATGGAAAGAAGCATGGAGTAGAAGTGGGAGAGAAAGTTGTTTTCTTTTTAAAAGGATACAATAAAGTTGGAAGGAGTCACAGTAAGAAGCCAAAATCCCCTTACAATTAAGAGCTACTTTATCTTAATTTATCAAAATGACTCAGTAATAGGCTAATTAAAAATAATAAATAGGAGTTAGGGGTGAATTGAAACATCTTATCTGGAGATAAAATTGTCAAGTGACAATTGAAAACAGTTTTAACTAGTAATGCAGAAAGCTCCTATCTGTACTAATTTTTTTTTTCCTAAGTAAAATGGGTGACTTTCATTCCACTAAGAATCTATGGTTTTCTTCCAGGAAGGATTGATAAAATATGACTTCAGTGTGATCTGTTGCAGATTGGTGACTTTCTAAGATGCTTTGTAAATATTAATGCATACTTCTGCATATATTTGAAAGCTGCCCAGAATAAAGCACTTGGGCCATGGAGTACCTTGACTATCAAAAAAGAATATTTCACTGCTGTTCTCTGCCAAATATGGTCCCACTGTAATCATTTAACTCCCAAGTTGGATTTTTTTTAAAGGTTACTTTATAATCTTCCAGATGGTATTTTTTTAACCAATAGCAGTAAAACTAAAGTCAATACCAAGGGTGACTATTCAGCATAATATCTCCTGTTCAAAGCACCTATTCAGTTGCTAGGTGGGCAACTCCACCTGATTTTATTTTCATAACATCTTAAATAGGTTTGTCTGCCTGGCAAGGACAGCAAAGGGCTCAATTTGGTTAATAGATCACCAGAGAAAAGAAAGCAATGGCTAACAGTGGTCGAAGATTTCTTCCCTAGAGTCCGTAGTTCCTTTCCAATGTAAACTCTACAGTCAAAGAATTGCTGTCTCTGTGGAATGAAGTCAATCTGGAAACTGAAATAACTCTTAACCGCAAATGCCAACAAATCCCTGGAAGAGACCAAAAGCTCTCCCTGTGTACTTGAAATATGTGCATAACATATTTCATTTAAATTTATGATCACCTAGAAAAATATACATTATTAAACTACTTTTGTTATGACCAAATCTATATTTTCTACCAGTCGTTCATCTTCTAAAATAAAACAAAACAAAAAACAAGCTAAACAGGAAAAAAAGAAGTTTTTGTGGCTTCTTTTTTTTTCTTCTCCTGACTGTTGTGCAATGTTTATACCATTAGGTCTGACCTCCATTGGAGGGATGACCCCTACAGTTATGTGCTGCAGATCTTCTAAAAGCCATAAGGAAACATGTGATCAACTTTCAGTCTCTGCAGTTCTTTTTAGATTGGCCCCTGACCTTCCAAGGCTTAAAGTTAAAATGGTCTGGTCAGGCTTTTATCTGCAGAACTCTTAATGCCAAAAAATGGCTCTTCAGCTGAAGCATTAGAAGTTATTTTTTCAGGCTAAAGATGACCTTTTGAGGGAGACAGTTTTCCAGATGTCTGCTTAAACTAACTTTGGAAAATTACTTGAAAAAACAAGGAAATTTCTCCCTCAGTCTGGGAGAACAAGTTTAGATTTTTCCTTTATCCTTACACTTTTAACTGCTAGACTGAGTTTCGGTGAATTACAAAAATACTTATTCATTCTCTGTAACTTTACCTACTCAATACTGTCTCAGCTGGCTGCAGAGGGATCAGAAGCGGAAGGAAGAGCAGCTGTGAAATGGGGTGAACAGAACTATTCTACTTTTCCTTTGCTTAGATTCACTTCTTTTATGATAGCTGGGGGGGGGGGCGGTAATATTTAGAGACATCCTTTTCTTTTACAAGAGCAATTGACAAAAAAAAGAAATATTAAATGAAATAAGAACGAGATTCATTTTCCCCCTTATTATATCTCCCACCTCCATGTCTTTGAAGGGACTGTGCCCAGAAAGTGCTACCTACTTACCACTACCTCACAGAATCCCTAGCTTCCTTTAAGACAGCTTAAGAGCCACTTCCTTTAGGAGGCCATTCCTGATACCCTAGATACCAACTCTGAATCTATTTTTCTACTTACTTAGCATTTATATTCACTTTAAATAGATTTTGTATATTTCACTTTATGTACATTATCTATTTATATACTAAGGAATTTATTCTGCCTTGGAGCAAAAGAAAAATCAGTTTTATTTTTTAGCTAGCCCAGAACCTTGACCATTATATTAGCCTTATAAATACTTGGTGAATTGAACTGAATTATTGATCCTGTACATCTAGTCTAATAAACAGTTATCTGATGATTTAATTGCATTTTTTAGAGTTTTTAAGTCCTTTCAGGTTTTCTTTTGCAGTATTTTAGTTACTGTATATTTTTCCTGCTTATTTCATTCTTCATTTATTCATACAAATCTTCCTGCTCTGGAAGAAATCCGAATCTTCCTTTTTTCATTTTCTACTGTTGTCAAAATTTGTTCCTCAGTATTCTTTGTTTTATATGGGTAAGTCAGATTTCTCCAAGTAGATGGATCAAGTTGGGAGTAAAACTGGATCAAAATTCAGAACATAAGCTACACATGAAATAGCTGTTATTTTCCATCTTATTCTTCTTATTGTCAAGCACAGAATCCTACACATATAATCATATAATAAAAGAACTGAAATGAAATGAACTTCTTTTTAGAACATGTTGAAACCTCCCCTTCATTACTCTAGAGAGACAGAGATAGCTAGCTTCAATATGGGTAAATGGTTAAGTCTAGGTCTACTAGTCTATAGAGATATTACTCCTTTTTATCTTTCTCTATTATGAGTGAACAAATATCAGAACACAATAATTATCAGTTTAAGCTTTATTAAAGATAAATCCTCTTTTAAAAGTATGAGAGTAAAAAAGCAAAGTTTAAGAGTAGAAAAGTTAATAACAATTCTCCAGAAAATGATGAGATGGAGAGGGCAAAGAAGGAAAGAGGGAATGAATTCATCAAGTCTTAGTAGCACCAACAGTCAGGGAAGATGCAAAATTCTGCCCAGATTGCTCCTTAAAAGGGCCAGCAAGCCATTCAGGGTTCTAGACATTCATGATTATATCAGGTTGGAGTTGTACCCTCCACTTGCAATATACGGACTGCTGCTACCGATCTTTATCTGGTGCTTATCTGACCTCTTTTCACTGTCTTTTCTTTCCTCAGAGGGTTTTCCTCTCTGTCATGACCTCTGTCTCCCATTATCCTCTCTCGTTCTTGTGGAGAAAATCCTATTTCTCATCAATTCACTTGAAATCTTCCAAAGTATGACATGTATCATCTTTTCTATCTCTCACAATTAAGTAAGTACATTGGTATAGTAGGTGTCAAAGTGTATTGTAGATTTGGTTTATCTGACAGACAGTTGGCAATGTAGTCCAGTAACAAGAGCACTGGGATTTGGAATTAGAAAACCTTCATTTGATTCCTGTCTCACTTACTAGTGGTCTGATCTAAGAACTTTAGATACTTCTATGAAAATGAAATAGAGATAGCCTAAAATAGAGATTTAGATATGGAAGGGATTCTTAGAGATCATGTAGTTCAATCCCCTTTATTAACTGAGACTGATAGAGGTTAAATAACTTATCCAAGGTTTTACAGGTAACAAGTGAGAGAGACAATATTCAAAACCAGGTCTTTCTGACTCCTGAACCAGTGCTTTTTTCCCACACAGGCTTCTTAGCTTTAATATTCATGATTTTCAAGAGTAACTTCTTTCATCAAATATAATGTGAGTTGTTTGTTATAGGGCAATGGCGTTTATGAAAAACCCTAACCCAACTTCTCCCTCAAGGTATATGTAGTCAAGGATAGATTCATCGACAGACAAATTATGATTCTCTTATTCTCAAAACAGCTAAGTTCCTCATCTGTTCCTAAACTATACTTTGAAATGTCCCATGCCTTCATCACCTCCACTTTTAAACAGAGTGACAAAAGGGGTGGCTAGGTAGCACAGTGGATAAAGCACTGGCCATGGAGTCAGGAGTACCTGGGTTCAAATCCAGTCCCAGACACTTAATAATTACCTGGCTGTGTGGCCTTGGGCAAGCCACTTAACTCCATTTGCCTTGCAAAAACCTAAAAAAAAACAGAGTGACAAAGTACCTCTAATACAATCCACAGTAGTCAAGATGATTAGTGGAGTTGTAAGAGGGACATTGAAGAGGAAGGCAGAAAGATGTGTTCATATTCTCTCATAATTAAAGGGAGAAAGATCTACACTTTTTCCTCAAAAAGCAACAGAAAGATTCAGTGGGGGTGGGGGTGGATTGAAGTAAGCAAAATTGACTGTACTTAAATTTTCCATGTCTAATTCTATTAGTTTATCCCTATCAGAAGATGAATGGTATATGTCGTCATTGAACCTTGAAAACATGGGTGGTCAGTGATATATAGATCATAGTTCTTACACTTAATCCTGATTGCCTCACATCTAGGCCCATATCCAGTCATCCTAATTCATATCTGTCCATTGAATCCAGATTACTCTGGAGGAGAAAGTGAGCTGGTGACTTAGCAAAGTACCTCCTTGCTCAAATATAAGTTATATGATTGTCATAGCATCACCTTCCTGATGTCATGGTTTTCTCAGAGAATGAAGGACAAAACGTCATCATCATTGTCATCTTGGTATATGATATGAGGTCTAAACCTTTCTGTAGAGCTTTCCTGGAAGTTTTAATTAAACAGTTAGTTCTTTCCCTAGTAATAACTAAGGGCTTTCAGTTTATATTTGTTTTTTTGGCTATACCCTTTCTTTCCATTTCTTTCATTATTATCCTTAAGATTCTTGGTCATCTGCTCTTCCATATGAATTCTGTTATCATTTTTTTCTAGCTTTATAAAATATTATTTGATTAATACAGCCTTGAATAATAAAAGTAATTTAGGTAGTATTATCAGTTATGTTGACTTGACCTAGTCAGTAGTAATTAATGTTTCTCCTATGGCTTAGGTTAATCTGTTTCTACATAGAGTTTTGTAGTTGGATTTATATAGTTACTATGCATTTTAACAGATACACTCCCAAATATTTTAGAGCTTATGTACTTCTTTAGAATGAAATTTATCTTATCTTTTCTTGCTTTTTTTTGTAATATTGCTAATGATATATGTGGATTTATTTTATACCTTGAATCATTTTTCAGTTCATTTTAATTGACTCTAAGGTTCTCTAAATATACCACCATGTGATAACAATAATAATTATAACGATAATAATAGCTAGAATGTATATAGTACTTTAAGGTTCACAAAAATACTTTATATATTTATTTTTAACATCTTTTGAAATTTTCAGTTTTGAATTCTCTTCCTCCCTCTCATGCTACCATCACCCACTTAGAAAGCAAACAAAATGATAGTAATTATATCGATCATGCAAAAATATATTTCCAAATTAGTTATATCACCAAAAAGCAAGAAATAAAAAGCGAGAAAATTATACTCATATTAAATTCAGAGTTCATCAGTTCTTTCTCTAGAAGTTGTTTCTTTCATTTATAGTAAAGTGCATAGCATTTTTCATCATGAGTCCTTTAAAATTTTTTTGGATCACCGTATTGATCAGAGTAGTTAAATCTATCACAATTGATGACATTACAATATGTTACTGTGTACAATGTTCTGGTATCTCTTCACTTCACTTTGCATCAGTTCATATAGTTCTTCCCATGTTTTTTGAAACCATTCCCTTTGTCATTTTTTATTCCGACACAGTCATGTCCCGCAAGTTATGTCCCACAATCAGCCATTCCCTGATTGATAGTACTTAGTTTTCCTAGACAGATTTCCTTGATTAGAACCATTTTTTGTATTGTAACATTGTATTACAACTTATTTTTTTAATGGCAGCTGCCACAGCCTTTATTGTTTTGTCAGTCAATGAGTGTTTATTAAGCACTGTGCTAAAAAGTAGAAATACAAATGCAGGCAGAAAGAAAACAGCCTTTAGAATGCTTACATTCTAATGTGATGGGGGGAGAGAAAAAACTCAGAAAAAGAAACTGAAAGAGTGATTGAATGGGCTGGTAGATGGTAGAGAAAGTCCAGTAAGTTAAGAGTGGATGCAGAAAAGGAATAAATACACATTGGCCTAAGCACTTTCCTTAAAATGGAAAGAAGTCAAGAAAGGAAGAAGTTTTCATCTATACTTTCTTGAAATATAGTATCCAAACATTTTTTAACAAATCATAGTTTTCCTTCCCACCTCAGTCCCATGGGAGAGGGGTGTGCTTGTGGTCATTCACAGACCAGGAGGGAAAACAGAACTTCACACACTGAGATCCTTGTGGGGGAGGGGGTGTCCCAATAATACTCAAAAGCTCATGAAGCACCCCAAAACCAGGCACAGACTGGGAAAATGAGTAAACAGAGAAAAAAGAGGAACACCATTGATAAATACAGAAATTGGGCTCAGGCTATGACAGAGCTCCAAATATTTTGAACATCAAGTGAAGGAGATAGAAGAAAAACTGGGGGAAAAAAATGAGAGAGATGCAGGAAAAAACATGAAAAAGAAGTTAGCAGCTTAGTCAGGGAGATCCAAAAAAATGCTGAAGGAAATAACATGTTAAAAACCAGCATAGGTCAAATGGATAAAACAGTTCAAAAAGTTATTGAGAAGAAGAATGCTTTAAAAAGCAGAATTGGCCAGATGTAAAAAGAGGTAAGAAAACTCTGAGGAAAACCAATCCTTCAGATGTAGAATGGAACTGAGGGAAGCTGCTGACTTTATGAGAAATCAAGACAAATACTTCAAAACCAAAAGAATGAAAAATTAGAAGAAAATGTGAAACATCTCATTGAAAAAACAACTGATTTGGAAAACAGATTCAGGAAAGATAATTTAAAAATTATTGGAATACCTGAAAGTCATGATCAGGAAAAGAGCCTTGACATCATTTTTAAAGAATTCCTACAGGAAAATTGCCCATATATCCTAGAAGCAGAGGGCAGGAATATTATAGTCAAGTTCCAGAACTCCCAAGTCACAGAGAAAATATTACAAGCAGCCAGAAGGACACAATTCAAATATCATGGAGCAGCAGTCAGGATCACACAGGACTTAGCAAAAACTACATTAAAGGCTCATAGGGCTTGGAATATAATATTCCAGAAGGCAAAAGAGCTCAGAATACAACTGAGAATCAACTACCCCGCAAAACTGAATGTCCTCTTCCAGGGAAAAAGATGGGCTTCCAATGAAACAGGGGAATTTCAAATGTTCCTTCTGATATGGCCAGAGCTGAACAGAAAGTTTGATCTTCAAATACAGGACTCAGGTGAAGCATAGAGAGTGGAGGAGAAGGGTAAAGTATGAGGGACTTAATAATGATGAACTACATGTATTCCTGCATAGAAAAATGATATTGATAATACTCATGAGAAACTTCTCATTTAATAAAGCAGGTAGAAGAGGCTTTTATAGATGAAGCACAGGAGAGAGCTGAATTTGAAGATACAATATATTGTAAAAATGGAATCAACAGCTAAAAGGGAAATGTAATGGAAATAAGAGAAAGGAGAGGTGGAATAGGATATTTCATATAATAAGATTTTTTTATTACAATGAGCTACTGCAATGATATGGAAGGGGGGAAGCCAAGGGGGATGAGGGAACCTTCACTCTCATCAGAGGTGGCTAGGAGAGGAAACAGCATTATACTCAATGGAGTATAGACATCTAGAGTAAGAAGGAGAGAAGGGGGAGGGGGGAGGGGGGACGGGGGGGGGGGGGGAATGTGAGTGATGGAGGAGAGGGTGGACCATGGGGGAGAGTGGTCAGATACAACACATTTTCTTTTTTACTTCTTGCAAGGGGCTGGGATTGGATGGCCTATCTGGGACCATGGGACCAGGTGGTTGCTGGGCCTAAGGGGTGGTATATGGGCTTGGGACTTCATGGTCCCAGTGCCAGTGATCAGTCTGCTGTGCCACTCAGCTACCCCATAGCACATTTAAGAAGAGGGACAGAGTGAAAGGGGAGAAAAAATATAGTATATGGTAGTAGGGAAATATAAATGGAAGGAGTTGCAATCAGCAATGGCAACAGTGGAAAAATATGGAAGTAGCTTTTGTGATGGACTTATCCTAAAGAATGTGATATACCCACAACAAAGCTGATGGTGTTGGAACACAGACTGAAGCACATTTATTATTATTATTATTATTATTATTATTATTATTATTATTATTATTATTGTTGTTGTTGTTGTTTGTTGTTATTATTATTATTAATCATTATTATTATTATTATTATTATTATTATTATTATTAGGGGGGGATTGCAAGGCATATAGGGTTTGGTGGCTTGCCCAGGGCCACACAGCTGGCTGATTGTTGGGTGTCTGAGGCCAGATTTGAACCTGGGTGCTCTGGGCTCCAGGGCCAGTGCTCTGTCCACTGCACCACCTAGCTGCCCCTACTATTATTATTATTATTATTATTATTATTATTATTATTATTATTATTTTATTTTGGTTTTTCTTTGGTTTTTGTGGAACAATGGGGTTGGAGTGACTTGCCTAGGGTCATACAGCTGGATAATTGTTGGGTATCTGGGGCTGGATTTGGGCTTGGGTGCTCCTGGCTTCGGGGTCAGTACTCCATCTACTGTGCCACCTAGCTGCCCCTATTATTTTTTTTAATTTTAATTTTAATTTTTTTTCTTTCCTTTATTGTTCATATTTTTATTGTTCATATTTTTGGGGGAGGGGTATTCTTAAACAAGAATATTTTAGTAATGCATAAAAAACAGCATTTGTATAAAAATAAAAATAAATAAATATTTTTTTAAAAAATCATAGTTTTTCAAATGGTCTGATAATTCTTGGATTATTTCTCCTTGACCTATACAAATAACCTTTCCAGGTTATTTGTTTTTTATATAGAATTCCTTAAATTTTTCTTCTCTTATTTTTAAATTTTGTAAAATATTCCTTGTGTTGAATTGTTGTTTTCTGTTTGACCTATTTTAATTTTTCAGGGTGGTCAATTCCTGAATGACACTCTAAGGTGTCAATCCTTTTCAACCACTTGTTGTGATAACAAAACCTACATACAAAATGCATGCCCAATGACTGGAAAAACTGGCAAATTAAGGTATATTATATAAATATCATAGAATATTAATGCATCATAAGAAAAAGCAAGGTGAGGAATTCAGAGAAACATGGGAACACTTATATGAACCAGTACAGTGAAACAAGAAAGAACATGAGAAAAATAGACAAGTGACTAAAAAATTTTTAAACAGCACTAAAAAAAGGCAGTTGGACTTATTAATTACAGTGAGCAACATTGTCCTCAGAAAACAAATGACACACTTTGTGGTCCTTACTGGAGCATCTTTCATCTTCTTTCCATTAAATTCTATCCAGTTTCATTTGGGGTGGGGGGTGGGGGGACTAGGTTAAAGTGGCCATTCTTTGTCTTAATTCTTTCTTACCGAGCCTTAATCATTGAATGCATCTGAATTCAATCAAATTGAAACTTGTTAAAAAAAAAAAAACCTTAGCTTAAAAAGCCAAGGCCTCCCATTGTATAAGTGACCATTTCCAATCATCTTAATCTATATCTGATCATTGGACTTAGATGACTCTGGAGGAGAAAATGAGGTTGATGACTTTGCACAGTCCCCCCTTAACTTAAGGCTAATTTATTTACATATGGCATTCACCAATGAGTCAGGTAAGGGAGGAGACTATAGCTAGTGTAGGGGTGATAGCCTGGCAAAAAACTGAGGGACTGAGGAATAGGAAAGCATGTGAACATAGAATGGGGTTTGCAGTTGCAAGACAGAAAAAGAGGAAGAATGATAATAGATTATGATCAGATATGAAAATTTCAGAGTTCATGAACATGGAAGTAATATATTTGTGGATGACAAGTTCAAAGGTAAGGAGATCTTTTTGTGAGGCAGAGGTGGAGTGGAAGATTAGGTCACGCAAAATAATAGTTTGAAGAACTGAGAGGTTAGTGTGTTGGAGGGAATATTGATCTGCCCCTAGGGCAGAAATTAAGGAAGAGAGATTCATTAAGGAAAGAAGAGTAGTATCCAGGAAGACAAGAGATAACAGAAACTAGAATTTTGATTTGGTAGTACATATGGATTGAGTAAACCCCAAGGGACAGGCTCCTAAGTAATTGTGGTAAAAGAACTTGGAAGTGGCAACCAGGAACAAGGAGTATTCCAAATCCTTTACTTCAACCAGTGAGTGAAAGAAAATGAGTGAAGGTATATCCAATGATGGAAAGGAAGGTGAGGGAGTCTATTTCGTCATGAGAGTGTCAGGTATTAGGGAGATCCAGAAAATGGAAGGTATTATAAAGGAAAGGATTTAAAATATAAGCAACTTTTTTGACTATGGAAAAGGCACTCTGAAGAGCCCAATGAAAGATATGGGTAACTTTAGACTGGGACATTGAGGGGGGGTTGGGTTAAAAGAAATAGAATAAAGAATGGGGTAGTAGTAGGAGATTAGGGAAAAGGCTGAATGATAACAGCCGGCAGGGTTCAGAATCACTGGGATGCAGAGGGCATGACCAAAGAGGAGTTTGTTGAGCCTTGAGAAATTAAGGTAGGTAGCTTTTCATTGTTCATAGGGGTTTAGTTTCAGGTCCTCTCAAGTACTTAGGTAGTTCAGTTGAGGGGACAGGTTCTTGGAACTGAAGAAATGATGTTACTTCCCTTCCCTCTGGGGAACAGAATTGATGAAAACAGGAGATATGGTCCAATGGAATGGCATTCTTCCTTACCCTAAAGGCAGGAGACCTGTGCACCATGGAATGGTATTTCTCCACATTCCCCACTTTGGAGAGGTCAGAATAGGAAAAGAACTAAAATGAGGAGACATAAAGGGAAAAAAATATTATTTACTTCACAATTTTGCCTAGAAGTAGGTAGCCATGCACACTTGCATATATAAATTAGTTAAATAACATAATAATTTAAATAAATTCATCCCTCCCTGCCAAAAATGACAAGGGGTTTTTTTTGGTAGGTTTTTCCCCTTCAAAAATTCTCTTCAATAGATAACTGAGGTGTCAAGCATTTCCACTGTTAACAACCCCAGGGGCTCATTTCAATTGGCCCCAGGAACCATTACATGTTTTTTGATTTTGGCAATTTGTCCTTAGGTTCACATCTTTATTGGAAAGACATTTTTTTTCAGTCTGGTTCTATATTTCAGGTTTATGTATTGAGTCCAAGGAAAGTTATTCCAAGAATTGAGAGTGACCCTAGTTTAAATAGAAATTTTTCCAGTAAAAAGAGATATGATTCACTTGCCTTAGAACTGCACATTTCACTTTGTACTGTAGGAGGATATAGACATGTAGTGTTCTGTTTTGTTTTCATGTTAAGCTATTCTTTTTTTTAAAATAAATTGCTTTGAGTTAAAATATATTAATTGGAAAAAAGATGAAACTATATTTTTGTTATGGATTTTTTCTTTACTTATAGTTTCTTTTTTAAAGCAATAAATCAATCCACAAATATTTAGTATGTACTATGTAACAGTCTATACTTCTCCTTCTCCCAACATCGTCATCTTTCTATCCAAGAAAAAGAAGAAAACAAAGCTTAATGCTTCACCAGACCTGGAAGTTCACTTCCCATCATTTCTCCTTTAACACCATTTTCTTCATGTGTCACCCAATACTACCCCTATGACAAACAAACTCCCACCATCCTCTTGCTGGCCCTATGTTATTTAATCACCATTTCCTAGGAGTAACTATCTCCTTCTCCCATTCTCTCATCATACTCCTCAACCCTACCCTACCTACATTTCACTCCAACTCTCCCACTACACCTTCCCTAAATACTTTATATTTAACAAATCTAGCAAAAAGATGGGGTAAATTCCTTAGTTTTAAAAGACCAAAGTCTCCTATTCCATCCAGAGCCATCTCCAGTCATCCTGATCCAGATCTAACCACTAGGCTCAGATGGCTCTTGAGGAAAAAGTGAGGCTGTGACTTTGTATAGCACCCCCTCACTTGTGTCCAACTCACTTGTATGTCATAGCATAATATCCCTGATGTCCTAGTCTTTGAGAATGAAGAATAAACAACAATAATCACAAACCTGGACTTATTTTGCATATAAATACTTAATTTTTTTTTAACTAGTAACAATGTATAGCTGTGAGAATTGGACTCTAAGGAAAGCTAAATACCACAAAATTGACACATTTGAATTAGGATGCTGGGAAGTCCTTTGAGAGTCCCTTGGACAGCAAAAAAGTCAAAATAGTCAATACTTAAAAGAAATTAATTTAGGCTTCTCACTGAAAAGTCAAATACTGAAAGTGAAGCTTAAATGCTTTGGCTATATAATAAGATGAGACACATTGGAAAGGATCCTTATGTTAAGAAAGATTGAAGGCAAAAGGAAAGGGAAGTGGCAGAAGATGAGAGGGGAAAATATTGTCACAGAAACAATGAATATTAACTTGGACAGACTTCAAGAAAAGTGAAGGATAGAAGAATGTGTTATGGTCTATGGACTCATAAAGAGTCAGACGTGACTGAATGACTGAACGACCACAACATATTCATACATTATTTCTTAGATTAAATACAACTCTTTGAAAGAGCTTTTCATTTCAACAAAGAGATAATATGGCCTTGGTATAAAAAAAACTTTTTTTCTAAGTGAAAGTATAGAAATCTATTAAATGAAAATAGGCTGAACCAAAAACTGCTGATTTTTAAAAGAATTTGAAATTAAGTTAAAATTTTTTTCCAAACTAGCTAATTGAAGTCATTAACAAGGTAATTCAAACCAGCAAAATTATCTCACCTGCAATATATGAATATTACAGATGTAGTTTAGAATAAAAATGGATAATTTACTCATTTCTACAGTATGTCAAAAAGTGTTAAGTGCTACATGAAATTCAAAGAACACTTAGAAACAAGTATTGAGGTACAGTGACTGGACATTTGAAAAAAGTTAACACAAGCAGAAACATAAGCATAAATTCTTCATATTTTATGCATAAAGAAACCAAGTAATAGTCTTTATTTTGAGGAAATCATCAGGGCAAATCCTAAAAAATAAAACATGGACATTAAGGATTCCTGTTGCTTAACTTGAAAAATTGTCATCTCAGACTATGCTAGATGTCCTATAAATTGTAATTAAAATCTCTAAATCCTACATACATACATACATATATATATATATATATATATATATATATATATATATATATATATATATATATATATGAAAATTCCTCTGCATGTTGGTACTTCAATGGATCTCTGATCTGATTGATGCAGATGGTTAAATCTAAATTTATTTGGGCAAAACTCATTCTTTCCAGGAATAAGTACATAATGCAATTCAAACATCCTCTTAATCATGTAGGAACTTGTATTAGTTTTAATGTTAAATAATTATAAGGGGGCAACTAGGTAGTGCAGTGGAGAGAGCACTTGGTCCTAGAGTCAGGAAGACCTGAGTTCAAATCCAGACTCAGATACTTAATAATTACTTAGCTGTATCTTGGGCAAGTCACTTAACCCCATTGCCTTAAATAAAAAAAAAATTTAAATGATTATAAGCTTAAAACAGTAGAGATTTCCAAAAAACGGCCTATCAATTACAAATTATTCCATACATTTATGGTGCATAATACTATTGCTATTAAGTCTTAAAGCTTTTTAAATTTTTTGTCATTATTATAGTTAGACTCATGAAGTAAAACTCTCTAGTTTTATTAAATTCAATCTTTTACAGGAACTCTTTCCTTATCCTTCTTAATTCTATTACCCTCCCTCTATTGATTATTTCCAATATATCTAGTATTTAGCATATTTTCACATAGTTGCTTGCATGTTATCTCCCCATCCGGCTGTGACCTTGAGGAGAGGGATTGGCTTTTTTTTTTTTGTATCTCCAGCTCTTCTATGTGTCTGGCACATAGTAGGCACTTGATAAAGGTTTATTAAACTGACTATTTTAAGGAAATTTTATTAATATATTTTGCAACATATATTTCTTCTGGCAGAATACAATAAAGGAAAATTTTCACAAAAAAGAAATACCAACACACATAGAAGTTAAGTTGAAGTACTGTGGAAAAATGAATTACATGTACTTCGATCTAATTTGTCCATTCCTTTTTTTTTAAAGTTTTTTTTGTAAGGCAAACGGGGTTAAGTGGCTTGCCCAAGGCCACACAGCTAGGTAATTATTAAGTGTCTGAGACCAGATTTGAACCCAGGTGCTCCTGACTCCAGGGCCGGTGCTTTATGCACTATGCCACCTAGCCACCCCATTGTCCATTCTTTAGATAAAATACTGACTCCTATTTATCGTTAGAAAAGCTGAACAATTTCCAATTTAAAGGAAAAAGTCATCTACTTTTTAAAACCTAAAAAACTAAAGGTAGTTTATACTTTTGCAATGTTTTATGAAAAAGGTTTTGTTGGTATTCTGGTCTTGCTTTTTCTCTTATCTAGTGCTAAAGGAGCTAGGAAAGGAAAGTTAACAGAATTGCTGGGAATAAAGAAAACCCAGAGTCATATTAGCCACCATTTTGGAAAAAGAAAAGTTAAAACTCATTAGCTTAGTAAACTAGTAGAGTGGTGTTATAAAATAGATTTTTGTATCATCAATAGAATATTCAAAAAAAAGTATGCATGGTGGAATTACCATTGGCATTAATATTGCAATTACCAGATGGAGAAATGATTGTATTCTAAGTGGCAACTAATAAATTATTTTGTAATATTATAAAATAATTTTAGTCAGTCAATCAGTAAGATTTAAGTTCCTATTATGTGCCAGACACTGAAAAAAAGCTGGGGGGTTATAGAAAGAGGTGAAAGCCAGTCCTTGTCTTTAAAGAGCCTATAGTCTAACAGGAAGACAACATGCAAATAGCTGTGTACAAGTTATGTACAAAATAAATTGGAATAAACAGAGGAAAGGCTTTTGAATTTAAAAAAGATTATGAAAGATTTCCATTGCAGGTGACTGTTGGGACTTGAAGGAAGTCAAGAGTCAGAAATGAGAAGGAAGACCATTTTAAGAATAGGAGACAGTTGTGAAAATGCTCAGAGATAAGACATGAAATGCCTTGTTCAAGGAATAGCCAGGAGGTCAGTGTCCCTGAATCAGAGAGTATCTGGTGAGAGATGTGAGAAGACTGGAAAGATAAGGGTGGGCTAAGCTCTAAAGGACTTTGAACTCCAAATGGAGAATTTTATATTTAGTTTTGGATATAATAAAGAGCCTGAAAGTGATGAGAGTTTATTGGTAATGGGGAAGGGGTAATATGGTCAATAGGCAGTTTAGGAAAAAAATCTCTTTGGTGGCTAAGTGAATAATATAAAACTTGTATAAGATTTACACTTATTCTTCCCATTCTACCTATCTTATATATGTTGTCCTCCTAAATTAAAGTATAATTTAATACCACAGTAAAAAAATATCACCCAATATCCCAACCCCCATCTCTCCCACATTAACCCTGGTCCTTACACAAAAAAAGAATGGCAAGGATTTTTTGAATTCACAATGATTTTCTTCCACTTCACTCCTTCTTTGTTTGTAGAATAGCAGCAAATCCCAACTCTACTTGGAGTCAGGAAGACTTGGGTATTAATCACTTCTAATACTTAGCATCTCTATTACTTGTTTTGCTTACTTGTGAGACTCCAAAGGGATATTAAACCTTAAATTGTTATATAGCTTTCAGCTTTTTTACCATGCCCATAGCTTTTTTACCATGCCCATAACTCTTCTACTTCCCTAACTTAGATTATGATATTTAGCTCTGGAAAGAGCCTAATTAGTCCCCTCATTTTAAAGATAATTTCTCTGAGTTTCAACTACTTGCCTATGCGAGTATCGTTGCTGGGATTCAAACATATATCTTCTAATCTTATACTCTATTTGCTACTATTTCCAATTACTATTTCTAATATGAATTAGGTTCATAATAATTACTGCAAAATTATCCTAAAATAACTTTCTCAATTTCATGAGAGCAAACAAGGATCTGCCACTTGTCATTTATTTATTTGTAATTTAATTAGACTGAAACATAGCATTATAAAGTATACTGGAATCAGAGTACCTAGATTCAGATCCTGCAAGAGGAGGATCAAGAGTCTCATGAAAATCTGGACAGAAATAGAGTATCAAAGGGACAAAAGGGTGATCTACCCAGTGGCAAAAACTGTAAAAAAGTTCAAGAAGGATGAGGACTGATAAAAATTTATTCGATTTGGCAATTAAGAGATTAAATTTAGTTGAATAAAGAGGTTTTAAACCAGACTACAGAATTAAAAAGAGAGTAAGAAGGAACTGGAGACACTAATTGTAAACAGTCTTCCCAAAAGGAGTTTAGCCACAAAAAAAGGAAGAGAAATATGAGACTTGAGATAGCAGGGTTGTTTTGAGTCAAATGAGAGTTATTTTGCTTTGTTTTTTAAGATTATGTAGACCTGGACTTGTTTATAGGCAGTAGGGAAGTAGCCAGTAGCAAGAGAGAAACTGAAGATTAGTGTGAGAGAAGGGATGATAGAGGAAAGATCTGCTGGAGAAGTGGTATTGGATTACTTGTACAGGTTTGCATTGGTAAGAAAGGCCACTTTTTCATGAAGAAGTGTAAAAGAGATAGTGACAGAAGACAGAAGTGACACAAGGTAGGAAGTAACAGAAAGTTCTTGGCAAATGGGTTCAAATTCTTTAGTGAAATATGAAAAGTTTTTATGTGTTACTCATTAGTGGATAATGCTAAAAGATCAAACTTTTGAGCCTTATCACATTAGCCTGGATATTCAATCATTTCCTCATAATCTAAGCCCCATCTAATTTGTTTGAATGACCTCTTTATGTCCATACAAATGAGTATAAAGAGAAGGAAAATAGGACTATACCATTAAAGTTAAATCTTATTATAAAGTTGTGGCTTTAAAAGTTTCTTCCATGAAGTCTTTTAAAACAATGCTTTTGGGGGGGGGCAGCTAGGTGGTGTAGTGGATAGAGCACTGGCCCTGGAGTCAGGAGTACCTGAGTTCAAATCCGACCTCAGACCTAGCTGTGTGGCCTTGGGCAAGCCACTTAACCCCCTTTGCCCTGCAAAAACCTAAAAAAAATGTTTTGGCAAACACCCCAAAGTGCTTAAGAAAAAGCATTTTGGAAACATTTTTATATAGAAATATTTATTACAAAGATTTTTTTTACAACAAAGTAAATCACATGGTCATATTGTAGGAAAAATGAAAAAGAAAGAAGGAAAAAATTAAACATTACACACACACACAAAAAGAGAAAGTGCTAATAGCAATGTATTGCAGTCTCCATGAAAGTGCATCAATGGCTAATGCCAAAGTACCAACTTGGTGCTGGCATACTCAATAATGACTGGTAAATCTTAGAAAGAAAAAATGCAAAAGTTGTTTCTTTTTTCTAATGACATTTACATGGAACACATTTATGAACCCATTCTTACTAGGCAACTATTTTAAAATAGTTTCTGATACCAAAAGGGTGGATTCAATTACTTTATCAAAAGTCTGCTAAAAAGCGAGTTAGATGGTTTATAAAATTAAAACCTTGCCAGTTTACTTTTCATACTTTACACTGAACTCACCATGTTTAAGACTTACAATCTAAGACTGTAGAGTTAATTTAATTCATTGTTAGGAATAGAATTCAAATATGTCCCTCTCATGTTCATTTCTAGCTCTTGGTTTATATAATACAGTTATTGCCATATGAAGACTACTTTCATCGTGTCTTGCATCTTTATGTAAAGATGGTTATAATGCTATATTATAACTACATCTGCAGCTTATATGCTTATTTGTTATATGAAGTGCTACATTTGTGTAATATATTTTGCTCTATTCTATACCATGTGGTAATAATAAAAATAACTGTGCTCTCCCAAGTTCAACTAAAATATCCATGGTAATAAAATACTAGATGAGTATCAAAACTTTCCACATATCTCTCAAACCCTCACCATCAACAGGATAATACTGAAACCAGGTCAACAAACTAAAATTTTTATGATTGGATGAGAAATTATTTAAATGATGAGGATAAGATTCGAAGAACATGAGGCTAGCCTAACTCAAAAAGAATGAGTACAACTGCCATTTAAGGAGGCAAGCAAGGCATCTGAGTTCTAGAGCATATAGATGGATAGATAATGGATATCAAAGAGCATCCATATTAAAGCATAAGCATCACTTTTCTATTGTAGGTTTTCCTCTACCCTTAGGGCAAAAGGGGACTATTATTATTAGTATTACCAATATATTCCCATATTTTAGTTGGTGGGTTATTTTTCTTAGTCAATCCCTAGATGTGAAGGGGACTCCTTAACTTCTATTTACATATTTTTAGTTTCTTTGAAGCTTACCCCTTAAGGTATAACTGTCCTAAACTCAAAAGAAACATTTTGACCATTTATGGGTGCCCTAAAGTAAGGACTGGTGCTACAATTCAGTAACAGGGATAGCCACAATTAACCTACTTTGTTACACAACAGACACATTGTTTTCTGGTTCATTGGAGACTGTTTTTGTATCAGCACAACAAATAAAGAGTTGATTTCCAAGAGTTTTCTGCGCATATCGGAAATACATCATGTGACCCATTACCACAAAAGAGACTGAAATCAACACAAGCAAACCAAAAGCTTCAGGATTGGGTGCCAAGATGACCATGATGAAATGCACAAGATCTAGAAGATAGTTCATAGAGTTCTGTACACCATTTATAATGCCTCGTTCCGACTCTATTACGTTTTCTTGTAGTAACTGTGTCACAGTCAAATCAAAGGCCCAAAGACCTGTAATGATAGTTTAAAAAAAAGATTAAAAATGCTTTCATTTTTCCATATTTGATTCATGATCACATTTTCAGATTTCTAAAATAATACCCTACTATGTTTGTAAAATAGTTAAAGACCTGATACTATTGCTTCTGTTTAAGCATATGTAAAAATGGGACTAAGAATGCTTTCACCACAAATCTCACAGGATTTTTTTATAATGAAAAATTTTCAATGTTTTAAAATACCATTTTATTGAGTACTTCCTATAGTATCATAGATTTAGAGCTAGAAAGGAAGTCAGAGGTCACTGGAGTCAACCCCTTCATTGTTGGTAAGAACTGAGGTCCAAAAAGTTCCCAGAGATGTTCAATAACTTGCCCTAGATCACACAGGTCACAGAGTTGGAGAGGTGCCTAGGTCCTTTGATCTAATACCAAATTATCTCTTATAGTGTATTAGGAAGAACAATAAATTTATTTTCAGATAACACAAGTTAAAATGCCAGATCTGCTACTTACCCCCTGGTAATCTTGGACAAGACAAAAAGTCTCTGAACCTGTTTTCCTTATCTATTAATTGTGGATACAGGTTTAGATAATCTATGCTCCTTTCCAACTCCAAATCCAATGTTATTATTCCTTGTAAGGGTCTGCCATAGAATTTACTAATGACTTAATTCCTTAAGTTATTCAAACCCACTCAAATAATAAAGATCAAATGGTAACACAACTTTATTCTGCTACTGGTTTATCCAGTATAGTCTACAACACAGAAGAAAGTCTTAGAAATCTAATCTGTAACATCATATGTAAAGATTACAAGAAATAATATCATTTTAAAAGAATGAAATAAATGGCACTTATATATTCTTGATAAAGGGCTAAAGTTTTCTTTACAACATTAGTAAACTCTACCTCTATGCTTGATTCTGTTTTGGCTCCATATTGATAAGTGTGATAAATTAGTGCACT
Organism: Macrotis lagotis; assembly: GCF_037893015.1. Taxonomy (NCBI): domain Eukaryota; kingdom Metazoa; phylum Chordata; class Mammalia; order Peramelemorphia; family Peramelidae; genus Macrotis; species Macrotis lagotis. The sequence goes on along the minus strand of NC_133658.1, from coordinate 666,538,921 downwards.
CATTTCATGCCACAAGATGAATGCAATTTCATTTCAAGGAAGAAGATCAAAAGTAACATGCTAGCACTAGGATTACTTCTTTATTTTACTCTGTAAGTAATTCTTATATTGTGAACCAATATTTCCTTTTAGATCTACCAAAAACAAAATAAGACAAATAACAAAAAAAGAGCTATTCTCATCTATTTTTTTCTGGATAACCTCCAAAATAATGTCTCATTCTCATGAAACTATACTATGACAATACTGTAAGTAAAAAACATATCTGTGACTTGTGAGGTACAGCTATGAAGTTCTGAATTACCAAATAAAAATGTAATGAAACAGTCAATCCCAAACATTAAGCTCTCTAAATGAATAAATTCCAACAGAACAAGATAAGAAATGCTAGAGATGGAGAAATAACTTGCACATATTAGTTTGATTATAAGTTTGTTGTTACCTAAATTAAGATATCAGAATTAAGAATATTTAGAAACATCCTTAAACTTTAAGCATCTAATGATGCTTTACAATACTTAATTATATAAAATTTATGATACCTAAGTATATTAAATTTTAAAAAGTTAAAAGAGGGAAATATCTTAATTATTTTATCACTGAATTATTTGTCTTCTTTAACTGATAAATATATATATAAAAAAGAAATTCTCACCAATTCTAGCAGCAATGACCCCTGCAAACAGCAGACTGACAGAGAGTAAAGGTACTGGCTTTGGACTCATCTCTGTGTATCCCTTAGTAGGATAAGACTCATTTAGTAAATTGTACATTCCAGTTGCAAAGAAAGTTTCAGGTTCTTCTGTAGTTTCTATTGGGGGATATTCACTATTTTGAATAAATCTAGTACGAATGTCTTCAAAAGGAGAAACTGATAAGTCCAAAGGACTTCCAGGCACAAAAACAGAGACCACACAGAGGCATAAACAGGCTACCTGGGCTATTCCAGAGATTAGACCTGTTCGAACCAGACCACACTTTTCTCGTAATCTGGTAAAAGCCACTGTTCCCATAATACCAGTGATGGCTGAGGCTGCCATGAGAATACTGAGCATTGAGCCACTCAGACCCTGAGTGTAGGCATAGCCAGTAGTGATACAGTCAAAGCCAAGAACAGTCATATAGAGGAAAGAAAGAGCCATGCCAGCAAGAAACACAGGTTGGTTGTAGTATGAGATCCATCCCTCTCGGAAAGTACGGAAGGGCTCAGAGATCTGGGAAGCACAGCCGGGCTCTTCTTCACTCTCATATTCATACTTCTTAGGATCTTTTTCACTCATCAGATGGGATCCCTCCTGGGCTTTTGACTCAATATCTGTTAATTTAAAAAATAATATTGATCCCTAAGCATTTAACTTTTGAAAATAGCACATCATTCAGCAGTTACCTTATAATATTATATAAATATCATAATTCATATATAAGTGTATTGTTTTTCTTCTACTTCCCCAAATGTAATATTTTCTTTTATTATTTTATTAGAATAATAATTTTTATTGTTTATGTTCTTTTATTATTTCATTTGAATAGATAATTTACTTTAATAACAATTTGAGTATTCTGGTCAAAAAGTAACCTACACCATATGAACTTCTAGAGAATTTTCTAAAAAAGAAAAAAGTTGCCACATTCACATTTTAATAACATCCTTTTTATGATAACCAAACTTGTTTCATCTTTCTTTTTTATTTTCATATGCTGTCTCCTCATTACAATACAATATCCTAGAAGGCAGGCACTGGCTTTTGCCTTTCTCTGCAACCTCAATATTTAACACAGTACCTCATATACAATAAGTGTATAAAAATGCTTATTAGCTACCTGTTTTCATGAAAGGGCTCTTTTATCTCCTCTTCATTGTATTCTGTCTTTTCTAATGGCAGCTTCCCTATAACTCCTTCTTAACAAGTCTCTATAGCTATACCCTATTCTACTCCCCATACCTATATGCTTCCCAATGAGTCATCTCCATTAAATCTCCTTTCTTCAGCATCCCATTATAGTTCCAGTCAAGAGGTGATTATGCCTGACAAATCCACATGGATTAAATAAAGCCTGGGTTTTTCCTTCATTAATTAGAAAGTTTTCTTCTCAACCTCAAAGGTCAAATGTAGGGTTGGGGCCTTGATAGAGAATAAAGATAGAGAATGGACTTATGACTTCATTGACATAGAGAATTCCTGGGTAAAGCAAGTCCACATTTTCTTATACTCTTACAAAGCTTTTTGAGGTCACTTAGCTAGCATGGGTCAAATGTGGGTCTTGGATCAAGGATTTCTTGATTTTGAGACCTAATTCTCTATCTACAACAACAACAACCCCTTTGGGGACCTTGAAAGCTTGGGAAACTGAATATTTTTAGTCATTGGTTTGATGATCAGGCTATAAGATTTGATCTTTTTTTTTTAAAGAATACCTTTCTGTAAATTCAATTGTTTCAATTCTGTTTCATCTTCTTTTGGAAGAGCTTTCAAAGCTAGAGCTGGGGTTTTCTGGTAAACTTTCCAGAGTAAGAAGTATTCCACACACATGGACACCAAATTCCATCCAGAAATGAATCCACAACCAATCACTGGAGAGCCAAATGTCATTATCTGACCAACAGCCATGGGGGCCAGAATATTAGTTAACTGGTCAATTCTTCGTATTGTAGCATTCATACCTGAGGAAAAATCATTTAATGGTAGATATATATATATAAAACATCTATAATAGAAATAGAAAGTCACATGTTTGATATCAAGATAGACCTAATCTCAAAAAGCCTCTTTCTAAAAGAAAAAAAGTATCTGTGTATTGTTTTGGCAGAAATATTTATTATTTTTGTCAAGTTAAAATAAAAGTCTCTCAAAATTTTGTATTTTTGGAAATGCATAGGTTTATTTTATTTCAATCCAGAAAGATTCTATTTCATGAGCCATTTTATAGGGGGGGAAAAACCTAGGCCTGAAACCTACCTGTCTTGTCAAAATTTCCTATATAATGGGGAATTAATCCCATGTGTTGTTCAAGGCGCCTTGAAAGAAAGGCACTGTGACTACCAATCATGTGGTTAGAAAAAGCTGCCTTTTAATATTTTTTCTAATTCCTTTTGGTAGTCAATTATCTTCTAGTTGGTCCCATTAGACTGGTGAATATACAGTGCCTATTGATAACAGAAGAACTTTGACATGCTCCCTACTTTCCCTAGAGAAGCAGAGGTAATATTGATTTTTAAATGAGGCTATTTTTTACAGTGACTTAATTGCCTGAAATATAGTAGTTAATAAATAAATATTAAACTGAGATTCCATCTCTTACACTTTTTATGTGTAGATACCACCTGGCCAGGAAAGAAGTGTCAAATTAAAACAAATAACTGAATAATTTGGGTAAAAAACTTTCATCTGAAAAATCAAGATAAGCATGTCTAGTTTTAATTCAATAGATAAGGTCATAAGAAGTTTGTGCCCTATTTTGTAGCTATAAACAATTTTTAGTTTCATTACTAATATGTGATAATTATTTCCTATACAACTATTAACTCTACCAAATTTGTATTTGTTTTCTAAGAGGAAAAATGTTTTATTGATCAGCATCCAAATTTCATTTTCAGAGGTCTGTGCTATATTTGTAGTAAGCAATGAAACTAAGTAAATAGCTACAATTAAAGGGAAATACAAGTAAAATGAGAATTTTAAAATAGCAAGGATTCATTGAATAAATAGCACACAGTACAAGCAACTATTTTAATGTGAAATTATTTTAAACTAATGATAATGACAAACTAGATATTAGGTTGATTTCTAAGATGAACAGGTTAAGTAACAAAGAAACCCTTTAAAAACCATGCTTTAAAAAAATAGGAAAAAATTAACTATGCCAATATTTTAGTTAATCAATTTACATAAAGTAAATGGCTCAAAAATCTAATTTTCTTTGATATATTTATAGATGTTTTTATTGTTTTAAGAGATATGGAAATGCATGTGTGTATACATATCCAGATGCCCAAAAAAATGCACTTATGATCAGCTATTTTAAGAAGTTAGTCATTCAATAGGCAATCATTTAGGCATTTTAAAAATTATGCATTTCCTAAAAGTAACTAACCTACAAAAAAGAGAAAAAGAGAAAAATCAGGATGAGGAGAACTTTAAGAGAAAAAAAAAACTCAGAATGAGTCATAACTACAAGGTGCTGGCATTCCAGAAGGGCTAGGCCTTATCTTAAGAGTTCAACATGTAAAATAGATATGATAGGCTAAGTATTAACATCTGGTCACAAGAAGAAAGGTTAATGAGAAAATTAGAATCATTACTTTAGCTTCAGGTAGTACATAGGTAAAAGTCTTCTGAACTGCATTTTCCTGTATCAAATTGTTAATGTATTCATACTGGTCCCTAAAAGCACTGTGGCAATACCATTCAAGTTATTATACTTTTACTACAAAATACTCTTACTCAAGAAACTGCAATAGCTCTCTACTGCATGAAATATAAACTCTTTTTTTAGCCTTTAATTTCTTCCACTAACTTTGGTCTCTCATGTCTCATCTATGAACTAACATGAATTTACTATATGTCCTCTAGAGCAGTGTTGTTCAGAAAGTCCCATGCCAATAACTTAAGAGGTCCAACTTCTGTATCCTTGAATTATACATATCTATTTTTTAATCTATTTCTTCCTGCAAAACCTAATCAAAAGTAAAATTTTGGGGCGGCTAGGTGGCGCAGTGAATAGAGCACCAGCCTTGGAGTCAGGAGTACCTGGGTTCAAATCCAACCTCAGACACTTAATAATTACCTAGCCATGTGGCCTTAGGCAAGCCACTTAACCCCATTGCCTTGAAAAATCTAAAAAAAAAAAAAAGTAAAATATTCCAGAAAGTTTTTCCTCATTAAAGGAGAGATTCAAGTGGAATGGATCTAAGCCTCTTTAGTACAGATATTTTCTTTTTAAGTTTCCTTAGTTCTTTCAAGTATTGGTCTACATGGGTCTGAATTTAGACACACTCCTAAAATGAGAACTCTTTGGAAGGAAAAAAGAATACATCATATATGCAAAAAGAGAATACAGATTATAGAGCACTTAGTTTAGGAGGTAGGAAATATGATGTATAAAGAGATCAATATAATTTTCATATCTTTAGTTAATAATTTAAGCTTCTGCAGGCAGGGATTATATATTATCTATTTCCTTAGTATCTTGAATAATGACTACTATATTACTGTATTATATAGTATGTGCCCAATAAACATTTGTTTTCTCACCTTAACATTACAATAAGACTTTTTTTGGTATTAAGCAAAAAATTTTTTTCTTCAATCTTTGAGGAAAATGTGATATACTTGATGATGATTGAATATTATTCATCCTTTTAAAGTCAACTAGTGAAGAAATTGCCTCCACACACACACAGAAGGTAACCAGATTATTGCAATGGATTAATTTTAGGCAGCTGAGTTTTCCCAAGACTCAAAAAGATTAGTAGTCAGGGTCCCACAGCTAATAAGAGTGAGAGATACACTTTACACTCAGGTCCTCCAAATTCTAAGTCCAGCATTCTGACCTGAACTAATATACAACCCTGCCTCTCATGTTCTAGAGATTAGGGACTGGATCTGTGATTTTCTTTCGGTTGGGGAACTACCACATGAGACACTCCAACTAACAATGCAGATCAGCACCTTCCCCCTAATTTATTGTAGTCCTAAAGAGATATTTAGAGCAGAGAGGTCCACAAGTCATCCACAACACTTTCTGTACTACCAGAAAAGATTAAAATGTAGTTGAAGAACAATTACCAATAGAAAGAAAAATAAAAGAAAGTAAAATAGAATATAGATAGTGTTAATATGGAGTTTTCAAGTTAATGTGAATCCTGAAGGGAGACTGGCCCAATTTCTAATTTCTGAGTTGGACACCTCTGATATAAAAAATTGAAAAGTCAAGGGACTTGCTCAGGGTCACAGCAGCTAAGAAGGGTCAGATAGGAGATTTAAAACGAGGTCTTCCTGACTTAGAGTTAGAAACCATTCTCAGTAATGAGAGAAAAACAACAAAATCAACAGAATCAAGAGGAAAAAATTGTTTGTAAATTTATCATTTTAACAGAAGCCAATTTTGTTATTGTCATTTGGTTGTTGATATTAGGCATATGACCACAAAAGTACTGTTTTTGTTAGAGAGTTTCTGGAACATAAAAGAAGTTTTCTTATCAACATTTACTTAAGCATTTTTCCTTAAATAACCCAGCCACTTAAAAGAGGCAAGGAGAGGAGGGAGCAAACAAAGGCTACTACATTTTACCTGCTAATTTGTTTCTATCACTCCCTGCAACAACGACAATCCAGTCTCTCTGAATTGTGATGCCAGTTGCAGTGCTGGCCAAATTTGCAATATTTGCAATAGAGATGATCAGGATATAACAGGAAGTCTAAAGAATCACAAAGGGAGAAATTAGGGTTAAAATTCTAAGCCTAAAGAATTTCCTTCACAAAAAATTTACACATTATTCTTTAAAAATATAATTAAATTATTAAAATTTTAACTTTCATTGTAAGGAATCATTTTATTTTCAATGCACATTAATAAAATGCATTAGTCTAAGATCTCCTAAGATTAGAAAGTACTTCGGAATATGTATTTTCTTTATTTTAGGTCATTTGTTTTATAGAAACTAATATTGAAATATTCATAAAGACAATTTAATGGAAAATAGCTCAAAGCACATAGTTGAAGCAACAAGGTCACTCAGTGGATAGAACTCAGAGTCTATAATCTGGAAGACCTAAGGTAAAATTTGACTTCAGATACTAACTAGCTGTGTGATCCTGGTTGCCTCAGTTTCCTCAACTATAAAATAGGGATAATAAAAATACCTACTTAACTGGGTTTTTGAGAGGATCAAATTAGATATTTTTTGTAAAATTGCTTAGTCCACTACCCAGCATGACAGGAATATTTATTCCCTTCTTTATTCTTTTCCTCAGACATATGCCAACAGGAAGAAACATAGAATATCAGTTCTTTCCTTATGACCCAATTTCATTAAGTAACATTGGTCCTTTGTTTTTCATAACATTTCATTCCTCTTTTCTCCATGGAACCACCACCATAGAACCACAGTATGACAGGTCCTTGAGAAATCATTTAATTCAGTTCCCAAGTCATAGCATGTGTGTCTGAAAATTACAATATTGGTTAATCCCAATACCTCTATAGTTTCTCATAAATAATAAACAGCTCTCAAGTTAAAAATGATGTGCTGAAACCTTATAAACAGAATTAAAAGAAACCATGCTTAAATCTTTTATTACTAGCATCTGTCAATATTTTTTCATTGAAGTATTTAATTGAGAACTTACAAGAACCCATCCATTGTACATGTTCAGAAGTTCATTTTTATGTAAGAAAACTATCATTAGGATGATACCACATGTGATGACTGAAACATTCTGTACAACCAAAGAAGTCTGGGCCACTACAACAAGGGAGATAAAAAATACTCATTATACACAAAAATATAGAGTGAAACAATGTCTACCTTCACTTTCAGTGTTAGAATTTCGTGAAATGAAAAGTGCAATGAGTAGCATTCGCCTATATATACACACAAAACAGCTCTGATTCATTGGATTAAATCTTTTCTCAACTATTCCCCCAATCATACACTAAATCAAAGAATAAAATATACAAAATAAGGTATATCCAAACATAACTATAATCACTCACAATGACCAATTTCTAAAGTATTGTGTGAGAAATTGTTTAGTTTTTTTTTGTTTTATTGGATTTTTTATTGTTTTTTTCACTACTCTAATTCAAGGAGGAATAAACTTCTCACTGGCACTATTACAAAGAAATGATTCTTAATTCTAGTTGAAGTTTCAGATCTTTATGATGGAGCTTAAAATGGAGCTTTCAAAGTGGTGTTTTGGAAGATATGAAATCTAAAAGTTCTATATCTCTTCATATGAACAGAAGATATGAACACCATACTACAGCTAGAATTAGAAATATACTACTCAGTCAACTGAAAATTTTAAGAAAGAGTAGTTCATAGTGAAGTTTGCAGAGAAATAGTTTAACTTTTAGCACCATAAAATTTATTGTTGCTGCTAAATCATTAGCTATCTTCTCCTAAAACAAATTTTATTTAGCATTCCTACAATGTAGAGAAAAGCAAGTGATGGTGTAAAGAATTAAAAATCTAGAATTATTCTAGACTTAGAGAATCTTAGAAGTCTAGAATTAGAAAACCTGGGTTTAAGTCAATTAATAGCATTCAATAAACAGTTCTTATGTGCCTACTATTAAGAGCTGGGGGATATAAAATGAGGTAAAAGACAGTCCTTGCCCTCAAGGAGCTAATGGAAGCTAATGAAAGTCCCAGATTTTCCCCTTGCTACTTATGTGGCAAATTCCTTAATCTTTCTGTGCCTCAGGACTCTCATCTGAAAAATGGTAAGAATGCTTGCCTGCAATAATGGTATTGTGAAGGTGTAATATTCTATCATCTCTGAAAGCATTTATAGAAATAAAAAAATACAAAGAAACTGACTTATTTAAAATTGCTACAAAAAAGGCTAAAACTCACCTGTGTTAAAATTTGAACTAACCAAAAAAGAAGCATGCCTTTCCTACCATGTAACATTCAAAATAGCTAGGGGAAAAAAAATTAGAATGTGGAACTTTCCTTCAGGGAGCTGGTTTGAAGACCAGAGATGTTAAAGTTAACTTTATATTTCCCTAGGACCTCTAACAATCTTGTCAGGCCTTCTTGGTTACAAGTGGGTAATTCAGGAAATTTTTGCCTGAATTATCTGCTTTGACCATCTACACTGCCCTGAGTCAGTGGAAAATTGAAACTATTTAGTCCTTTGATAAATTTCTTGACTGTGTGGAACTGGTTTCTCTAATCCTCTTTTTTTAAAGAATAGTATGTAAGAAGCAACAACATCTAACAAAATGACACTCCAATATAACATGATCTATTACTCTCTATATATACTGATATGAAACCTTGCACTGATATAGGACTTTTAGATTTTAAATTCTCCAAAATACTATCATATGAAAGACCCATTTAAGCATAGTTTGACTATAAAATAATTATGCATCCTATTCTCTAGCAGTAGTCTTGTAAAGGGATTTCATTTCATTTCCAAGAGAAATCAAACCAGAGTTAAGCCAGTTTTTAATGTTTAACGTGGTTCTCAGAAAAGTGTCACTTGATGTTAATTATTAACATTTGGACTTTACCAGGAGCTATAAGCATTTTTTAAAGTCCTTTATTCCCTGAGCACAAATATGGAAGGCATTACTACATGATGCAGTAGACTCACTCCCAATGGTGGAACCATCAAGGGTCATCAAGGAAGACACTTAATAAATATGTATTGGGCTGAAGTACTTCAACCACTCAACCTCCTTCTAATTTGATCACACTGGCATTGTAGAAGGAACAGTTGAAGACTTTGCAGAGGAAAGAATAGCTCTTTTCCTAACACAATATTTCTCATCACAAATTAAATAATTCATTGACTATTTCTTTCTTCTCCTCCAACCCCTTTTAAATATAGATCAGACAAATGTCTACCCCTTTGATTTGAAGAGTGCTAATTCAAAGAATACCAACCTTTAAGCCTTGGATTTTTATCTACCCAATCTCCAATGATGGCTCCCAGGATCAGAACAGAGCCTGCCACCACTAGCCCATAGACAGCAGTTAAGAGTAGGCTGTTTCCATAGAGTTCAACCAGAAACAAAGATACTGCAAAATGCCACATACGATCTCCCTTGAATAAAAAAAATAAAAAAAAACAGAAGGCAATGGAAGAGTACATTAGTATTTTCATTTTCTAGACAATTATATAGAGAAAGCTACTTTCTTATTGGAAGAGTCCATCCAACTAAGAATTCCAAGTAGGTTATTACCTACTTATATATCAGACTAGCTAGAAACCGATACAAAGAAAGACAAGACAGCCCCTGTTCTCAAGGATCTTCCAATCTAATGGGGGAGATAACAACATACAAATAAGCTACAGAGGGTAAATAGGAAATAATTAAAAGAGGGAAGGCAAAAGAATTAAAGGGGATTAGGAAAGTTTTCCTGTAGAAGGAGGGATTTGGTGGAAACTTGAAGGAAGTCAGAAGGCAGAAATTAAGAAGGAGTTCTGAATTGTACAATGTGAATGAGAGCTAATCTAAGTGGGAAGGTACTTGCAGTTGAAGGTGGAAGTGGATAAATAGTGAACTGGAAAAAAATTCACCAAAATAAAAAAAAATCAATTCTTCTGATACACATTCTTGTCTCTCAAAGTCAACAGTTATAGTAAAATGGTCAGGAATAAAAATTGGCAATCTTGATAGAATACAGAAGGCATTATGTCCCCAATAGGTGAGTTCCAATGAAAGCCTTCGGCAAGGAAAGAAAAATCATACTCGCTCATAAGTCTAAAGGGGGGGGGGGGGGCAGACTTAATCAGCAATTGTTTTCCCCTCCTCCCAACCCTTATTTTCACTAGGCAACTTAGTGCCATCATACTTTTGGATGCACCAAAACTGATCCAGACAAAACTAAAACAATCCTAAATAATATCAGATACAGCCTTAGTCAGATAGTATAACAGAAGAAATAGCTAAACTGGAAGGAGAGAGAATTTTTTATTACAATTTAATATATACCTCTCCAATGTTTATGCTCTGCTGTGATTTGCACATAGTGGGTATTTAATATATGTGAAGTTATTTTTTTAAGACTTCGTTGAATAAATATCAGTCAGGAAAAGACCAGTTTCCACATTTGTAAGATTAAAAGGTTGTGTTTTATTCTGATTCTGTTATGATTTATTCCCTGTGGTAATTTTACAAAAGAAAAAAATTAACAGGAAAAGCAGCTAGATACAGAAAGATAAGGTTAACAAGTGGCAATTTTGGCATTAAATGAACAATCAGTTAAAGGATTTAAGCTTATACATAAAAGTAAATTTCACTCATGGGAGGTTTTAAAACACTCAGACTATGTTAGTAATAAATGCTTGCTGAAAAATAAATGATAAAATATTTGAGTATCAAGAATTTTATTTTCTTTAAAGCACTGATACCAATAACAGAGTAGGTAAAATACTTGTGGAACCCAAATGCATCTGAGATAGTATAAACTGAAAATAGATTCTGAAGAAGAATTTAGATAACTTCATGGATGATTGATCTAGGAATAGGTTTTTCAAGGAAACTAGGATCTTCTGAGATTATGGAAGACAATCATTATCCTTCACAAAATATACTTAAATGTCATTGTCAGAGATGGAATATCAGATGACTCAATCCCAGGTCTTACCCACTGTGAAGACATTAGCATGCTCCTAATACACTAATAAAAATAATTAAATTTCTTAGAACATCAAAAAGATAAAATGAAAATGAAAACAAAGTAATAAATGATGGAAGATTCATCAAAATTGAGATCTGCTGAGTTAGAAATCTTTTAGGATAAACTTACATCTATATCATGATGCTTATTTAGCCCAAAATTTAAAAAAAAATTCCATGTACCTATGTCTAAATGGGGGAATCTCAAGCTATGATACCTCTTTATATTAATTGCATATTAGCTATGAAACTGGTAAGGATATTTTATAGAGAGATTAACAAAATAAAAAATACAGAGAATGATTTATCATCTTATTCTACCCTGCTGTGATGAATTCATATTCTGATTTCAACAGAACCTTAAAGAAAAGTTAATCATAATACTGAATAATTTGATGATGAAAATGTGAAAAGAATTTTGAAAATCAGACAAATAAAGTGAAATACACGGAGAGCAGGGCAGTGAGTTTCATTTAAAAATAAGAGAAAGGAAGTTTCTTTTACTTAAAAGTTAACCAAGACTTAACTATGCTAAAAAATTATAGCATGCTATATAATTAAAATATCAAGTTTTCAGAATCATTGAAAGTACATAATATAAGCAAACAGCATTTCAATAATATGGGTTTTTTATAATTAACATGTATATATTTGTACAAACACAAATATATACATATACAGAGAATATATATGCATTTATTATTGGTACATATATACACATACACATAAATATATAAGCAAAAATTCCATTGATTTAGTGAACTATGTTTGAGTAGTGAACAGAGAGGGATAGATTTCAAGTAGGTGGTTCTCTCTGTAAAAGTGAACACAAGTGTAAAAATTATGACATTGCATCTGCAAATGAAATTCTTCTTTACCCAGCCTGAAGATAAGAAAAACAATTTTTAATTTTTTTATTAAAAAATTTCATCTGAAAGACTTGGATTCAGAATCATCTTGAGGAAGTACACCAGTGAGAATGCTCCTTTATCAAATTTGCCTTTCTTCTTGTTCTTTCCTCCCCTCCCTGCCTTTTTCACATCTCCAACTCCTCATCCATACCACTGTTCCTTAAACTTCCAATAGAATTTAAAAGTCAGTCTTATAAGACATTTAATATTCTAGTCTATTTAAACAAAAGCTCAAAATGGCACAACAGTGATGGCCAAATAGCCTCAAAGGGTGCCCTGATTCAGACTTTTAGGAAGGTAATCCAAAAGCAAGCTCCAGTTTCCATATTGTCCAAGTGAATAATGGAATATATTTTTTGCAAGACAGAATGATGTTGATACAAAGAAAAAAACAACTTTGGATTGCAGGCAAAATATATGAGGGTTTGAAACCTATTTCTGCCACTTAGCTATCTCTGGCTTTGGCAAGTCACACAAATCACAATGTCTTCATTTTTTAAATGGTGGGATACAGGAGAGATGCTAGACTTTTGATGTAAGTTCTTTTGTAGTTTAAACATCAATTAAAAATGAAGCCCCTAACCTGGATATTAGTAAGATGGTAGCCAAAGAAGTTGTTGTTTTTTTTCTAGAAATAGGAACTAAATTTACTATTTTACACAGTCCACACTTGGGAACTATAACACCTCTTTCTGCCTTTGTTCAGAGGGGCAAGCTTCCTTACACCTTAAATGTCTTCTTTTCCTTTGTCCATTAACCTGCAATCTCACCTGGTAGAAATCCTTCTCATCTTCTATAACCTAGCTCAAATACTTTTTTCACAAAATCTTCCTAGATCCTCCTAGTCAGCATTCTTCCTCTTGTCGCAGATCTCACCCAACTCACATTTTACATATTGTGAACTTCAGGAAGACAGAGACTATATTCTATCCATACAATAGAGGCATTTAACAAAGATTTGTTGAAGGCAAGGAGCTAGGGTTGTAGTCAAGGGCAAGACTTCCTGAGCACCAATTTCTGCTGAACTGGACAAATGATCACTTTAGATATAAAAAGTGGAGATTAACTAAGGTGACTAGATTTCTTCTCTTAAAATTTTCTCCCCCTTATCACATGGAGACTTTTAGGATGATCAATTTGTTCCCTCATCTTTTTACCTTGTATTTGTCCATTATCTCTTTCATATACAAGTCTAACAGAATAACAAGTGACTGGAGAGCAGAGATCACTTCTTTGTGGCAATAATTTGAACAGGATAAGTATTTTCAATAAATATTTGTTGACTGGTCACCACTAAACAAAAAGGCCTTCTATTCTATCTAACCTCTAGGTTTATCCAAGCAAACACAGGTGAAGATAATCTTTCCCCATTAAGAGTAGGCACAAATGGTAGGATGAAATCCTTTATGGAAAATGTTTTTTTTTTCCAGAATTTAAAACTAGGAGGAAAAATACAGGACTTGAGATTCTCTTACTACTGTTTGCTTCAAAATGAAAGGGGGAAAAGAAGCTAAATTTTGGAGCTTTAAATTTAACTTTCTTTTTTCCTTGGTTGCTTTGGGATTATATTAACTAGTCATCACTCTGTGGGAAGAGGGATGATTTTTCAAGTGACTGGTAGTTTGCCTCCCTTTTAGACAATCTAACACACTAAATTGACTAACCTTAAACTTAGCAAATATTGGGGTGAGGGGGGAACCGCCTTCTAACTGCCTGAGCTAAGTCCTGTGAATAAACTGAGAATGACAAATAAAGTACTTCTACTGCCATTTATTGATCTCCTGGGTTTATATTTGGTTATGAAAAATAAGCTACAAGTTTAAAATTAGTAAAGGTAATTTCCCAAGCGAAAATGAGAAGAATACAGACAGAGAATATAAGAATATCTGCTGTTTGGATTGTAACCAATTCATACTAACCACACTTTGTTTACAGCTTATTTGCAGAGTCACTCTCATCTGTCCAACCTGATTTAAGAGATCGTGCCTGCCTTTTTAAAAACAGCTATCAGTAAACTTCTGTTAGATGTTAGAAAAATTAAGGGAACTATCAAACTATATTTACACAGGGCATAGATTTTTTTTCACCCATTTCATTAATGGGTCAAGGATGATCATATAAGACTTCAGAATTTTAAGAAATCCTAAAAATCATCATCTACTTCTCTCTCAAAAATTCTCATCTCTTTTTTAATATAGCATGATGTATGAATACAATGCACTCAGCTTATTTTTAAAGAAGGAAACATTTATTAATGAAGGGAGTCTTAAATCAATAATTAGGGACTTGGTGTAGCTGTCCAATATAATTATTCTCATTTTTCTTATTATAGAACCAAGGCATAGAATTTTAATGAAGAACACATGTTAAATCAGGGGTATTCTTTTTTGTTGTTTTTGGTTTTTTGCAAGGTAATGGAGTGGGGGTGGGGAGTTAAGTGACTTGCCCAACAGTCAAACAGCTAGGTAATTATTAAATGTCTGAGGATGGATTTGAATTCAGACCCTCCTGACTCCAGGGCCAGAGCTCTGTCCACTGCCACCTGGATGCCCCAGTGGTATAATTTCTACAAAGTTTTTGATGTTCAAGAATCTTAGCTCATTGGACCACAAACTGGTTTGCTTCACAAATAGCTAATAGCTAATAACATAGAAGATTAGCCTTTTTAACCACTTAAATATGCATTCTCATTGATTCAAATACTTGTACAAATAACTGTTAATTCTGACAATCATTATTTACCTTCTATATAGTCCCTAGGAGCCCATACTAGAAGTAAGCTTCCACCAAAAAAAAAAATAATCTTTTTCAAATAGTTACATTCAATCATCACTCCTTTTTAAAGGGAGAGTCACCATTACTCTTTATACCAATATAGTAAGAAGACACACATATACAACAGATTAAAGAACTCAAAGATTTGTCAGTTAGACTGTGCATTCTGGACATCTGTAACCTATTTTAATGGATGTCTATATAAAGCTAAGTTCCAGACAACAATTGGAAAATGTGAATGATGAGAAAATGTGAAAGTAAGAATGCTGATAAAAATATAAATGCTTATGAAGTGATTTAGCTCTTTAGTAGCACTATAAGACAAAAGTCAATTCAATGCTCACATGGTAGAAGGAAAAGAAAACTGTTCGACTTATGTTGCAATTGCTACAGTACATTTTTACTTACCCAGGTAGATAGAGAATGACCAAGATAAAGAAGAAATTTTGCAGAGCTAACATAGTCTTTGAAGGATCCTGCGATGGAGACAAAGGCAGAAAAGGGGCATTCAGTCTTTGAGAAAAGATATTCTTTATTAATTGTACTCTCTCATAGTTTTCTTTCTTTTAAAACTGATTTTGATTTAATTATTTCATGAAGTGAGTCCTATGACTCTCACCAGGTCTCTGAAATAAGAGAGATATCTGGTTTTTTTGATGAAGTCAATGAGCACCTGAGGAATTGCATAAAAAGAAGACAGATATTCCTCAAAATCCTCCTCCTCATCCCCATCTGCATCCCAAACTTAAGTGCCTATACATAGGAATAGGGAACAGATCTATGATTTCATTGCTATATGAACCCTTAGGTGAGGGAAATACCTCAACAAGGCAGGATAACAACTTCCAACTTTCTAGTCCTAAAGAGTTCCCTAGAGCAACGAGAGCTTCGGTGATATGTCTCAAGTGTCAAGAAGGAACTGAAGTCTTGCCGACTTCCAGATCACTGCCCCCAGCGTTGCCTCTCTGGCATGTTTATACAGTACACAAATGACCCCTTTCGGCTCACTTTTAAACTGTAGAATCAAAAAACTTCCCTTGCTCTCCATTTTTCACCAAAATACAAGATAACTATCGAAAATCGTTGCAGTGAATACCGCTTCACCCAACCTGCGTATCCATATCTCCCCATTAGATTAACTGACAAAAGAGACAGCTGTCTGGGCATGCCCCCACTTACCACAGCATCGTCCACGAGTGTTTTGGTCATTTGGGGGGCTCATGGCACCAAGAGCTCCTTGTTGACTTTCCTTTGTCAGCTGTTGCTGCTGCTACTGCTGTTTTGATGTATCTTGTCTTTAAGCGGAGTGCAATTAACTGGAGATAGCACCACCAAAAAGCAAGGAGACAAACCCAAAACAATACTCTAGAAAACTTTTTTAAAATTTTGGGAAAAGGCAACCCGGGATTTCTCTTTTTTTTCTTTCCAAACTTAGCTATCACTGTAGCTGAAGTTGGAAAGCTCTAGCCTTATGGCGAGGGGAGAGGGGAGGCAGGCTCCGGATGGCTGTCGGGGGCGCCTCAACAGAGGCTCCCAGCGGCCGAGGCTGTCACCCGGGCCCGGGCCTCCACCCGAGCTCTTATACCGACCTGGGGGTGGAGCTCGGGCGGGCACCTGGCCAGTGCCCGCCCTAGTGAGCTCACCCCGGCGGGTATGGGGTGCTGACCGCCGGCTTGCGGTGCGCCCCTGACGCCTTCTACGAGAATCGCCTCCATGGACATCGCCTCTGAGGAATAAAAAGCTGCCCCAGGACTCCGGGACTTGCACCTCAGGGGCATTTGGGGGCCCAGGAATCCCAGGCCTCCGTGTTTTCATCTGCGCTGAGAACAGGGGGGGTGGGGGTGGGGGAGTGGGAGGTTTGCCTGGGAAGAAGGGGGCGGGAATAGGGGAGAGAGGGCGGGGAGGTCCCCTGCCTTGGCCGCCGGAGAGGCTTTGCTTGCGCATACTCGGTCCTAGCACTAGACGGCTTGTAGAGCCCTTGGTGAAAGTCTCCAGACATCATTTCACAGAAATACTTCTCACTGGCTCCTCTTCCTCCTAGTCTGTTTCTTTCTCTTCCTTCTCCTCCCATTCTTCTTTCTCCTCCTCCTCCTCTCTGGGTCTCTGTGTTTTTGTCCCCGTCTCTTTTTCCTCATATTCACAAACGTTCTATCTCTACCACTCTTCTACATTAACCTTTTCTGATCCCCTAAACGCTTCCTCTCTTACTACCTTGTATTTAGATAGCTTGCATTTCTATTGTATTTAATCTGTTTATGTTTCTATATGTAAATGTTGTCTCCCCTGGTAATGTAAGCTGATTGAGTTTCATTTTTTTTGTCTTTTTATCTCCAGCACCTAACAGTATTGGCTACACAGTAAGACTAAAGAATGTGATTTCATTAGTTTGGCCACTCTCATAGGAAGGAACTCCATCTTCCAACATAAAATGACAAAAAAAAAAGTCTCTATTAGAGGGTTGTGTAGAAAACTGAGAGAAAATGTGCCCAGGGTCACACAGCCAATATATGTCAGGAGAAAGGCTGACTTTGAAGCCCACTATGCACTTAGATACCCTTGGGTCTAAACGTCTAAGTAGATGCTTCAAAAAAGTGTCTTGACTGATTAACTGTCAAATGAGAAGAATGGACTAGAATAAGTGGCTACAAGCTCCCACTTCTATAGAAAGCCTTCCTACCCTTTCTTAATTCCAAGTGCCAAGTTGATTTCCTCTTATCTTGCCTGTAACTTGCTTTGTTCATATTTGTTTGCATATTATCTGCCCAATTAGACTGTAAGCTCCTAAATTCCTTGAGGACAGGGATTGTCAATGTTTCTTTTTGCATCTTCAAGAGTTTTTTGTATCTCACAGCATTATGCCTATTGCTGTTGTTTAGTAATCTTTCAGTCATATCTTACTCTTCATGACCCCATTTGGAGTTCTCTTTGCAAACTTACTGGAGTGGTTTATCATTTCCTTCTCCAGCTCATTTTACAGAAGGAAGTCAGGGTTGTGAAGAAGTAACCTGCCCAGAATAAGAGTCTGAGGTCAGATTTGAACTCAGGAAGATGAGTCTTCCAGACCCCAGGTCTGATATTCTATCCACCATACTACCTTGCGGTTAGATGTCTAATAGATGCCTCACATGCAGGGTCATCTCCAGTCCTCCTGATCCATATCTGGCCTCTGGGCCAAGATGACTCCAGAGGAGGAAATGAGAGTGGTGACTTAGTACAGAATGCCTCTCACTAAGATCCAATTCATTTGCTTGACACCTACCTGATGTCATGGTCTTCTTCAAGAACAAATGAAATTGAAATGAAGGCCACTAATTGGTACAGAAAGGCAGCCATTGACTTAGTTTTTTAAATGTAATTTTACCTAGGTTTCACTGTATTTTACTTCTTTTTAAAATATTTCCCAGTTACATTTTTTTAATCTATTCTGGGGGAAGGCAGTTGTGATTGCCTATTTGTCATCTCTAGACTAGAAAACCTCTCAGATCCTTTCTAGCTTTTGTGGGCTAAGTCTCTTAGGTCTAGGGGCTACAAACATGGTGTTTTTCCCAAATCATCTCAGAAAGATGATTATTTTATTTTGACAGGAAGGGAAAAAACAAGACATAAGCACTTTCCTCATCAATCCTATTCTTCACAAACTTTTACCTCTGTCTTTTTTTTCTTCCCTAACTTTCTTTCCTGCTTTTACAGATTCTTTTCCTGGGATCAAAATCCTTCAGCCCTTTAAGCCCTGGAGAGAATCCTGTCCATCTTCTTTTTCTACCCAGTTACAATAAACTTCAGAAAATGGAATCTTTATATTGGTCCTTGGAGTGGAAGAAAACTGAAAAGCTAGTTAGTTGTGAAGGGGAAAGATTAGAAAGAACTTTTGTAGTAGACAGTCTAATGCTACAGCATACACAAGGGTGGGGCACAGTTGGATTCAGTTAGGATGTGATCTGGAGAGTAGAGATAGGAGGTTTACAGTTTAGTTACTTTACTTACCAACTGCTATTTTCCCTTCCAAGCTCCCTTTCTCCTTATTCACAAGCCTATCCTGTCTTCTTACTCCAGAAGAGATTTCCTTCTTTGATTCCTAAAGGTGAAAAATTATAGTGATTTTGTTTTAAGGTTTACATAGTTAATTTTACAAATATAGTCAATAGGCATTTTACTATTAAGCCCATTAGAACTAAGCCCAGAGGATAGGAAGGCAAAAAACAATCCATATGCTGAAGGACTTCATGACCTAATAGGAGAAACAAATGTAAAAATAGCTAAATACCTACAAGGAATATGCAGAATCTATGGAAGGTACTCTCAGTGGGGAAGTGTTTAGCTGGAAGGAGATTGGGATAGAAACTCATGGAGGAGTTAGGATTAAATCAGGGAAACTAGAAGTGGAAATCTAGAGGTGAAACGAAAGAGAATTACAAAAATGGTCAATAGTCAATGCAAAGGCATGGGAAGGGAAATGGAAAGTCCTGCGTCTCATGTGATTTCATTTGAGAATTGGTTATTGTTTCATTATATCTTTAAACAAGCAGAAAACATAGCTCATTTGGCTGGGGGGAACTGCAGAAAAGAAGACAACTAAAGTCTTTCTGTGCTATAAATAGATAGATAGATAGATAGATAGATAGATAGATAGATAGATAGATAGATAGATAGATAATTGTCCATGATTGTGGTTGGATTTTGTTTTCTAGGACTCAAAGCAAAGAGAATAATAATCCTTTCTTGGTTGCAGTGTTTCTATTTCAAGGACCTCAAAGTATGTCATAAACATTAATTAATTCTTGCCATTATTATACTTCTCAGGAAATATTTTACTCATGGAGTACTGTATTCATCTTACAGGTGGTTGTATAGAAATTAAATGCCTTACATCAGGTAGACACAGTGAGAAAAAGTTAGAAAGGTAACTCAAGGAAGTTCCCCTCAAAAGATGAACTCATAGGTGAGGCACAAATCTCTTATTTTCTCTTAGTTATGATAGAGTCTTCAGGAGCAAAATTTGAGGGAGGGGAAGGAGGGAGCAGAACATAAGACTGGAGCTTATGCTACGATTAAGTGGGGGTAAAAAATATTCTGAAAAAAAAAGGAACCAGAGCTATAAGATCAAATCCTTGTGAGTTGTTTGAAGCTTATACAATAGAAAAATAAGCGTTATAGTTATAAATAAGGGGATGGGAGAATCACAGATAATTGTGGTGCATAAAGAGGAAGAGTCATGGAGATAAAAATTAGAAGTGAGTCCCTAAATTTGGTTAAATGACAAATGGCAGAAAACTTTGAATTGAACCAGATCTTGCTTTATTCATAAGACCACGCTATCTCTCATAAATAAACAATGTGAACGATTAAGAAATAGAACTTCTGGTTATTTGGGTTTTTTTTTTAAAGCAGGCCCTTATAATTAAGGGAATGGACTAGTTAATCTCTAAGAGTATTTCTAAGTTGCAAAATTCTATGATTCTCTGATTATTAATATTTTACCCAAAGAACAAGGAATACTACTTTTTCCCTAGTTGTTGATCACTACTTCAATTTGCTAGTGCCAAGACAGGAAAGAAAACTGGATAGTGAAAGAACTTTTTTTCATTTAATTTTCTGGATTAAAAAAAGTTTGCAAATAGATTAACTTCTTCTAAGTCCAGGAAAAGAATAAAATATGTATTCTAATTTTAAAATATTAATTAATACAAGCCCATTTGGGAAAGAAGAGTTATTAATTTTTTTACTTACCCCTCAAAGTACTCTGAGTTTCTTCCGCTACATCCGATAGTCTCACCAGTGCTGAAAACAAGGCAAAGAATGCTCCTCAGCACTTTGCTTTGAATAGAAGTAATATAGTTATCATCATTTATTACAGGAAAAATTCAGATTCTAGCACTGTGATCTTTTTCAATGTAAAGCCTTTCAACCTACCTATGAGTTTTAAAGCCATGTTAAAGGTGTATCTTCTCCAGGTTATAGGTATATTTCAAGCATCACTTGACATTTTCTATACTCTATGGGTGTCAAATTGTCCCCTTGTGAAATGTTAAGTAGCAAGCACCAATTTTCTAGAAAGATGTATAGATGTATATATCCTTTCTCCACTAATCATGTTGTCTGACCTCCAAACATACCCAGTGCTGAAAGGCATCAGCATGCATCTAGATAGACACGTACACATAAGCACAGACACACTTTATAGATAAGCTACAGTTTCCTGTTTGAAACTGAAATAAGGGCTGTATCCAGAAACTTCTAAGAGTCAAGGATGCATCACATGGCATTTTTAAAGCAATAATGTTTATTGGACTAAGTGCTGATCCAATAATGAATTCATAAGGGCTAAAGAGAATTTGAAGTCATCTAGTTTATCACTCTTCTGTTTGACATGAAAATATCCAAGGAAATAGTCTCATTTTCTTTAAGGTTTTCAAAAAAAATGAAACATACATGGTCATCTTAAGTAATTTGTCCATTTCTCAGAACTCTAAAATCAAAAAGTGTTTCTTTTAGCTCTCATGCTGTAGTTAAGGCCTATTTATTACCTTTTAATATGTTTTTTTAAAAAGGCAGAAGTAAGTTGCTTACAGTGGTAAGTCAATCTCCCTTTTTCTCAAATCTCCCTCATTACTTGGGAACAGATCAGTGACTTTAGACTTTCATCAAGCACTCAATCATTTTTATTGCTCTCTTCTGGATACTTCCCAACTTCATAGTTCTCCTACAAGGGCCAGCTGAATTATAATACCTAGTAAAACCCAAGTAATGAGGGACAATTATCTTAAAGTTCCTATTCCTATAACTAAATTTGCTCTACCCCTCACTTGCTTTTTCAGCAGCACTCTGATGATAATATATTCAGTTTTCAGTCAGTTCATTTTATGGTAAGTGTTTACTTTTTGGGGGCCCTCCTCCCAGGAAACATTTCAGAAAGAGCTTCACATTGTTTCTTAATTAGAATGTCTACATTTCCATGGTGAGGGGCTTCATGGTTTGGAGGCACCCTCCCCACCTCTAATGCAAAGTATTCTTTGATAATATGGTCAATATGGCCAGGGACTTGTGATTCCCTCGCAAGTCCTTCCACCAACTCCTCCCTAGAACACATATAAATAAAATTAAAATATAATTTATAGTCTTACAGAATTACCTAAGCCCAGAAAGATTCATAGGTCTATAGATGCGGAGCCTTATTAGGCTCCTCACCCCACCCCCCAAACCCATGTTCTAAATGAAGCAACAAAGCCAGGGAGATTATAACTTGCCCAAGATCACAAAAGGTAGTAAATATCAGAGATAAGATTAGAGTCCAAAATCTCTGACTCCAGAGTACTATCTGGAGTAATTTATCCATGGAAACACAGCTAGAAATTGTTAGAGGCAGAACCCAAGTCTTCCATACTCTTAACTATAACACACACCATCACACAAAACTACTTTGAGTAATATCATATTCCTATATTACTTAATAAATTCATGGTTCTTTCCTTCCTCCTCCTGGTTGGTTTTCTCCTCCACTTCAATCCATCCTCCACACACACACAACTGACTTTTATTAAATACCAAATGACTGTGTGAACCTCCCTGCCTATTCAAACTTGAGTGATTCCCTAGAATTCATAATATCCAACTCTTTTAAAGGATTTAAAACCCCCTCACAAAATTATCGAACCTACCTTTCTGATTAATTACACATTATTCATCTTTACACACAGTATGATCCAATCAAACTGGCTTTCTCATTTTTCCTAAAACAGAGTTGCTGCATTTCTTATTTCCTTGCCTTTACACTGACGGTCCCCCATGTCTCATCTCTACTTCTTAAAAATTCTTAGATTCCTTCAAGGCTTAGCTCAAGAGTCATGCATTTATGGGCAGTCTTTTTCTGATTTCTTCAAGTCAATCCCCCAAATTGTCTTGTTTCAGTTCTGAATATGCAGAAAGTTAAGCTTTAACAGCTTAAAACTACAATAAGAATTTAATAAGAACACTATTTGTGTATATTGACAACCCTGGCTATATTTGCAAACTCATCAAGGGTAGGCACTATCTTTGTATTTCTTCAGTCTAGGATAGTGTGGGGCACATAGTAGGTGCTTAGTTGTTGTTTGTCCTTTGTTCTTTTTTTTTTAATTTTTCTTTATGTATTTAAGGCAATGGGGTTAAATGACTTGCTCAATTATTAAGTATCTGAGGCTAGATTGAAACTCAGGTACTCCTGACTCTAGGGCAGTGCTTTATCCACTGTGCCACCTCGCTGCCCCTGTCCTTCTGACATTAGGAAGGTGATGTCATGACAAGCACAGGAATTGAATTTGAGTGAGGAGGTGCTGTGCTAAATCACTTTCTCCTCCATAGTCAGCTGGGTCCAATAGTCAGATATGAATCAGAATAACTGGTGATGGCCTTGGATGTGAGGCAGTCAGGGTTAAAGTGACTTGCCCAGGGTCATACAGCTAACTAGTATCTGAGTCCAAATTTGGACTCAGGTCTTCCTGATTTCAGGGCCAGTGCTCTATTCACTACCACCCAACTGCCCCATGTTTAGTAACTGCTTACTGATTGAGGTAGAAACAATTATATATAAAGTAAATATAAGACAATTTGGGTGAATTGTAAAGGGTTAGGAAGGGAAGCCTTTAGCAAATGGGAAGATCAGGAAGGGCTCCTGGAAGAAATGGTATTTGAGCTGAGCTTTGAAGGAACTAAATATTATATAAGGATTATAGGGGAGAAAGATGGAATACAATTCATCATGGGGAGCAGTCTATGAGAAGACAAAGAGAAAGGAGATATAACATTGTATTTAAGGGTAGTCCAGTTTGACCTAATCAGAAAGTAAAGGAATAGATTATCATGTAATGTATTTGAAAAAAAAAAGTAAATAAACTAGAGCCAGAGTAAGAAGGGCTGAATTTATATTTGATCCTAGCAAGCATCTGTAACCAATGGAAATTCTTTAGGAGGGAAGTAACACAATCAGTTCTGTGCTTTAGAATTTTCACATAAATCATCATGAAGTAGGAATTGGAGATAGAAGAGTCTATGCAATGAGACCTAAGTAGGAGGCTATTGCTATAGGCCAGGAGAGAGATGCAGGTTCTGGCCTTGTGGTGGCCATGCAAATGGAAATAATGAAACACATATGAGATAATTCTGGAAATTGAATTGATAAGATTTGGAAATTGATTTTGGTCTTGAATTTATTACTTATATTTATCGAATAGGAAATCAGTGTTATGGGAAAGGACCTTCAAACATCCTGGAAGAGCTCTAATCCAATGATGAAATGAACAATCATTACCCAGAATTAGTCATCACAACAAATTCAAAACAAATACAACTGACCTCTTGAAAAATAAAAAATACAAGTTTAAGGATAGATGACCCCCAAAATTGTTTTAATTGCAATATCAGCTACAATGAATCATCAAACCAATAAGTATTTCCCATAGCTGGGAAACAAACATTTGGTTCCCTGGGCTAGTGCTGAAAGTGGTTTTCAGAAGCTCCAGAATTACTAGAGCTCTCTTAAGATGGGGCATAGCATAAGCCATGGAAATCTGCCATGAGCAGGGATGGTACCCCAAAGTCCAGCAATGCCCAAAGAAATCAATGAGTTGAGTACAACATCTAACTGGTCCTTAGTACTTTTGACATGAGGGAACTATCCACAGGTTTAGGAGTTCTATTGGACAGATCTAGAAATAAGATTACGTATTATATGAGATATTGAGATGATAAATTTTGCCGCATAGAATGTAGTAAAATGTGTGTGGCAGGAGAAAACATGGTTAAAGTGTTTTGGAAATTTTCCTTTTTTCTTTGGACTACATACAGGTGAATTATCTGATATATTTCATAATTAGCATGTTTAATGAGTTTGAGACTTTTTTAAATCTCAAAAATATCTAAATGAATTTCTTCTATATAATCACATAGTATCTTGCCTTATATGATAGTAGAAAGAGATATGGGTCAGGTACTGATTAGAAGTAATTTCATTTCAAAGAGGTAGAATGACATAGTAGATATAAAGCTGGATTTGGAATCTTGAAGGCCTGGGTTCAAATAACAGCTCCACAGAGACTTTGACCCTAAGCAAGTTATCTAACCTTAGGTAACTAAGAGTCTAAGTTGCCAAGCAACTGCAAGCATGCACTGGTGCACTAAATTTCCTCCTCTGAATTTCCCTAAACCAATGAAATCACAAAATCTGGTTAAATAATTCTACTTTCTACGAGCTTTGTAAGAAAATGCAATTTTTCTTATCTGATGCATTTTACCATCAGAACTTTTTAAGAACTTATGGTTGGGGGGCGGCTAGGTAGTGCACCTGGAGTCAGGAGTACCTGGGTTCAAATCCAGTCTCAGACACTTAATAATTACCTAGCTGTGTGGCCTTGGGCAAGCCACTTAACCCCATTGCCTTGCAAAAAAAAAAAAGAAAAACCTAAAAGAATTTATGGTTGGGGGCAGCTAAGGGGCACAATGGATAGAACAGCAGTCCTAGAGTCAGGAAGACCTGAGTTTGAATCCAGCCTCGAATGCATAATAATTACCTGTGTGATCTTGGGCAAGTGACTTAACCCCACTGCCTTGCAAAAAACAAAAAAAGAACTTTTGGTTGCCTCCATGGCATAAGGCATCAGAGATAAAATATAGACTAAAAATAAAGATAACAATATTTCAAAGAAATAATATCTTTGTAATGTGAGTAAAATAAAAATGTAAAGGATGAAAACAACTATACTGAAACACATTTATTGAAAAAAAATTTAGTTCATGAATCCCAAGACAAGAACCTGTTCTCTCAGATTATAAACTGTAAAGAGCCAATCTTCATTAGTAGAGTTTTCTGATCAGAAATTTCCTCTACTACCAATGAAATCAGAGGTCTAACAAAAAATAATTTCTCTGGTCTCCTCAGAAAACTGTTTTTAAATGAATAAAGTGGCACATACATAAATATATGCATATATACATATATATATATATATATATATATATATATATATATATATATATATATAACATTTAGGTTAGAAGATGGAAGATGTCTCCACATTCAGATTTCCATTTACATGTGATTATATTGTTTCACTCCTGGAAAAAGTAAAATCTTTGTTTATGCAAATATCTCTCTGTTTGCTTCCATAGTGCTTTATCTGTTTCCTGCCTATACTCATACAACCTGGAAAAATATCGATGAGTTGCTTAGGTTGGGACATTTGGCTTATTAATGATTCTGGTGCTTCTGCACTTGAATTAATTGGTTTTTGAATGATGGAGGACTTTTATTCCAGCTATTATATCAAAGGCAATAGTGAATATTTGGAGTTTTGCTTCCTGAAGACCTTTTTACTTACGTAGAAAGAATTGATTCTCACTACGCACCTTTAAGCATTACTAAGGATAATCACATACAAATTTGCAGCAAAATAGACAGGGGAAAATGGGTTTTGGTTATCAATCCCCAGCTCTTTTCTCCAACTTTAGGAATGCAAACACTTTGGTAAGCCAAATGTTCCAGGATACCATTCTTTCTATATTTGCAAACAATATGTTATAGGGTTTGACCCTTTTTTTTGACATTAAACACGAAGTCCATCTATGCCATTAACCATCTGTGACCTTAGGCAAATAACTTCACCTATCTATACCTCAGCTTCTTCATTAAGTTATCTCCAAGGTCCTTTCAAGCTCTATTGGCTGTAAAATTCCTTTTGGCTCTAATGGCTATTTGATTGTCCCTTCATCTCTATCCCATTTTCATTTGGTGTCAATTAATAGGAAAAGTTGAATCCTTTGATCCAGAAATGCCGCTGCTAGGTCTATATCCCAAAGAGAAAATAAAAAAAGGGAAAAGGACTCATGTGAACCAAATAAATTTATAATAGCTCTTTTTGTAGTGGCAAAGGATTGGAAATTGAAGAAATATCCACCAACTGAGGCTTAACTAAACAAGTTGTTATATATGAATATATTGGAATACTATTGTTCTATAAGAAATAATGGACAGGCAAACTACAGAAAAATCTGTAAAACATTATATGAACTTATGCTGAGTGAAGTGTGCTGAACCAGGAGAATGTTATACACTGTAACAGCAACATTATGAGAGGATCAACTATTATAGACTTTATTCTTCTCAGCAACATAATGATTCAATCAATTCCAAGATAGTCATGGTAGGAAATTTTATTCACTTCCAGAGAAAGAACCAATGTAGTGTGAATGCAGATTGAAACATACTATTTTTTTCTTTTTTTCTTTTTGTGGCTTTTTCCCTTCTGTTCTATTTCTTCTTTCACAGCCTGACTAATGTGAAAATATGTTTATATGATTGCACATATATATATATATATATATATATATTTAACCTATATCAGACTACTTGCTTTCTTGAGGAGGATTTGAAAGAAGAGAGAAGAGGAGAAAAAAATTAAAATTCAATATCTTATAAAAAAAATTAGTATTGAGGGGCAGCTAGGTGGTGCAGTGGATAGAGCACTGGCCCTGGAGTCAGGAGTACCTAAGTTCAAATCCAGCCCCAGACACTTAATAATTATGTAGCTGTGTGGCCTTGGGCAAGTCACTTAACCTCACTCTTGCCAAAAAAAAACCTAAAAATATTAGTGCTGAACACTATATATTTAATTGAAAAAATAAAATACAATTTACTAAAACTAAAAAAAAAGGTGGATCAACTAGGATATGGTTTGTTGTGTTGTGGCAAATACAGGAACACATAATGTGGTCACAAGGGATATGCTTTTTTTTGGCATCAGCACATGCAAGTTTTCCTTTGCATTAAAAGTGTTTAGATCTTTGAAAAAATAATAACATAGTAGTGGGCAGTCACATTAGAAAACATTAATGTGTTGACTAATTTTAAATTGCAACTAAAAAACACGTGGGCTACAATTACCATTTTTATGAGCATGTAAGGTGTCATTAAATGAGTTTAATAGTATCTTCTTGGTATCAATTAACTTGGAGACATACACAATTTTTCTCTCACTGAATAAGTGCCATATATTCTCCTTTATGCTAAATGTCTGACTTTCATGATTGTCTTCTACCCCTTCACAAGGAAGATCTTCTAAGTTGTATATAGTTAATATCAGGACAGACTACTTTACAAAATAATTTGTAATTTGTTGCAACAGCAAGTTCTAAAATATTGTGGTTTTTTTAATGGTACTTTTTATAAATATTTGACCTGTAAAAACAAGATGATGATCACAAATTTTAAGTAAATTCCATTTGTCAAACTAATTAATTTATTAAACTGTCATTTGAGAAACTCACAAATTTTCTAATTTCAAATTAATTACAGAACAGCTTCTGAAAATGTAAAATTATACTTCTCATGACTTTTGGTTTGCTCATGTATTTTTGCCTTGTCCATAACTCCATTCATTCCCAAACTGCTTTGCAAGATACATTAGGCAGCATTAGCAAGCACTATGGACTGAACATCCCAGAAATACTCCAACTTTACCTTTTTTGTCAAATGAATAGTCTATATTATCTAACCCTGCAAAAGAAGTGTTAAGACTTCATATGTCTTTAGCTGTCTCAATGGAAATCTCTTCCCTAGATAGCCCTGAAGCATGGCATTAATTCCTCACTTGCCAACATGTTGACCATCTTGTATCAGAAGATTTTATTAAAAGAAAAATCAACATACAGTATATATATATATATATGCATAGATTAGTATATATGTACATATATATACATAATACACAGCATATATATTGATAACACACATATATACATACATATATAGATAGATATTCAACAATAGTCAGTCCAAGACCCAAATATCCTATATGAGAATTAGTTACTTACAGTCCAGCACCAAGAGTCCTCTTGTACTGCCAAGGTTTACCAACTCTCTGATGGTGTTTATCACTCGGTCACTGCCCAGTTTTCTCACCTTGTTACCACACCCAGGGCACATAAGGTCACAGGAAGCAGGATGGTACTTCTCAAAAGAATTTTGTCCATTTATGTAGGGACTCTTGACCTTTTCCTTTGTCTCTTGACTTCTACTAAATAAGGAATCAAAGACCTTGGCCCTATTTTATTAAGATAATCTAATTCCTCATTCCATCCATTCTTCTCCAAAGAACTACAATTTGTTTTTCCAGGCGCACTCCTCCATGATTTTATTTAGTATTCAGTTTTGCACCCATTATACATTAAAGTATGTGATGGAATTAAAGAGCCTCAACAAAGACCATATGTTTATATGGAGGAGAGGTCAGAGTAATTGATACTTCCAGATCCTTAACAAGGATAGCATTATGATAAATGTGTTCATCTGAAAATTAAAGTGTAAGCCAAGCGTAAATAGGGACAACTCTATGTGTAAGAGAGGTAGCCACCAACACAGGATGAGTTAAAGTATAATAAAAGCTCCTGAACCAAAAATAACTTCCCTGACTACCTTACCAGTTGTATTTCTTTTATCAAAATAACTCCTTAGAGGTGATCTGAAGAAATGTACAATTAATTGGTTTAAAATTTCTCTGGACAACTTGTTCACAGATGTAGCACATTAAAAAGATTTATGATGAGCATAAAGGGTAAGACAAAAATGTAGCAAGAATGAGTGATAACAGATAGGTGACTACCAAAGATGATGCCTATGTAGGAAGGAATGCAGTTAACTGAAAGAATAATGCCTCAGGTGATAGTATAACACCTCAGTCTTTGAAGTTATTCAGATAGAGATTAGATGATCATCATCAAGGATATTCTAGAGTTGATTGATTCAGGGGGTAGAAATGCATAGTTTTTAAGATTTTTTTCCAACTCTAAAATTCCATTATTCTATAACAATCTTAGTGGTTCAGTGGCATGTGAAGATACTAAAAGAGTTTCCATTGCATTGATTAAGAGCTGAGTAGTTATCAGAGTAACTAGCTAACAGATTACCATGAATCAGTTTAATAATTGAAGAACACAAATGTTCTGATTTTTCAAAAAAGGAAAGAAAAAACTTTGTGAACTATAAGTGGGATAACTTCTTTTCCTGGGAAAATTCTAGAATAGATCATTAAAGAGAGAACTGATGACCTACTAGAAAGGGAAACAAAGTTTGCAGAGTCAGCACAGCTTCATGAAAAATGGGTCATGTCATTGTAAACTTATTTCCTTTTATGACAGATTTTCTAAATTGGTAGATCAGAGGAAAGCTTTAGATACATTTTACCTAGATTTTAATTAAGAATCATCTTATGAATCATCTTATGCTATTCTTATGTAGAAGATAGAAAGCAAGAATAAAGGATAATATAATTGGATTCAAAATTGGTTGAATGACTAAAAATACTAAGAATTACTAATAATAAATAATTAGCACTTCACAAAAGTCCTTGCATATCTTCTCATTTGTTTCCTCACCATACTGTGAGGTATGTGCTGTGATTATTCCCATTTTATGAGGAAAGTGAGGCTGAAAGAGATTACATGACTTACCCCAAGATCACAAAGCTAGTACATGAATGACAAAATTTGAACTCAGGTTTTCCTAACTCCATGAATAGCATTCTGTACTCCTGTGATTCTCTATCAAAGTGAGAGGTGATAAACAGAACTCCCCAGTGTCTATTCTTGTGATAAGGAATTAATGTTTTCGTTTCTCTCTCTCTCTCTCTCTCTCTCTCTCTCTCTCTCTCTCTCTCTCTCTCTGTGCTCTCTGTGTGTGTGTGTGTGTGTGTGTGTGTGTGTGTGTGTGTGTTAATCAGTAATTTTGATAAGAGTACCAAATTTGCCGTCATTCCAGTGAAGGCCTTCTTCACCTCATGCCTGAATTACATGCTGGTGGGGCTGCCTGCCTCAAATCTCTTCCTACTCCCAATTCATCCTCCAAACAGTCACTAAAGTGATTTTCCTAAACACAGGACTATTTACATCTTACATGCATATTCTTCCACCTTGTTCACCTCTCCCAACCCTCACTTAATAAACTCCAGTGGCTTCCTATTGCTCCTAAGAGCAAATATAAAATGCTCTCTTTGGTATCATTCAAAACTCTTCTTAACCTAGCCCTTTTCTACATTTCCAGTATTCCTTCACCTTAACTCCTATACAGGCATTCTTCCATCTGATGACAGCAGCCTCCTGCTGTTCCATAGAAAAGATACTCCATCTCTTGACTCCAGGCTTTTGTCCTGGAATACTCTCCCTTCTCTGTTCAGGCTACTGACCTCCTTGATTTCTTTTAAGTCCCAATTAAAATCCCTCCTCCTAAAAGAAGTTTTCCCTAATTCCTCAATTCCAGTGATTGCCTTCAATTAATTGTTTCCTATTTATCCTGTAAATTACTTGCTTTGTAAATATTTGTTTCCACATCGTCTCTCCCATTAAGTTCCTTGAGAGTAGGGACTGTATTTTGCCTCTTTGTGTATCCCCATCAAAAGATTTATGGATTGGAGCAGCTAGGTGATGCAGTAGATAGAGCACCAGCCCCGGAGTTAGGAGTACCTGAGTTCAAATCTGGCCTCAGACACTTAATAATTACCTAGCTGTGTGGCCTTGGGCAAGCCACTTAACCCCGCTTGCCTTCCAAAAACCTAAAAAAAAAAAAAAAAGATTTATCGATTGAGAGGACTTGAAGCTGGGAGGCATAATTATTACTAGATGACAGTGTACAGTGTGGGGATCCAAAAAGATCGTTAACAGGTTAGAGCATTGGATTGAATATAATAAGCTCCAATTTGATGGAGATAATCTTAAAGCATTACTTTTGGATGTAAAAAGTGACTTCATTAGCACAATCATGGATGGACAGTATTTCACCTGAAAAAAAAAAAGAATTAGGGCTTTTATTGGACTGAAAATTCCATGTGAGTTAACAGATGAATGGTGGCAACCAAAAAAACTAATGTGATTTGGGATTTCATTAAAACCGACATAGCTTCCAGGAATAAGGAGATGATAGACCCTCTTTCCTCTATTTTCATTAGACCTCATCGGAAGTAACATGTTTAGTTCTGGGTATCACACTTTAAGAAGTGCACTGTTAGAATGGAGAATATATCATAGGAGGGCAATGAGGTTGATGAATGGCCTTACATCCTTGTCAAATGAGTGTGGGTTGAAGGAATTGAGGGTATTTAGCCTGGAGAAGAGAAAACTCAGGGAAGAATATGATAACTGCCTTCAAGTATTTAAAAGGCCACCATGTAGAAAAAAAAGGTTAGACCTATTGTTTGGCCCCAAATAATAATGAATGGAAGCTGTAGCAAAACAAATTTTAAGCTCGATGTCAGGAAAAACTTCCTAAAAATTAGTTTTTCAAAAATGGAATAGACTGCCTCAGAAGATTTTGTAATGCACATCAGATGAATCTTTTAACTATGAAATAGTTGGGATTCTTTTCAGGAATAGGTTAGGTTATATGGTCGCTGAAGTTCCTTTTATATGAGTCAACTCAATGACCACCCATCCAATATCAATGAGAATAGAACAGGTCTCAGAGCAAACTGAGACACAGAACAGGCAAATTGTGATTGATAAAGTGTGGTAAAGAAAACGGTTAATATCTATCCCTAGTAACATGCAGCACTGAATTTCTGGGCATGGTAAAGTTTCTGTGGAAGAAATTTACCTCCTTCACAATTTTGCCTCAGATTAATTTCTGTGTCAAAAGACCTACAGTTTTAGTTTTATTATTTTTTTAATTCCATATAAGTCATATAGTGAAAGAAAACAACCTAAAAAAATTAACCTGCTATGCTTTGATATGCATTCATATTCCATTATTTCTTTCCTTGGAGGTGGATAGGATTTTCATCATAAATCTTTCAGAATTGTCTAGGATCTTTGTATTGTTGAAAATACATGTCACAATTCATCCAACCTTTCTGGAGAGAAATTTGGAACTATGCCCAAAGGGCAACAAAAACGTGCATACCCTTTGATCCAGCAATACCACTATTGGGTCTATACCCTGAAGAGATGATGAAAAAAGGTAAAAACATCACTTGTACAAAAAATATTCATAGCATCCCTGTTTGTGGTGGCAAAGAATTGGAAATTAAGTAAATGTCCTTCAATTGGAGAATGGCTTAGCAAACTGTGGTATATGTATGTCATGGAACACTCTTGTTCTATTAGAAACCAGGAGGGATGGGAATTCAGGGAAGCCTGGAGGAATTCGCATGAACTGATGCTGAGTGAGATGAGCAGAACCAGAAAAACACTGTACACCCTATCAGCAACATGAGGGTGATGATCAACCTTGATGGACTCCCTCGTTCCAACAGTGCACCAATCAGGGAGAATTTGGGGCTGTCTGCAATGGAGAATACCATCTGTATCCAGAGAAACAACTGTGGTGTTTGAGCAAAGACCAAAGACTATTACCTTAAATTTAAGGGAAAAAAAACTGATATCTTATTGTCTGATCTTGCTATCTCTTATACTTTATGTTTCTTCCTTAAGGATATAACTTCTCTCTCATCACACTCAATTTGGATCAATGCATACCATGGAAACAATGTAAAGACTGACAAATTGCCTTCTGTGGGGGGTGGGAGGAGGGAAGTAAGATTAGGGGAAAAAATGTAAAACTGAAAATAAATAAAATGTTTAATAAAAAACATAGATGTCACAGTTGATCATTGTACAGTATTGCTGTTATTATGTACAATATTCTCCTGATTCTGCTCATTTAAATTTGTATCCGTTCATATAGATCTTTCCAGATTTATGTGAAAAGTATTCTGCTCATCATTGCTTATAGCGCAATAATATTCCATCAAAATCATATCTGGATTAGCTATTCCTCAGTGGATGGGTATTCCCTTAATTTCCAATTCTTTGCTACCACAAAAGAACTGATATAAGTATTTTTGGACAGATAGGTTTTTGTACCTTTATAAAAATCTCTTTGAGATACAAACCCAGTGGTGGTATTGCTAGGTCAAGGGTTATGCACAGGTTTATAGCCTTCGGGACATAGTTCCAAATTGCTCTCCAGACTAGTGGGATCAGTTCACAACTCCGTCAACACTGCATTAAATTCCTAATTTCCCCTCATCCTCTCCAACATTTGTCATTTTCCTCTTCTGTCATATTTAATCAATCTGATGAATATGGGGTGATACTTCAGAATTATTTTAATTTTCATTTCTCTAATCAACAGTGATTTCGAGCATTTTTCATATGACTATAAATAGATTTGATTTCTTCCTCTGAAAAATGTGTCATATCCTTTGATCATATATCAACTGGGGAATGGCAAAAATTCTTATAAATTTCACTAAGTTCCATATATATGTGGGACATGAGGCCTTTATCAGCCTTCACTACAGAATTTTCCCTCAATTTTTTTTCCTAATCTTGACTATTTGGTTTTCTTAGTGCAAACTCTTTTTTAATTAATGTAATAAAAGTTATCTATTTCATATATATCATAATGTTCTTTATTTCTTGTTTGGTAATAAATTCTTTCCTTATCCCTAGATCTAATAGGTAAATTCCACATTCCCCAATTTGCTTATGGTATCACTCTTTATGTTTCGATCATGTACCCAATTTAACCTTATCTGAGTATTAGGTGTGAGATGTTAGTTTCTGCCAAATTGCTTTCCAGTTTTCCCAGAAGTTTTTGTCAAATAGTGAGTTCTTGTCCCCAAAGTTTATCTTGTATATTACATACCAGATGGCTATGGTCATTTACTACTGTATCTTGCATATTTAAACTATTCTACTGATTCATCACTCTATTTCTTGGCCAGTGTCAGATTGTTCTGATGACTAGCACTTTGTAATATAATTTGAGATCTGATACAACTAAGCCTCCTTCCTTCACAATATTTTTTTCATTAATTCCCTTTATATTCTTGACTTTCTGTTCCTCGTATGCATTTTATTTTTTTCTAGTTCTATAAAATAATTTTTGGTAGTCTGATATGACACTAAATAAGTTAAAAGGTTAGATTTAGGTAGAATTGTCATTTTATTATATAGATTCAATCTACTCATGAGCAATTAATATTTTTCTAATGTTTAGATCTGATTATATTAGTGTGGAAAGCATTTTATAATTGTGCTTTTATAGTTCCTGTATTTGTCTTGGTAGGTAGACTTTCAAGTCCTTTATATTGTCTATATTTTATTTTTTATTTTGTTTTTGCAAAGCAATAGGGTTAAATCACTTGCCCAAGGTCATACTGCTAAGTATTAAGTGTCTGAAGTCACATTTGAACTCAGGTCCTCCTGACTCCAGGACCAGTACTCTAATTACTGTGCCATCTGGCTGCCCCCAACCCCTTCAGTTATTTTTAAATGGAATTTTTCTATCTCTTACTGATGAACTTTGTTGGTGTTATATAGAAATGCTGATGATTTATGTGGGTTTATTTAGCTTTATTATAAGATTAATATAACATATGCTATATTCTCAGAGGTTGGGGGATGGTAGCTAATGACAATTCCATCATCTTTTCTGGGTCTAAAATTGTTTAATTCTATTTACTGCTTTTGTGATTTTGGGAAAATCACCTTATATCCTTGAGGATCACCTTTCCTAAATGTAAAATGAAGACACTGAACTAGATAGATGAAATCTAAGGTCTGTTATTTCTCTAAAGCCTCTTAATCCTATTACTAACTTCCACTATTTAAGAAAAAATAATCTAGTCAGACTTGTTTGTATGTGAAAGCCCCAATTTCAAGACAATGTTCCAGGTCAGAGAATGTGAGCTTAAAAAAGATTATTCAATGCTTTAAAAACTTCAATAAAAACCTTCATAGTTACACAGTTCAGAAATATTACTAATAGGATGTACCTTCAATTCTTAGAATTGATTAGGCCCTCAGTATTACATATATTTCAAACAAATAGTTTAAATGGTGACAGTTGAATTCTAAAATGACATTAATTTTACCTATGTCCTTAAGAATTCCTCCAATGAAAGTACATTCATCTATGCTAATATTAAATGGTTAAGTGCAAATATGGTAGATATGGACATGAAATAAAAAAAATTCCACTCTTCTAAACACAGATAAAGCCAAAAATGTGTTTTTTTCATTTCTAGGCCCCAATATGTTGAGTACTTTTATCAAAGATTTGTGGAAGTATATGGAGAAGAATTGCATAGGATAAGAAGGCTTAGAAAGGCTAAAATATACATGAGTAGAGCGAATATCCAGACTGATGATATTATGAATTTACTCTGAAGTACCAGAATATAGAAGTTCTAGAGAACCTTATATTGATACCTTTGTGATACTAATAAAAGGAAGTCTTTAAGCAAAACACTCGTTTTTGGTTGTTTTTTTTTTTTTATATTAGGTGCCCTTGTTGTTCTTCCTTCAATCTCAAAGAAGACAATGACATCAGGGAGGTTATGCCATGACATACAAGTGAATTGAATTTAAGTGAGGGAGGGCAGTGTCAAGTCACCAACTTCACTTTTTTTCCTCTTAGACAGCTGGATCATGTGGAAAGATATAGATCAGGATGATTGTAAATGGTCCTAGATGCAGTGGGAGAGACTGACATTTTTAAGTTAAGGTCTTTCCCAGGTCTCAGTTTTATTGAGACAACACTCCAGTGATTAAAGCTATGACAAAAGGTCATTTGCCTTTAACATGGGCATGTTGTAAGGGATGCAATCTTTTAAGTTACTCACTACGGGTCTTCTTTGGGGAAATAGACTCTCCTGTTTCTCAGTCTATCCGCTAAGTAAGCCTGAGCTTATTATGTTAAAACCTTCATCAGAAGGCAAGTTGTTTTACTGCCCCTAATTTAAAATAAAATTAAATACATTTTAGATATGAAAGCATTGCTTGCAGGATGTGAGATTTTTCCTGGTTAAATTGGAACAGTTTCATAGAATTCAGGATGGGTGGGAACCCTATCACTTCCTAGGACGAAGATTAGATAAAATCTGTCTTTCTTTTCCTTCTTCCCACTCTCTACTCTCTCTTTTTTAGAATTTGTGATAGAGCTTCAGTTTATGTGTGAGACTTTATTTTTTGCAAAATTACAATTCTATAGGGCAAACTAATTAATATTATTGTTCAATAGTCTCAATCAATTCACATTCTATTAGAAATCCTTTTCTCAGACTAATAATAAATAAACTAGAAAAAAGTGAAAATGATAACAAACTGCTTAAAATCAATTTAATTTTTATTGTTTTTACCTCAAATATATTCAATAGAATAATATGCTTTTTCCTCTACCCAATTCCAGAAGGAAAAACAATACCGTTTCTTGAATGAGAAGGAAAAAGTCAAACCATTTAACTAAAAAAGTGGAACTTTTGAATATTTTTATCAATAATAAAAGACAAAATAGATGAAATCAAGATGCTACTAAAATCTGAAGAGAAAAAAAAGTTGAAGACCTGGAGATAATTAAAAATCTTTACTTGATATAAACTCTAGAAATTATAATAATGAAATAACAAAAATAGCACCAATGTCTCAAATTATTTTTAAAAGGCAAAGCATATTCTTAGACTGGAATTGAAAAAAGTTCCTTTTCAGTTTAATACCATAAATTCAGCTACTAGATTAAATATACCAAATAGTTTTAAAAGGCTAGTTAATATTATGAGTGTTGTGAAATTTTTTTCCAGGGTATTTAGAAGAAAGTAGGCAACCATCTCAGGACCTGCACACAGAAGGATATGTGGCAGCCATGGCTACACTAAGAATCCTAAGACCAAAGGTAGAGCTATCAAGGAGGACTATTCCTAAAGACAGAAATCAAAGATGACCAAAGGTAAAACTACTTGAAGATGTGTGCAGGGACATTTGGAAAATTACATTAATATTTAAATTGTTCAATACTAGAAAAACTGAATACCATATCTTTTCTCCCAGTGAAAGGCAATAACTACAACCAAAAATATGTAGTCAGAAAAACAAAGCATATCAGAATTTGTAATTTCTACTTACTGAACGAAAATATTAAAAATATTAGAGTAATACAGAAGCACAAAGAGCATAATAAATTGATAATAAAAATCCATTTAAAACTTCACTATAGAGGCTCCCCAAAAAAAGGATAAGGAAAATTGCTGCTATCTGTATGTTTGAAAGAAAGCCAACACATCAAAAACACAAGTTGGATCAAATGGGGAATTGAAAATTTGTTCACAGTTAATATAATGGAAGATAACAGTTATGAAAAAGGAATGACTGAAATTCTATCTTTTGTGGCAAAAAAAATGGAGAGTCAAAGAAGATTAATAATCTACAACACTTCACAATGACACATGAATTACTAATGACTCATTAAAATAAGCACTTATTATATATAAGGCATTGTTGTAAGTGCTGGGAATACAAATAGGAAAATAAGACAATGTCTACTTATATTCCAAAGGAGGAGATGACACTTCGGCTATTAAGTCAGATGAAAAAGTCCCATTGTCTTCCTGGTGCAGGAGCAAGCAGAAGCTAATGCATCTTATTTAATATAATTTCTATTGATCAAATAATTTCTGTTTCTGCTTTTGATCTCCTTTGACAGTGTGGAGGACTTTGGTGGCTAAAAACTTTATTTTCTGGGTCTTTATAGCTGTGGCTGTTGAGGACGAAGGAATTATAGATGCCAGGTTATACATTACAGGGTTGATCATTATGGGAGCAAGTTATGGAAGCCAAGAGTCCTAGGGAACAACTTAATATGGAATCAGTAATACTAAACAAATTGCCCAGATGTGCCACAACATTTATACTACCTGTGTTGATTATCTCAATGTTTTTGACTCAATTCCAGATTCATGGCTTTCTCATGTAAATATGTAAAAGAGACCCAAATGTGTTGAATATATTGAATTAAAGTACATAGTGTTCCTATGAGAAACCATTCTCTATTTAAATTATAACAACTCAATTATCTGAAGAAAAATTCATTTAATACAAGACATTTTAGGGAGACTTTTAAAACACATGCAATTCCGCCTAACCTTCTTAAGTCACTGTCATTTCTTAACAGAACTAAGTATATAAAGGGAATCAAATAAAAACATCTTATTAATCTCTTGACTTATGTGGATATCAAGTTGTCATATATGATTCCGTAGAAAACATTAAAAACTTTATCTAAAGGAATATTTTTCCACTGAAACCAAAACATCATTGGACTATGTACTGACTTATTCATGAATACCAAGAAAAAAATAGAAAATGAAGGTTTCAAGCTTGAATATAGAGGTTTCATTGAACCAATGGATGAAGAAAGTTAAAGTTAAATGGAAGACCATGTTTAAAGTAATTAACAGATACACAATACCAGTGAGTATACATTTTTTTTAGGTTTTTGCAAGGCAAATGGGGTTAAGTGGCTTGCCCAAGGCCACACAGCTAGGCAATTATTAAGTGTCTGAGACTGGATTTGAACCCAGGTACTCCTGATTCCAGGTCTGGTGCTTTATCCACTGCGCCACCTAGCTTTCCCCTGTGAGTATACATTTCTGATTATAAAATGGATTGTAAGAAATTGGAAAAGTATCCCAACTATTTTGTTAAACAATATTAAAAAATAATGTATTATTCAGTATTACATAAATATACAATATTAACAAAACATCTAGTCAGATGAACCCTATCTCATTAGAGAAGAGAAAGAATTCATAGGCATTTTTAGGGTAAATGTTAACTAGGTCAAAAGCCTCCATAAAGTTATATAAGTTTACTTGTAAGGGACTGTTGTGTGTAGGAGTACTATAAACCTTTATCACCTGGTGTCCTCTAGTACCAGAGTATTGCTTTACTAAGTACCACAGGAGTGGCAATGGACCAGGGGGTGGGGAGGATATTTAAGCATTTGTATTTGGTCTAATAAACAGAGATCTAGAAGATCTTGGAGAACTTTAAGGAGAACTTGTCATCCTTGTCTCCCTTATCTCCAGCCCCCTCAACGTTCACCTGGGTAAGGATAGACTAGTGGCAGGAACATCCTAAGCAGCTAGTCAAAAAGAATGTCATTAATTTGCTTATCCAAAAATCACTCAATTAAACTGAATATGGCAAAACTTGGATTCAAATCTCCATGTCCCCTATTTACAGGTGAAATTTTCTTTATGCTTCATTTGTTCTTTTTTTTCTGTTTCTTCAAGGCAATGGGGTAAAGTGACTTATCCAAGTTCACACAGCTAAGTAAGTATTGTGTTTCTGAAGCTCAATTTGAACTCAGGTCCTCTTGACTCCATGGCTAATACTCTAGCCATTGCCCCAAATTTCACTTCATTTGTTTTGGAGCATAAAAAGGAAAAGTTCTTACTTCCAATGGGATACACAAACATAATTTACTTTTAATGAGGAGGGCAATATTTTCCCTTCCACATAAATTCAAAGAAGGCATCCTCATAAAATAAAACTATTTTGTTTAACACATAGTGAAGGATCAGACAAAAAGGAGAACAGGATGCAGGTAGCCACCTGAAAAAGGAAATAAAGTACCTACTTGTGTCAGACCCTGTGCTAAGCACTTTACAAATATTCTTTCATTAGATCCTCTAAACAACCCTGTCATTATCATTCCCTTTTTTCATTTGAGGAATCAAAGGTAGACAGAGGTTAAATGAATTGCTCAAGGTTATACAGTTAATAAGTATCTGAAACCGAAGTATTAAGGATGGATGGGCACTTTGATCCAGTTTCCTGTACTTACAGATCAAGAAATCAAGTCTTCTTGATTGAAGACCCCATGTTCTATTTATTATTCCACCAACCTGCCTAGGATATAGGCTCTACTCAACTCCAAGCTAGAAAAATGACAGAACATTTGGATCAAGAAGTCACTACTTTAACAAGAATTATGGATAGGATTGGACCCTGAAGTTGTTTGTCAGAAAACTTCCCAGAAGGAATACAAACTTGATTTGGAGATAGTAATTCTTGATTAGATTAAGGTGCCTCCCTACATGTCACCAGTAAATCGACACCCTAATATTTAAAATAGATTACAGTTATAGATTGTAATGTATGTTGAGGTGAAGACAAAAGATATCAATACAAAAGGCAAACAAAAGCGTACACAGAGTTTTAATAAGAGTCTTTATAACAGCTTACATTTAATTAAGTTTGGTATGTATCTTTTAAACACCTACTATGTGTACGGTACTTTACTAGGTGTTTAGGATTCAAAACCCAAAATTCCCTGGCCCACTAGGGACATGGAGGAAAGTAATGTGTTGAAGGAGATAGGGAAAACATGTGCAAACAAGTTAAGTAAATACATGGTAATTTGAAAGAGAAGAAAGCACTAACAGCTGTGAGAATTGGAAAGGCTTCTGAGAGGAGGGAATATTTGAACTGAGACTTAAAGGAAGATAAGGATTCAAAAAAGTAGATACAAAGAGGTTACAGGCATAGGGTATGGCTTATATGAATTCTTGGAGATTGCAAATGGCATGTAGAGTTTGGTAAATGGCTAGTAGTGCAGGTGACCAATACATAGAGTACATGAAGGGGAGTAGTATGAAATCAATTTGAAAAAAGTAGATTTTGGATAGATAGTTGAGGGCCTTAAGATCTAGATTCTAAACTGACAATTGTGGTTTGATTTTTTTTTAATCACAGAGATAATAGGGAGCTATTGAAGTATTTTGGGGTAAGGGGGGATAACATGGCCAAAGCCTTAATTAGATTTATTTTGGCAATTGTATGAAGGAGGATGGCTTAGAAAAGAATGATACCAGGTACAGGGAGACCCAGTAGATCTTAAAATATTATAGGCAAGGACCTGGTGAAGAGAATTGATGTTTGTGAGGGTAGAAGAATGAGAAAAGATGCAAGGGATCTTATGGAGAAAGAGTTAAGAAGACAAGGCAACTGATTGAATTTGGGGAGAGGGGTGAGAAAGAAATCAAAGATGATTATGAGGCAATAAATCTGAACGGTTAGAAGGATAGTAGTGCTCTCAACAAAATTAGAGAAGTTCAGTGGAAGCAATAGTATAAAATTTTTAAGATAAATATAGGGAAGATAAGTTCTATTTTGGACATGCTGATGTTGAAATGTTAATGGGTCTTCCAGGTGGAGATGTCCAATAAGCTGCTGGTGATATGAAACCATATGATAGGAGATCAAAATAGAGATTAAGACTAAATAGATGCAGAGGTCATCATCCTGCCTATAGATGTAGATGGAACCACCAAGAGAACCTGTAAGGAGAAAAGTGAAAAGGACTCATTTATATAGCACTATACAGATATTATTTCATTTGATCCCTGTACAAGTATTATTATCCTCTAGTTTATGGAGGAAAAAACTGAGACTTCAGAGAAACTAAAGCCAAACCCAAGCTCCACTATTTTGGCTACTGAGGGGCAGGGTTCAAAAACAAACAATATGCTTCTGAATCTAAATATGGACCTTCCTCACTATATCATGGTATTACCCATTAAGACCTTATTAGTGTTTAGGAGACAAAAGGAACTCACTTATCTAGGAAAGTTATTACAGTAGAGTAAGAAGAGCTTGTTATGTACATTAGATATTATAAGTATTTCTCAGATGTTTCTAGTTATCAGATTGCCTGGACAAAAGAAAAATAGTAAGGTATTTTAGGAAGTAGGGGAGGGATTGGATTGAACAATAGAAGATCTGGGTTCAGGTACCTGTATGAGACTTATCATTTGTGTGATCTGTGAGATTCAGTTTCAAAATGTGTAAAATAATGGGATTTGATTAGATGATCTATTTATTTTCCTTCTTTTCCAGCTCTAATTCTATGTTCCTATAAAGAACACTTTGAGATCATCCTTTTGTTTCAATTCAATGTCTCGAATCAATTTTCTTATTTTTAATTTGTTTCTCCAGGTGTCTTAATCCTGGAAAAGGAGTCTCCTAGATAAGGGAATCAAACACTATGCTTGCTAGGTAATATTGTAATTCTTTTAAATTTCTTTTTAGTTTTTGCACTAATAAATCCAATGCTGCCAACAGAAAGCTGGGGAACAATTTTCACAACTGGGGTTCTGCTAAAGGTCTCATTTCTAAAATATATAGAAAATTGCATCAAATTTAGAAGGTCACAAGTCATTCCCCAATTGATAAATGGTCAAAGGATACGAACAGACAGGATTTTTTTTGTTTTGTTTTTTAGGTTTTTGCAAGGCAAATGGGGTTAAGTGGCTTGGCCAAGGCCACACAGCTAGGTCATTATTAAGTGTCTGAGGCCAGATTTGAACTCAGATACTCCTGACTCCAGGGCCGGTGCTCTATCCACTACACCACCTAGCCACCCCTAGACAATTTTCAAATGAGGAAATTAATGCTATATATAATCATATGAAAAAATGCTCCAAATCATTATTGATTAGACAAATGCAAATTAAAACAATAATGAAGAAGCATCTCACACCTATCAGATTGGCCAAGATGAGAAAACAAGAAAATGACCACTATTGGAGAGGTTATGGAAAGATTGGGACATTGATGCATTGCTGGTGGAGTTGTGAATGAATCCAGCCTTTCTGGAGAGCAATATGTAACTATGCCCAAAGAGCAATAAAACTGTTCATACCCATTGACCCAGCATTTCCAATTCTAAGTTAATATCCAGAAGAAATTATAGAAAAAGGGAAAGATTCTACATGTTCAAGAATATTCATAGAAGCTCTTTTTGTATTGGCAAAGAATTAAAAACTGAGGGGATGCCACATCATTTGGGAAATGACTGAATAATTTTTGTATATGAATATTATGGAATATTAGTTTTCTATAAG
Organism: Macrotis lagotis; assembly: GCF_037893015.1. NCBI lineage: Eukaryota > Metazoa > Chordata > Mammalia > Peramelemorphia > Peramelidae > Macrotis > Macrotis lagotis. Next base: position 666,495,171 of record NC_133658.1, on the reverse strand, counting down.
AAACCATAAATGATCAGACTCTAGAAAAGCATGAAAAGAACTACAGGAAGTGATACTACGTGAAGGGAGCAGAATCATGAGAATATTGTACTCTTTAACAATAACACTGTGAGTTGATTAACTTTGATGGGTGCAGCTCCTCTCAGCAGTTCAGAGACTAGGGCAACCCTGGGAGACCTGTTATGGACAATGCCATCCACATCCTGATTAAAAAAAAACCCATAGAATCTGAATAAATACTATGTTCGCTTTTTTAAAATTTCTCTTATGTTTTTCCTTCCTATCCCATGGTTTTTTCTTTTTCTTTAGTCCTAATTTCTCATACACAAAATGACTAATATGTAAATTTGTTAAACATAAATGTACATGTACAATGTTCATTAAAATGTTTGCCACTGAGGGAAGAGGAGAGGAAGAGGGTGGAAGAAAACTGTGTAACTTATAAATTGGCAAGTGAATGAATGTGAAAAACTTTTATAACATGTAATTGGAAAAATAAAATATCAATCAAAAAACAAAAATAAAATAAAGTGCCTGTAGACAACAAAAAAATTTTAATTTGTTTATTTCTATAAGTATTTATTACCTCTCCTCACTTCCCCATTGAACAATTTTAAAAATAAAATAGAACCTTCATTACGGGGCAGCTAGGTGGCATAATGGATAGAACACTGCTCCTGGAGTCAGGAGGACCTGAGTTCAAATCTGACCTCAGACACAATAATTGCCTAGCAGTGTGACCTTGGGCAAGTCACTTAACCCCATTGCCTTCCCCCAAAAAAAATCCTTCATTACATATATGTGTGTAGTCCAGCAAAATAAATTCTGTATTGGATATTTTTAAGCCCATCACCCCATGACAAAAGGTGATGAATTATTAATGAATTGAGTTTCTGTCATATGGTTCAACTATTTCAGGGATTCGTCTCTATAGAGAACTAACTAGAAAGTTTCCATACCTTAGATCTGATAATACCTAATATTTACATAGCACTGACTATGAAGCACTTTGCTAAATGCTGATGTTGTCATTGTCATTTTTAGCCATGTCCAACTCTTTGTGGCCCCATCTGAGATTTTCTTGACAAAGTACTAGAGTGATTTTTTATTTCATTCTCAAGATCATTTTACAGATGAGGAAACTGAGGTTAACAAGGTTAATTGCCCAGACTCACACAACTAGTAAGTTTTGAACTGTGCCACCAAGTTGTTTCTATTCTTTACAATTATTCTCATTTGATCCTCACAACAATCTTGGGAGGTACTAGTTACTATTTTTATTTCCATCTTATGAAGAAACAGGCATATCAGGGTTTCCCAGGTTCCAACAACTAGTAAGTATTGGAAGCCAAATTTGAACCCAGATTTTCCTGACTCTAGACCTGACACTCTACCCACTATGTCACCTAGCATCCTGAAAGGCTAGACTTTCAACAAGTGCCTATTCCCTTGGGTACAATGTTCAATGATTTCTAGGTTTGAAACAGACTATCTTTTTACATTCTAGCCAAGACAATAGAAAGGTCTGTGATCAACTTCTGGAAAAAGTAAAATATAAATAGGAAATCTAAGATGCAATCTCCTGAATTTTCTTGAACAATTATATATTCAATTGTGGATGGATGTTGCAAGAGGTCCTTACCAATTCTCCAGAAACCTGCCAGTCTTATAAAATATTACTCCTGTGATTGGTTTGGTTGGTCATAACATTATTCTATTATTATTTGTATGAAAGCATTAATCCAGTAGTAGTAAACACATTAAAAGTTAGAAGGAACCTTGGAGACCCCTCTGGTTCAACACCTTAGTTTAATGAATATGATAACATAAGACCAGAAAAGAGAAACTGTGTCTAAGGTCACAAAAGTAGGAAAAAGCAAAACTGAAATTTGAACCTCCAGTTCTCTGCCTTCAAACCAGCATTCTTTCCATTTACATTAAGAACTAAATTCTAAGGATGAAACCTTTGTGGGGGCAAATTTTTGTTTTTTAATATTTTATTTTTGGCAATGAATCATTTGATCTTTAGACTAACAATGATTAAATAATTAACAAAAATTAAATAAAATAAAACTAAATAAATAACCATCAAGGAGCAGTTCATCATAAAACAATCTCTTTGAATTTTTAAAAATACTAACCAAATAGACTGACAAATTTAAAGCACAATCCTCTCTTTAATTTTCTAAATCTTAAAATAAATATAAAAAATGGTTTTTACCTTATGTTAATTTCCTAAAACTAGCTTTTATCCTTATCTTTTTTATTCTTTAACATTTAGGTTCTATATCCAAAATATGGTCATTTTATTTTTAAAATATTCACCAATGGAAATGTGGAAAAGCTCAACCTTTAATGTTATATTTTACATGATAGACACTTATTATAACAGAAAGTAAGAATATGAATGATACTTAAAGAACAGGGCACTTTTGTGCCAGAACATACAACATTTTAGAAACACTAGAAAGTGGGAGAAAGGCAAAAAGATAATAGGGATGGTATTAACAATGGAATTCACATAGAAAAGGCATGGACAATAGAAAGGCAGAGAGAAAGCCTGAAAATAAGTACCTGAACAAGGCAGAAAAGGAGGTATTAATGGATGATGATAATAATAGTGATAGGACCATATGCTCTCAGAAACAAAGAGAAGTTTTCTGAGTAAAATAAAAGAAATTGTATCTTTCTTTCTCCCTCCTATGAAAAGAATGCCACAGAAGATGGGTTCATCTCTTGGATGGATTCATCTCTTAAATGGGTTAATCTCTTAAATCTCCTACTAGAACCTGAGCAAGTTACTTAAAATTTTTTGTGCCTCAGTTGCCTCATCTGTATTATGTAGTTAACCTTAAAAATGACCTATAAGGTAAGGTATCCTGCTACTGAAAATCTATGATCCTGTGACCCTGTAATCTGTATAAGAGTTTAGGTGACAAAACAATTAATTTCAATAAAAAAATAATACCCATCATTGAAGAAAAAAGCATTTTGGGTTATTTGCTATTGTTATTGTTATCTTTTCAGTCAAGTCCATTTCTTCATGACCTCATTTTGGAGTTTTCTTGGCAAAGATACTGGAGTGGTTTGTCATTTCCTTCTCCAACTTTTACAAGACAAACAGGATTAAGTGATTTAGCCAAAGTCACATTGCTAGTATCTGAGGCCAGACTGGAACACACAAAGATGAGTATTCCTAACTCCAGACCTAGCACTCTATGCACTGTACCACCTGGCTGCCATTTTGGATAATTATTATTATTATTATTATTATTATTATTATTATTATTATTATCATCATTATTTTCATCATCAATCATTAAGAATAACTGTGTTATGGCTATCTATGTTGCTTTTTTCATGTAGCAATTTTTCCTCGTAATATCAATTTTTCTGCTTAATTTCATTGAATTGTCAGTTTATTCACTGCCCCTCCAGAAAACAGAAAGATATTTTACTATAATTTAGTGTAAAGCATTTCATGACTTTCATTGTCAAGGAAAATATAAACCAAAAGCAATCAAGCTTAGAAAGAACAGTTCTGCTTAAACTGTAATGCTGTTCATCCCCAAGAAATCATGATGACCAGGAAGGAATTAAGTAGGACAAGATGGAAGAAATGGACCATTTTTTTTGATCCTCTTGAATCAAAATCTCATAGGATTCCTTCATTATTTTACCTGGTGTGTTTTTTAATTCTCAGCATTTAATACATTTATCTTAAAAAGTAAATTAAAATATATTCTAAATCTACATGTGAATATATGACCATGCTTCAGATGAGGGAAAATAATTACAAAGTAAGACAAAATATAATGTATTTTTGATCTGACCTTTGTCATCTATTTAAATGAACAGGTAATAATTTCTGCTCAATAAAGGAAGGCTTGCTGCTAACTAACCTGATTCTTTATATCTGCCTGAGACAAACTCATAGTTTCTTAAATCAGCAGGAGAGGGAGGAAGCATTGTAGAATGAGAATTAGCTTTGCTGGGTTCAGATCTTGCCTCTAACACTTGATATTTGTGTGACCTTAAAGAAGTTCCCAACTTTTCATAATCTCAGTTTTTTTCTTCTTTAAATTGATTTTTCTTCTTTAAATTGAATGGGTTAGATTAGGTCACCTCTGAGTTCCCTTCCAGACCTATATCTATGATCTCATTCCATTTTACCACAACCTCTCAGGAATATTATGTGCAAGGCTCTGGACTAGGATATAAAAGCTTCAAAAACAAAAAAGGGAAACCAAAAAATAAAAACTAACAAAAAAAAGCAACCAACACAGTCAGAGCCTTCTGAATTATTTTGACATGAGGACTAAAAGGCAAGAATAATGGGGGAAATGTCTATTTTTCTTCCAAAGGGAAGCATAATTTTTAAATATTCAACAATAAACCATCAAAATCAGAAGAAGATAACATTCTGTTAACTGTCAAATACGTTTTTGCTAAGCCAAACTTCAGAGTACACCAGGTAAGCAGAAACATTTCAAGGACTAATTGTACAATGGAGAGTTACCCTATATTCTGTTGAAGGCATAAGAGGAATAAAAAGGAAAATAGTTTTCACATTTTATTTTCAACCATTCATGTAAGGGAAACTAGGTGACACAGTGGATAAAGCACAGTAGATAAACTCTGGAATCAGGAGGACCTAAATTCAAATGTGGCCTCAGATATTTGACATTTACTAACTTTGGGTAAGTCACTTAATCCTGATTGCCTTGCACCCAAGGCCATCTCTAGTCACCCTGATTCATATCTGACCTCTGGACTCAGATGGTTCTGGGGGAGAAAGTTAGAGTCATGCTTAGCACAGCCCCTCCTCACTTAAATCCAAATCACTTATCATAGTATCACCTCCCTGATATCATGGTCTTTGTAAAGAATGAAGGGCAAACATCAATCAATAAATTGATTATGAAATATGTAAGTAGAAGTATAACTTACAAGCTACTCTTTTATCATTAAAAGAATGTGTGAAAACCTTAAGACTTTCAGCAAATGTACATCAAAGAAAAGAAATATTCCTATCATATTTTCCCCAAAATAAAACCTAGCTTGACTTTTCAGCTCCTAAAATAAGTCCTACCCCCAAAATAAACCCATTAAGATTATCAGTCAGATGCATTTAGTAAGTCTATTGCAACACATGATGGATATATTGAATTAAAAATATAATATAAATAATAAAATATAAATAAATAATATTTTTGACATTAATACTTAAATGATAATATAAATTATAATTAAATATTTATAAATACTCAAGTGGATACCTTTGGATGAGAGGTAAACACCCATGTAAACAGATAAACTCAAAACTTATTGCCAAATGACCAACTGGAGTACAGACACAAAGTGCAAATAAGGTGCATATTTAATAGCCTCGAGATGGAAAGAAAACTCCACCTCTAATCATCATTAAGGACAAGAAAGATAAGATTGAAGGTTTTTCAGGCTTTTATGTTCTTGAAACTGTAAAAGCTTGGTTTACATAAGCAGTTATAAGGAAGTGGGTCTTTTTAATTCTGCCACTTGTTTTGTCAGGTGGCCAAATAGGTCTACTAGTCTGGGATTCAGCCAACACTCACCATGATAAAGACATGAAGGACGTCCTTGCAGGAAGAAGAATAGATCAAATAATGATTCCCACAGGAATTACTGCCTATCTCCAGACTCTCGAAATTACAATAAACAAGCCATTCAAGGACCATTTGTGCATGGAAATCAATCATTTTATTGAAAATAAAAATAGAGAGAAGTCAGCATGAAAATTTTGTGAAGTGGAGCCTGCTAGAGGTCATGACTTAGTTGCAAAATTCATGGGATAAAATCACTGAAAGCTGTGTTTCCGATTCACTACGAGCAAGGTATATGGATGAGAAGTGTTCATTTAAGGAGAGCTCTACTGTTGGACATGAGAAATTGGATTTCTATAGGATAGATTCTATAGGAAATGGAGTCACAAGAAATACAGGCTGGAATTTGGGGGGTTTGAATAGTTATGATGATGTTTTAAAGAAGATGACATGACAGTATTTGAATAAATGTAGATTTTTGTATATGAATAAATTTAGATTGTTATACATGAAAAAAAGAAATGATGACATCTCCTAAAAATAAGCTCTAATTCATCTTGAGGAAAAATTAATATAAGACCCTGTCTTATTTTCAGGGAAATAAGGTATTTAAAACTTCTACACATAGCAGCAAATATTAATAACTAAAACAGAAAAATAAATCATCTTTCTTTGCCATATGAAAGGCAAACATGTGTGATTGTAAAGACATGCTGATAAAAATAGTCTTTGCAAATTCCCCAATTAGAGGCAGGGCATAACCATGAGAGCCTCTGACTGAAAAATTGAAAGAAGTATTAAGTACTGCCTGAGAGGCATTGATATGAACTATGCTAAGAATAAGAGTCTAGATTCAGATTCCAATTCTGCTACTGACCTGTTTGTAACCTTACAAAAAGCCATTTTCCATTTGTTTGATTGTCTTTAAAACAGGGATAACAAAATTTAACTCATAGAGGTTTCTGTAATACCTTAATGAATCCATATTTTTTAATGTTCTTTGAGATCCTCACATAAAAGTGCCAAATTATAATTTTTATTGCCTAAAAAATTCACTATGAAGTCATCAATAATTATAATAATAACCATTTGTCTTAATCCAGGTGTCTTTCATCCCAAGGGCTACAAGAGCTTGCTATTTTGACTAATTGTTACCTAGAGTATCTAAACATCTGAAAAAACTTTACTGGAAAAAATAATTAATTTTAAGTTCCATTAGAAGCTATGGATTTTTTTCAAATCATTCTAGACCTCTCATCTTTTTTTTTAGGTGAATAAAGTTGACTTCATTAATAATTAACATTTGTTGGAGGGGAAGAGTCACGAAATTCTAGGCCTTGCTGTACCACTGTCAGTATTATAAGAACTGGACAGCTCCAACCAAAAAATGATATATCAGGCAAGTTAGTACAATAGTCCTTCATTTTACTTCATGTCCAATGTCAATCCTATTCGATGCTTTGAGATAAGGTCTAGCTTTCAAGTATTGCAAAATCTTTCCCCTTTCAAATCTGAAAAATAAAATGAAAATAAAAGAAATTAATATGGATCATGTGTCTCTGGTAGAAATGGTTTTCTGATGTGGATTAATTTCCAAGGAATTTACCTGCTGGCATTAAACTTGAATCAATTACATTTAACCCATTAATACAGGATAGTTGTGGAGCTCAAATGAGATAATATTTGTAAAGAAAACATTTCTATCACAGTCCTAGCATGTAGTAGACATTTATATGTAAACCCTTCCTTCTTAATACCAATGGTCTAAGAAATTTCACTTCAAAAGATAAATTTTACATGAAAATTTGAATTTGTCTTTAAAAAGGACCAAAATGATTTTTATTTTTCTACTATTACAAGAATATAAAAAATATTTATGGTAACAGAAACCAAGATATTTCATGATTTTGCTTTTACATATTAGATATGTAAGCTAAACAATCACTTCTCAAAGGACATCTTTTTTCCTTTCTCATCAGGATATATTTGTATATAGATATGTAAATATATATACACACACATATTTCTCTCTCTCCCTTTCTCTTTCTCTCTCCACTTCTCCCTCTCTCTTTCCCTCCTCCATCTTTCACTCCTTACCTCCCTCACTGTGATGCCTATGTTTTGACTTTAATGTATTTTGTTGAATATTTGGAACAATTAATTTTTTTTAGGTCAGTGCACATACAAAGAAAAGAAAGGCAGATTCTATTCCTTTATTGATAAACTTAAATGGATATTAAGGGTCCTGTATATTTCAAATCAAAGTAAACTTCCATGGTTAAATGAAAACTGAGGATTGTACAAACCTCAGATTATCACATTGATAGTCTGAATGAGTGCTTAGGGCCAGGATCCTAAGAAAGTATCCAAAGTCATCCTCTAACCCTACCTCTGAAGTTCTGTGAGATGTCAAAATATTGATCAAAGAGAATTGTGAATTATCCCTAGATTAAATTAAATGTGGAATTTACTGTGAATATGTATGTGTATTCTAGATACAATAAGGGTCCATTGAATCGTAATTTTCCTGACTGTAAGAACTGGTAACTTTTTTTAATCTTTGCATCTCCTTCAACAGCTAGCACAGTGACTTGCACGTATTGGATACTTTAAAAAATGTTCATTGAATTTAGCAAATTACTAATGAAATGAATCAATATTAGAAAAATGTTTTGGAAGGTACACATTATTTGAACAATGTAGACATCCCCTTTTTGGCACAGATTACACTAGCTACTCCTCTTTCTGCATCCTCAGATATAGAGAATATATTGATTCATTTTGCTTTATTCTACATGCTTGCTATAAGAAATGGATTCTGGTGGAGGAGGGATAAGTTGAGAAATAGATTAATGTATAAGGACGAGTCTTCAAAACAAAAAGGAGCATTTTTAAAAATAAAATATTAAAATAATACATGGAAGAATGTTACCATCTTATTAAGTTTAAAATTTTCTTTTAAAAAAGTTAAAATTTAAACTTAACTTTTTAAAAATAGCCCAAAATATGTTTGATGATTGTGAAGTTCATAATAAAGACTATTTTAATGAAAAATTTTATATTTGGATAGAATCATAGGATCAGAGTCTTGAAGCTGAATGGAACCCTCAAAGATCATTGACTGCCATTCTTTAAATAGAAGGTGAGGAAAACAGAGGTTCCAAGAAGTTATGACTTTGTCTAAAGTTGTTATTCATCCTTCATTCTTGAAGAGTCACAGAGCTAGTAAGTGGTGTAACTGGGACTCAAATCCCACTTTTCAATACTAGGTTTATTATCCTTTTCAGAAGTCCTCAGTAGCATGTAAATGTACTGCCTTATTTTGTCTTCACAAATATATCTTGTGACTTTCCCATGAAATCAATAATCAAACATGGCTGTTCAGTCATTTTCACGTTTGACTCTACGACCCTATGTGAAGTTTTCTTGGTAAAGCTACTAGAGTTGCCATTTCCTTCTCCAGCTCATTTTTCAAATGAAGAAACTGAGCAAAAGAGTTAAGTGACTTACCCAGAGTCACACTGTAAATATATGAGTAAATGTCTGAGACCAGATTTTGAGCCGAAGAGCTGAGTCTTCCTGATTTCAGGCCCACACTGTATCCAGTCTGCCATTTAACTGCCTTCAAACATGGTATCAACCTCTCAAGTACTGCTATTTTACAAATAAAATTAATAGTAGTAGTCAATGATTCATTGTTATTTGAACTTAAAGATTACTCATATATTTAAAACAAACAATAAAACCCCTAATGCTATAAAAAGGCAACTTATCACTACACTGTTGATTATTATAATTATGGTGCTTTTACAAGTATGCATGTGACCAAAGGATTAAGTGCTGCTTTTAACTAGAGCAAAATACCTGACCACAAAAGAGCACTTCTTAAAAAAATCCTCCTCAGTGCAGGGGAATGCATAAACTCTATTCCTTATTCAAACAAAATCTCATTGTTTAGTAATGACAGATCAATAAAAAGTTTCTACAGAATCTCTCCCATCATCTCTCTCCTACTCCTCATCCCCACCTTTTTCTCTTCCACTGCCAAACCCCTAAATTATGATCCTTTTCAACTTTCACATGAGCAATTATAATAGTTTTCTAACTTCTCTTGGGCACCCTTTACAATCTCTACTTCATATCATGGTGAAAATAATGTTCCTGATGCACCAGTTTTATCAAGACATAAGATCAAGTTATTCAAGAGCACCTGAAATCATATTTCCATTGCTATGTCACACTATTCCCCTTTACACATTTTTAAATTCCAGTCAAACTGAACTCTTACCCTGTTCTCCCTCTGTCCTTTTTTCCCCCATAAATTGTCCCCCAATTCTGGAGCAGACTCTATCTACACCTCTATCTCCATGTTGACCTCATTCTTTAAACTGCCAGCTCAAAGTCATCCCTCCAAATGTAATAATTCATCCTTTTCTGAGACCATCTTTGCACCTTAGTACATTATAATTTGTGTTATCATTATTTATGTATATTTCTCATTCTTCTAACAGATGAGAAGCACCTTGAGGTCAAAAATTAGTGTTCATTTTTATATCACCAATGCTGTGTGATTTGCTGCCCTATATAATAAACATTTGTTGAATTAAAATGGATTGATTAGTAAAACTATGCAAATAGGAAACAGTAGTAGCAGGCCATTGGGCTTTCTTTAATAGTTTTCCTGTGTACTAAATCCAGACTTTAGTTTAATGAATAACTTAAGTTGATAAATCCATTTGTGATACTTTAGAAGGTTTAGCTGAACTTTTTTCAAGTCTTTCCTAATCTTAACTGCTCTGTTTTCCTTTCTACCTTCCTTCAAGTCAAAAAATTACCATACTGTCATAAAAACCAGGCACAGTGTCCATTTTTCATATGAACATTACCTCTTTTAACCTATCTAACCAAGTCAATTTTTACTGCAGAAAAAACAAATGTTATTTCTTATTTAATTCTTCACATTAAACTGAGTCATAATAATAGTAGCTGCACAAAAACATATATTGGTATAACCCAAGTTTCTAGCTAAATCTGGGTATTTTGGAATGAAACTTTCCTATTTGACAGAGAGAATATTGAGCCATATGAATGACAGAGTTATATGGATAAAAATTGTAAAGCAGAGCTTTGAAAAGGAGAGGCATTCCTCTTTCTTCACTGATAGAGGACATGCATGGTTCCATACTCTCTCCAAGACAAACCTCAGACACATGGAGAAAGAAAGACTAAGAGTATATAAATAATCACAGGGGCAAATAAAAAAAGACCATACTTAAATGTGACCATGTATCTCCATATGAAGAGGTTAAATGTAAACTCATTTGATGGCATGACAATTTCAATTGCAATAATTCGTAGAACTGGTTTCAGACTATATAGTTATCCTTTGCACATCACAACTTTTCCCAATGTAGTTTTGCTATATTGGGTATCAACATAAGAAATGAATTGGGAATTTGAGGAGTTTCGCTGAAACCATAGACATCACACAAAGGCCAGTAGGTGATACAGAAAAAGTTTAGGAACTCAGAAATGCATTAAATAGATGTATAATATCAATCCACATTTTATAATAAGGTACTATAATCAATCCATAAAAGAAAAATGAAAAATTGAGCTTTGATCCCCAGGACAAAGATAGAGTCAAAAAATTTTACGCAGATTTTCCAGATCATGTGGATGACATAAACTTAACCCTTGTAATGTGGAAGGGATAACCCTATGTGTTTGTATATACACAAGCATATTACCCACAATAACTAGGTGGGCTCTAGGTGAGCTCCTTGTCTCTGCACTCTTTCTACTTCAGTTTACAATGATGTCATTTTGTTCTTCAGAGGACAAAAGGAAGCATCCAGTCTACTATGGTCTATCAATTCTAACCTAGAACAAACAAGGAAAAGGATGGAGATCCTAGCAGTAACAATCTGGTCATCAACCAAGAGCTTATATAAGCAGCAGATGGATTTGGTTCCATTTACATAAATGTGGATAATTTTCATTAATATTTCTCCATATGGTCACACAATTCATTAAATCTTTCAAAAATTTCATCTGCCATGCAAGGAAATAGGGAGACTCTAAAGATCCTTTCAGCTCTAAATCTTATATTCCTATTAGCTTTGACTTCCACAATTCAGGTTAACTAGTCACTAATCCTGTCCATCCAGTCTCCCAACAATGAGCCTAGAAATGATAACAAACAAGAAATGATAAACTCCCAGTTGTTTTGCAATGCAGTACAATTGAAATCTTTTGTTTTTGTCCTCAAGCTGTTTTAGGTTCATGTTTTTACTAATGAACACTGGAGTCTCTTTTTCATTTTCCATTGCAGAGTGCTATTTCTTTTTCAGGCTTCTGCTATTAAAGTAGCATTGTCATTTCCATCATCTCCTCTTCCATCAGTCATCCAAAGTGGTGACCCAACAATGGTTCCCAGGAAGGGCCCCTGCAAATATAAGCAATGATACCTTTAGCTTTATATATGTGTTAAAGTGAGAAGAGATATGGAAGGAAGGAAAACAATTTTGAATATCTTTTGGATGGCAGAAAGAGAACTAAATTGAGTAAGAAGTACTAATTCTGTTTCAAATTAACAGTCTTCTTGGGCAAATTTATGTTACTCCTCTGAGTCTTGTTTCCCTGCCCTGGATGCTTGGTAAAAGAGGAGAATGGTGATATTTGTATAGTGACTGACCCATAAATGCTTAATGACTAACTGGTATTAACTGAGTTAATCTCTAAAATCCTTTCCAACTTTAGATCCAGTGATCCTATATATGAGGTTCCTTCACTGTTCTATGCTAATGTGTTAGCACAAAGCCTTGTTTGAGGAACTCCTAAGACACCCAAAATAGGAGATAGGTGATTAAATATCTGTCTATAAAAATTCTTTAAAGTGTACTCACCAGAACCAGAAAAAACATCATATACACTAACAACAACAACATGGAGTAAGGATTAACCATGATGAACTTGTTCCTTTCAGCAATACAATAATCAAACACAATTTTAAGGGATTGGTGATGGAAAATACCATCCATATCCAGAGTAGACCAAAACTTATTATCTATAATTTTTAAAATTGTCTTATATATTATGTAATCTTGTTATCTCTAATGTTTTCTTTCTTTCTTTTGGATCTCATTCTTCTCTCACAACACATTCAATTTCTGTTTTTTAAAAAAGTGCACACTAGCTCCTCTATGCCAGTGGAGGAGTTTTTAAAAAATTATCTTCTCATAAGTATTGATCTAGTCAATTGTTTGTGTAATCTCTGCCATTTTGGTTCTCTAAATTTGGGAACTCAGAATCCTTTTACATGTTTAAAATTATTTAGGATCCCAAAGAACTGTTGTTTATCTTATCTATTGGCTTTCCACCTCTTCCTCTGCCTTCCCATACCAAACCCTAGTTTTCCCCACATTATGACCCCTGATGCCTTGACCCCCATTTCTCTTCTGGATTATCACCACTTCACTAGCCACTCTCTGTTCCTTTCCCCATCTTGACCCTTGGTGAACATGTTCAATTCTACAATGTCCTCTTGATTCCCTCACCCCCTCATCATATCACCAATCATACCTTGCCAAACTTCAGCTTTGGATCCCTCCCACTGTTCATTGGTCTGCTTGCCTCGGGATTCTCTCTGTTCTAGTCTATCCTTCAGTCAGCCAACAAAGTGATTTTTTCTAAAGCACTGGTCTGACCATGTCACTCTTACACTCAATAATATCTAGTGATTTATTAGCACTCCAATAACAAATAAAAAAATCCTCTGTTTGGTATTCAATGTCCTTCATAACCTAACCTCCACCTCCATTCCAGTCTTATAACTTATAATACCACTGCACACATACTCCTTGATCCAGTGATACTGATCTCCTAGTTGTTCCATGAACAATACACTCCATCTTTCTGCTCCAGGCTATTTCCCATGTCTGGAATGTTTTCCTTTCTTATTTCTGCCTTTGGCTTCCCTTTAAAGTTCCAGCAAAAATTCCATCTTGTACAGGAATCCTTTCTCAATCCCTTTTAATTCTATTACCTTCTATCCATTAATTATTTCATATTTATGTATATAGCTTGTTTGTACATGTTTGCTTTTCCCCCTTTAGACTGTGAGCTCCCTGAGGTCAGGGATTATCTTTTGCCTTTCTTTGTATCCCCCAAAGCATACCACAATGCCTTAAGAAAAGATTAATAAATGTTTATTGACTGACTATGTTACATCCAGTAGTGTGCTGGTAAATGTCTAACTTTCCAGAAGAGTGTGTGTGTATAAAATACCCATAGATCTCTCTGTCTCTCTCTCTCTCTCTCTCTCTCTCTCTCTCTCTCTCTCTCCCTCTCTCTCTCTCATATATGTGTGTGTGTATGTATATGAATATGGGTGTGTTTATTCACAACATGCTTTTAATTTTATCTGCATTTTTCACATCTTCATCATTTCTTAAATCTGGACAATTAAAAAAATTGAACCCAGATTTATAACTTTCCCTCTCTCCAAAGTGTAAAAGCTCACACTGAAAATTTAACAATTGGTTCTCAAGAACATTTGAGCTGGTTCCAATTCATCTTCATGAAAATTAAAACAAAATTTTTAAACTTTATTAACTTAAAATATTAGTGATAAACCCATTACAAGTTAACATAACATTTTATGAAAAAAATTGCTTTTCCAAAAAAATTCATGAGAAAAGTATCATATTTTGCTAATCTCTTTCATCTCTGGCTTATTGGAAGAAAACTGAATTCTTTTACCTTCTTCTGCTTTCATTCTGTCTCAGTATTTTCTTTTGATTGAAGTATTTGAAGAAAATCCAGATTCACACAGATATGTAGTTGAAAAAAAGAGCAATGTTTTAATTGGTAAATAACATCTTAGTATTATGAATAAAATAGTTTTGACTGACAAACAAGCCCCCTGAAAGATCTCAGGAACCTCCAAGATCCTTGAACCACACTTTAAGAACTACTGTTCTACAGAACCAGAAGAACAGCAACATGGGGGTGATGATCAACCTTAATGGACCTGCTCATTCTATCAGTGCAACAATCAGGCACAATTTTGGGATTTCTACAATGGAGAATACCATCTAGATCCAGAGAAAGAATTATGGAGTTTGAACAAAGACTGTTACCTTTAATTTTTAAAAAAAAAACTGTTATTTTATGATGTAATTTTGCTATCTCTTATACTTTATTTGTTTTCTTTAAGAATATGATTTCTTTTGGGGCGGCTAGGTGGTGCAGTAGATAAGAGCACTGGTCCTGGAGTCAGGAGTACCTGAATTCAAATCCGGCCTCAGACACTTAATAATTACCTAGCTGTGTGACCTTGGGCAAACCACTTAACCCCATTGCCTTGCAAAAACTAAAAAACAAAATATATGATTTATTTTTCATCACATTCAACTTAGATCAATGTATACCATGGAAATAATGTAAAGACTAACAGACTGCCTTCTGTGGGGGTGGGGGAGGAAAGCAAGATTAGGGGGAAAATTGTAAAATTCAAAATAAAATAAATTTAAAGTGGAAAAAAAGAAAAAGGGCTAGGTGACCTTTTGTAGGGAGAAATTAGAGCTTACATAGGAAGTACATTCATTGTATCTTAAAGGACTCTTACTTAGGCATATATTGAAGCAGATGGTCTCTGAGATCTCTTCCAGTTCTGTGATAATATGATTCAAATAATAAATTCAAATATTCACTAAAAAAAGAACTGTTGCTCTAAAAAAATAAATGGGTTAGGGAGGAATAGGATGAAGCTAGAATTAGCAATTGTGGGGATAAAAATATTGAAGCAACTTCTCTGATGGACTCATGATAAAGAATGTGATCTATCCCAAAGACAGAGCTGATGGTATCTGGATACAGACTGAAGCACAGTTTTTTTTTTCTCTCACTTTATTTTTCTTGAGGTTTCTCTATCTTTGTGTGGGGAGAGAGGATTATGTTTACTTTTACAAGACTATTGTAGTAATATGAAAAATAAATAAAATAAAATTTTTAAAACATCTTTAAAAAAAAGAATTGCTGCTCTAAAGTATTTGAAGAACATAAGATGGGAAAAAGGAAATACTTTTCTTCTCTATATTTCAAGGGTGTCTAACTAGCACCTTCCAGATGTAAAAAAGAAATGATTATCTGACAGAAGGTGGGTTTGAAGACTAAGAAAAAAGTCTCTTGGGTTAGTAGGAATTTTAAAAAATATTAACCTATCTACAGGGCAGCTGGGAAATAGCATCATGGAACAAACATGGGATTGGTCCTCAGGAGACCCAAGTTTTAGTCACTAGCAAGTCATTTCACCTGTGTACCTCAATTTCATTGTCTATAAAATAAGGAAGTTGAACTAGACCAAAAGCTCTTAGTCTATTCTTTCTCTATGGATCCTTCTCAGAATCATGTTAGGTGTCAATATTTATAATTGAAGGAAATACTATATTTAAGCTAAAGGTAGTGAAAATAAAGTTATAACTTGTTTCAACCAATTACATGGACACTGGAAACAGATTCAAGGATACTATTATTAAGAATCCCTAGACTAGACAATCTCTAATGTTCTTTGGAGTTCTGTCTAGAGCTTTATTGCTGAAGTGGTTGGATTATATATTACCATTTCCCAAGCTAATATAGAATTTTAGAGTTTATATATCATATCTCCTTTTTCCATCTGGTCAATTCTGCTTTTTAAGGCATTGTTCTCTTCATTGGCCTTGTAGACTGCTTTTTCCATTTGACCCCAATTGGTTTTTCAGATGTTATTTTCTTCAATTTTTTTTTTGTAATTCCTGACTTGGTTTTTTTGTGACTTCCAGTAGATAGAGTAAGACAGGTTCATTAGCCCTATTTTATAGTTGAGAAAAACAAGCCTCAGATAAAAGATTTACAAGGTCATACATTTAGGAGATGGAAACACTTAGAATAGAAACAAGGTCTCCCAGTTCAAAATTTTTTCCTACTATTCCATATATACAAATGCACATGTGAATTCAGAATGGAACTGCTGATATGATAATTCTAACCCACCCTGGAAGCAGAGCCCCAGCTTAACAAAGGATTAAAGATCAAGGCACAGTCTGGGGAAATGGGCAAACAGAAGAAAAAAATTCAACCATAGACAATTACTTTGGTCCTAAGGAGGATTAAAATACACACTCTGAAGATAACAAAGTCAAAGCTTCTGTACACAAAGTATCCAAGAAAAATATGAATTGATCTCAGGCTATGGAAGAACTCAAAAAAGATTTTGAAAATCAAGTAATGGAAGTGGAAGAACAATTGGGAAGAGATATGAGAGTGATGAAGTAAAATCATGAAAACCAAGACTGCAGCTTAGTGAAGGAATTACAAAAAAATTACTGAAGAAAATAACATCTGAAAAACCATTTTAGGGTCAAATGGAAAAAGCTGTCAAAAGTTCAATGAGGAGAAGAATGCCTTAAAAAGTAGAATTGACCGGATGGAAAAGAATGATACAAAAGCTCTCTGAAGAAAATAATTCTGCACTGGCCCTGGAGTCAGGAGTACCTGGGTTCAAATCCGGTCTCAGACACTTAATAATTACCTAGCTGTGGGCCTTGGGCAAGCCACTTAACCCCATTTGCCTTGCAAAAAAAAAAAGAAAAGAAAAGAATTCCTTCAAATGTAGAATGGAGCTAAGGGAAGTGGCTAACTTTGTTAGGAATCAAGAAACAACAAAACAAAACCAAAAGGATGAAAAACTAGAAGAAAATGTGAAATATGTGTTGGACAAACAACTGGCCTGGAAAACAGATCCAGGGGAGATAATTTGAAAATTATTGATCTACCTGAAAGACATGACCAAAAAAATGATCCTGGACTTTATTTTTCAAGAAATTCTCCAGGAAAATTGCCCTGATATCCTAAAAGCAGAGGGTAAAATAGAAATTGAAAGAATCTACCAATCACTTCCTGAAAGAGATCCCAGATGAAAACTGCCAGGAATATTATAGCCAAATTCCAGAACTCCCAAGTCAAGGAGAAAATATTACAAGCAGCTAGAAGGAAAAAATTATGGTGGAACTAAAGTCAGAATATCACAAGATATAGCAGCTTCTATATTAAAGTCACATGGGACTTGGAATGCAATATTCTAGAAGATAAAAGACCTTGAATTACAACCAAGAAACAACTGCCCAAAAAACTAAAACATACTCTTTCAGGGGGAAAGATATTAAAGGAAATAGGAAACTTCCAAATTTTCCTGATGAAACAACCAGAGCTTAACAGAATGTTTGATCTTCAAGTATAGGACTCAGGTAAAGCATAGAGGAAAATATACAGGAAGGCAAATTATGAGGGACTTAGAGGTGTTGAACTGTTTGTATTCCTTTATGGGAAGATGATACAGATAAACTGAACATTTTCATTTATTAGTGCACTTAGAAGGAGTATATACAGACAAGGCACAGGAGGGAGTTGCATTTGAAGGTATAATATATATCAGAAAGATGGAGTTAATGGGAGAAAGGGAATGGAGAAGTAGAATGGGGCTGTTATTTTACATAAAAGAGGCAAAAAAAGCTTTTGCAATGGAATGGAAGAGGGGAAAGGTGAGGGGGAGTGAGTGAGCCTTTACTCTCATCAGAAGTGGCTCAGAGAAAATAACATACTCAATTGGGCATAGAAATCGATCTTACACTAGGGGAAAACAGGAGAGGAAACAGGAGGGGAGGGGATTTTAGGTGATAGAAGGAAGATCAACAACTCCCTTTTGAGGAATGTCAAAGTGAAAGAATTGATGATGTCTAAATACAGACACAGTGGGGAGTGGGGTGGGAGGAAGGAAGAGAATTTGAAACTCAAAATTTTGGAAGTAAATGTTGAAACTTGCTTTTGCATGTAGCTTGGATAAACATTTTAAAATAAAATTAAAAAAAGAAATTCAATAGTGCTGACATTTTCATTTCTATTGACCAACTGACATATTAACCTCTGCATAAAGAAAGCAGAACCCTGTAATTAGGTTACATGGAGGAGAGAGGATAAGTGGGAAGTGTCCCTTTACCAATAATCTTAGCAATTGTTTATGGAAAGGAAGCAAAAAATGGAAAGATGGTGAGTCATTCTTCCACAATTAATTAGATTCTAAATCTTCAATAAGAGGCTAAAAAATGATAACACTGATATGATGTTACAATAAATTCATTTTGGGTCACCAAAGGAAATTATAGTATACAAACCTGGAGGAAACCTTAGAAGTGGTAAAGAAAGATAAATGATCTTTTTAGCTTATCAGATAATTAATGGAAAAAAAAGAGATTTAGTGTTACGGTCATAAAAATTAATTGGCAGCTGTTTCATTCAACTCTTCCATTTGAAATCCAGTGTTCCTCTAGTTGATAAGCAGAAGTCTGTCATATTGAAAAAATACTAGCTTTTGAGTCAGAAGATATGAGAATAAATCCAGAATCTTTCATTTATTTACTAGATGAACTTGGACAAGTTATTTGACCTTTCTAAACCTCATTTCATTTATCTGTAAAATGGAGATAATCCTTGTAAAACTTTAAAAATGTGTGTTCTCTTAGGAATCTAAAGCATCATTTGTCAAATTATTCAATCTCATTCACTGACTTGCTTTTTGAGAACTTTAATTCATCAATCAATAAGCAAATATTTATTAGCTGTCTACAATGTACCAATCACAGTGCTAAGCTTTAGAGATGTAAAACAAAAAGTGAGACTGCCCCTGACCTCAAAGACCCTATATCCTTCCCAAAAGTACACATTCCCAAATAAGCAAATGTAGGATATATATAAAACCAATGCACAGGCCTTGGGAAGAGGGGACCAATACTTTGTTGGATCAGGATAGGACTCTTTTTTTTTAATTTTTATTAAAGATATTATTTGAGTTTTACAATTTTCCCCCAATCTTGCTTCCCTCCCCCAATTCCCACCCCACAGATAGCACTCCATCAGTCTTCACTTTGTTTCCATGTTGTACCTTGATCCAAATTGGGTGTGATGAGAGAGAAATCATATTCTTAAAGAGAACAGAATTCTCAGAGGTAACCAGATCAAACAATAAGACATCTGGGTTTTTTTTTCCCCAATTAAAGTAGTCCTTGTATTTTGTTCAAACTCCACAGCTCCTTATCTGGATACAGATGGTACTCTCCTTTACAGACAGCCTAAAATTGTTCCCAATTGTTGCGCTGATGGAATGAGCAAGTCCTTCAAGGTTGAACATCACTCCCATGTTGCTGTTAGGGTGTACAGTGTTTTTCTGGTTCTGCTCATCTCACTCAGCATCAGTTCATGCAAATCCCTCCAGGTTTCCCTGAAATCCCATCCCTCCTGGTTTCTAATAGAACAATAGTGTTCCATGACATACATATACCACAGTTTGCTAAACCATTCCCCAATTGAAGGACATTTACTGGATTTCCAATTCTTTGCCACCACATACAGGGCTGCTATAAATATTTTTGTGCAAGTAATGTTTTTACCCTTTTTCCTCATCTCTTCAGGGTATAGACCCAGTAGTGGTATTGCTGGGTCAAAGGGTATGCACATTTTTGTTGCCCTTTGGGCATAGTTCCAAATAGCTCTCCAGAAGGGTTGGATGAGTTCACAGCTCCACCAACAGTGTAATAGTGTCCCAGATTTCCCACATCCCTTCCAACAATGATCATTATCCTTCCTGGTCATACTGGCCGATCTGAGAGGTGTGAGGTGGTACCTCAGTGTAGCTTTAATTTACATTTCTCTAATAATTAATGATTTAGAGCATTTTTTCATATGGCTATGGATTACTTTGATCTCCTCATCTGTAAATTGCCTTTGCATATCCTTTGACCATTTGTCAATTGGGGAATGGATTTTTGTTTTAAAAATATGACTCAGTTCTCTGTATATTTTAGAAATGAGTCCTTTGTCAGAATCATTAGTTGTAAAGATTGTTTCCCAAATTACTACATTTCTTTTGATCTTGGTTACAGTGGTTTTATCTGTGCAAAAGCTTTTTAATTTAATGTAATCGAAATCAACTAGTTGGTTTTTGGTGATGTTCTCCAACTCTTCCTTAGTCATAAACTGCTCCCCTTTCCATAGATATGACAGGTAAACTAGTCCTTGATCTTCTAATTTGCTTATAGCATTGTTTTTTATGTCTAAGTCCTGTAACCATTTGGATCTTACCTTGGTAAAGGGTGTTAGATGTTGGTCTAATCTAAGTTTCTTCCATACTGACTTCCAATTATCCCAGCAGTTTTTATCAAAGAGGGAGTTTTTATACCAATGGATGACCTCTTTGGGTTTATCAAACAGCAGATTACTATAATCATCTCCTGCTTTTACACCTAGTCTATTCCACTGGTCCACCACTCTATTTCTTAGCCAATACCAAACAGTTTTGATGACTGATGCTTTATAATATAATTTTAGATCAGGTAGGGCTAAGCCCCCTTCTTTTGCACTTTTTTCATTAAGCTCCTGGAAATTCTTAACTTTTTATTTCTCCATATGAATTTACTTACAATTTTTTCTAACTCATTAAAGTAATTTTTGGGGATTTTGATTGGTAGGGCACTAAACAGATAGTTTAGTTTTGGTAGAATTGTCATTTTTATTATATTAGCTCTACCTATCCATGAGCAGTTGATATTTGCCCAGTTATTTAAATCTGATTTAATTTGTGTGAGAAGTGTTTTATAATTGTTTTCAAAAAGATTCTGAGTCTGTCTTGGCAAATAGACTCCCAAGCATTTTACACTGTCTGAGGTTACTTTGAATGGGATTTCTCTTTCTAGCTCTTCCTGATGTTTCTTGCTAGTCATATATAGGAAAGTTGTGGATTTATGGAGGTTTATTTTATAAACTGCAACTTTGCTAAAATTGCTAATTGTTTCCAGTAGTTTTTTAGATGATTTCTTGGGATTCTCTAGGTAGACCATCATGTCATCTGCGAATAGTGAGAGTTTTGTCTCTTCCTTCCCAATTCTAATTCCTTTAATTTCTTTTTCTTCTAATTGCTGATGCTAACATTTCTAATACAATATTGAATAGTAGTGGTGATAATGGGCACCCTTGTTTAACCCCTGATTTTATTGGGAATTCCTCTAGCCTCTCCCCATTGAGTATAATGCTTGTTGATGGTTTCAGATAAATACTGCTAATTATTTTAAGGAACAGTCCATTTATTCCTACACTCTCTAGTGTTTTTAATAGGAATGGATGCTGTATTTTGTCAAAAGCTTTTTCAGCATCTATTGATATGATCATATGGTTTCTAGGATAGGACTCTTAAAGGAGATATCAATTGATTTGAGTCTTGAATGAAGCTAATTTCCTCCGAGAGGAAGATGTGAGGAAAAGAACCATTCCAGACATTGGGTAACAATTCTGCAATGGCATGAAGGAGCAAGCTGCAATGTCTCATATGGAGAACAGTAAGCAGACCAGTTTGTCTAGATCATAGAGTTTGCGAGAAGAATTTTACTTTGAGTAAAGTTCAAGCTTTACTCAAAACTTACATGGCAGATCTTGCCTAACTCTGATCATCGGTTCTATCTGCAGAAGCAGGCTGGGCAAAACGCAGGTATTTTGATCTACAGGAGCAATGTTATAGTGACATTTGGCTAGAATGTATTAATGAAACTCTTACTGAACAGATTTACTTGTGTCTTGAACTTAATACAATCATATCTTCAGACTCTCATACGACTAAAAATATCTCAGGTCTTGAGGAAGAATCTGATATTTATTAAAGGTCTGTGCTGGGGAAAAACAATGATTGCAGAGCATTCAATCAGATTATATTATGTCTTACTTAACATGAATTTATCATATTAGATCTAGAAAATTCAAAGTGTCTTCATGGGGACCTTGGAGTCATCCTTGTCTCTACCCTCTCTCAGTTCACCCCATATTCAACCAGTTGCCAACTCCTGTCAGTTCCACTTTCACAATATCTGTTGTATCCATAGCCTTCTCTCTCCTACCACCCTGGTCTGGTTCCTCACCATTGCTCACCTAGACTTGCCTAATAGCCTCCTATCTTGTCTCTCTGCCCTAAACTTCTTATCTCCAACCTATTCTTCACACAACTGCCAAGATAATCATCCTAATCAACAATCCAACTGTCACTTCTCCATTTACCTTCTATAGTTTACTTTTATTTGAATAGTTATGAGAGAAAGAAAAGAGAGAGTTTATTAAGCAATTACTATGTGTGAGGCACTAAATTAAACCTTCAAATATGCCCCAAAAAAAGACAATTCCTATTCTCAAAGAGTTTATATTGTGATAGTTGGAAACTCATAAAGCAGAAAGGAGGTACAAAAATATGTGGTATGGCTGGAAGGGTTTTATTGAAGCCAAGGCCCAATGGTGAGCTGGAGTCCCCTCTAATGGCTTCTAGAGAGTTGATTGTTAAATTCTCAATGTGAGTATACGGCTTATTAATCGGCAAACACTTAAAAAGCATGGCCTTGATTTATTTTTCCCCCCAGTAATACTGTTAAACATTTACCAGCACTGAGCCTCTGTAAGAAAAGGAAGAAGTGGGGGGCAGCTAGGTGGCATAGTGGATAAAGCACCAGCCCTGGAGTCAGGAGTACCTGGGTTCAAATCCGGTCTCAGACACTTAATAATTACCTAGCTGTGTGGCCTTGGGCAAGCCACTTAACCTCGTTTGCCTTGCAAAAACCTTTAAAAAAAAAAAGGAAGAAATTCATCTATCAGAACCCAAGAACCTAAGGGCAGTGTTCAAGTTGCCCTTGGGAAAGTGAATGAAGTCATGGTGTAATGGTGAAATGATATTCCCTATGCCCCAAAGATAAAGACCTTTGGATTAAAAATGAACACTCTAACCTTGCATTTAAGCCACACACACATATCCCTGTGCCCCTCCACACACACACACATATATATACACACATGCACATACACAATTCAACTTCAAAGAGGGTTAAAATTAATGTTAGAGTTTAAATCCTATTTTCTGCTGTTTACTACTTATGGGATCTTTAGCATCTCTAGGCTTCAGACTCATCTGTATAATGAAGAAAGTAAACAAAGAACTCAATCTTATAACTTTTTTTTCCTATCTCTCTCTTCTTCCATTTAGTAAACTCTTGCCTAGGACCACCATATCATGAAATGCTGAGGCTTTCTGACTCCACCACTGAGTTTTGCTACCTTGCCTCCTACTGATTTGTGTTGTATTCTCCAATTAAAATATAAGCTCCTTGAGGGTAGGGACTATCTTATATTTATATTCCAGGACTTAGTATAGTACCTGACCCAGAGTAACCACTTAAATGTCTGAATCTTGTTATCTGTTTATCTAAATGTTCCAGACCAATTATATGTTGTTTCCATTTCAGAACCAAGAGAATATTGTACACCCTAATAGCAACATGGGGAGTGATAACCTTAATAGACTTGCTCATTCCATCAGTGCAACAATCAGGCACAATTTTGGGGTTTCTGGGATGGAGAATACCATCTGTATCCAGAGAAAGAATTGTGGAGTTTGAATAAAGACCAAAGACTATTACCTTAATTTTTAAAAAACAACTGTTATCTTATTATGTAATTTTGCCATCTCTTATACTTTATTTTTCTTCCTTAAGGATATGATTTCTCTCACATCACATTCAACTTAGATCAATGTATACTATGGAAACAATGCAAAGACTAGCAGACTGCCTTCGGAGGGGAGGTGAGGGGAGGGAATCAAGATTAGGGGGGAAAATTGTAAAATTCAAAATAAACAAAATGTTTCAAAAAAAGAAAATAATAAGAAAAATAAAAAGTCACTTCCTCCTTAGACAGGGATAAGATTGGAGATAGTGGCAGAAAGCATCTGAGTGATAGGCAAGAAGGAAGAGGGGAGAAGAGGAAGCTCTCAGAAAATGACCTCAATTTTTTTTATAACATATGAGGCAAAGATCTCTGTTAAAAGAATGTAGAGAGGAGGAGCAATGGGAGATTTGAAGAAAGACGAAAAGGTTTAGAAGAACTACTATGGACAGTTTGATAGTGGATTGATAAATATTGCCTAGCAATAAAGACCGAGTTACATAAATCTGTAATGAGCCTTGTTAGAACAGATACATGATTTTTTCTACCTTTGCTCAGTAGCATCTGTCAAGGAGCAAAGGTAGGAAATGAGGCTTGGCAGGATGTGATCAGTGATATGATATGGGGCCCAGGAATTCAAAAAAGGAGCACAATATAGAATTAAGTTGATTCATCAAGAAGTCAAGATGGGGAAAAGAAGAGACAGTGGCTACTGCAAGGGAGATGACCTGGGAGAGAATTTAGGAGGGCACTATAAGAATGGAGAGTAAGGCTTTGTAAGGAAAAACAAAGGACTGGATAAGGGGTGGAGAAATATATAATGGGAAGTAAGTAGATGGAGGAAATAAATAGCAAAGGAGTTTGAGGGACAGTTGATTTGTATGATGAAATCTGTAGGGAGTTGGAGAGGAGAGAAAAATTGTAAGACATGTACTAAACTCATTGAGAAAGAAAGAGTAATCTGGGGGTTTGAAAACAGTTACCATCATTTTGATTGGGTGGTAGATATGAATACATGAATCTCAAAAGAAGAGAGTTTATTGAATGATGGAGATATGGGGAGTACTTGAAAGTGGCAATGGGAAGCAGGAATATCCCATCCCCATTCCCATCCCCAACTCATAAGTCAAGGAGAATGAGTGAAAATATAGCCAGTCGGGTGACCAGTGAGTCTATGTCATCTGAGGGGAGCTAGATTTTGGTAACAGCTAGTAAATAGAAGGAGTGAGGGAGGAAAAGATTAATGATGAAGAGAAGATTGTTTCCAATGAACAGGCATTCCAGAGGACTCAGTCAAAGAACTGGGTGCTATTAAATTAAAATTTTAAGGTGAGAGGGTTGAGCAGGATAGGAATAAGGCAATGGATGACAGGGGATAGTGGATAGGAATAAGGTTTGGAAGAATTCAGAGGAGTTTAGAGTCACTGGGATATAAAGGATATGACCAAATATGAAAATGTTTTTCACTGAATGAAGGATATCACTCTTCTCAATGGAAGTTGGAGATTGGGCCAGAGAGAATATCAGTATGAAACACAGTCAGATTATCACATAGTCATATGGAAAGCTCTGCTTCACTGTTCATCTTCCCTCCTAAGGGTAAAGATTAGACAGAAAAAGTCCCATTTCTTTCTTGCCTTGAGGACAATGTGAACTTCTAATTCTATGACAGAGACCCAAGTGGGGGACTTTAGCAATAGATACTGAACTCACTTCCTTTTCCTATAGTTGCTACCCTATTCAATCACTAGACAAGAAAGGTAGGTGATACAGTGGAGAGAGCTTGGGGCCCGGAAGACCTGAATTTAAATTGTGTATCAGTCATTTATTTCTTGAGTGATCCTGGTAAAATCACTTAGCCTTCTGGGCTTTGGTTTCCTTTATCTCTAAAATGAAGGTAGAGGGAGGCTGGACTCAGTCTCTAGGGTGCTTTTGAGTTTTGACTCTATGATCCTATGACAATTTTATCAGCAAAGTTCTTTGTCCACCAAAACAGAGGACTTTGATCATCACTGACTATATGGTTAAAAATTTTCTGCATAAACTCCAATTCTTCCTTAACTAAATTAAGGTAATTAATTAATTAATTCTTCCTTAACAACATTCAGGTAAAAGTAGATTTTTAAAACTCAAATTGCCTTAATATTCATAAAAGAATCTAGATAATTGTGATTGTGTAGATCTGACTTTAGTGCAGAAGAGCCATTATCTATAAATTAATCACATTGTTTGTCCCAAGGGAAAAAAAAAATCACAGCTTACAACTTTATCAAATTCCATAAAATTCTAAAAATATTTTTATTAGATGGCATATATAGTAAGTTTAGTTTATTAGTCAAACAGTTTCATGTTATTTGAAAATCTTATACAAAATCATATTTTTCCAATACTTCAAACAATGAAATAAGATATAACTATTCACTTAAAATATAGATACTTCCACATGTACAATTAATTCTACCGAAGTACAGCAACAATTGTAGCCATCAGAAAATGGGCTAAATTTAAGAAGAATGCCAAAATATATCCCTTGGTGATGAATATTTCTTCTCTCTGATGTCTGAAAAATGCAAAGCTCATTTTCAAGTAGGAGGAGGAAAAATTTCCAGGAAGCTTATCTGAGAAACTCTTTTATCTGCCTTCTAAACTCTAATCAGAGCTGAAATCAGGTAAGAATGCCCTTCTCAGATCTATATCTAAGGTGAGTTTGTTTTTAAAATATTTGTGTAATAGTTTTAAAAATTAGGATTACAAAGGCTCCCAAAATGCTGAAAACATTATTAATTCACTGGTACTTCATTATTCTGGGGCTGCCTTCCACCAGATTCAGTTGAATAATTAATCCAAATTGATCCAATTATTAATTGCCTAATATATATTAAAATGACATTTGACACCAGTTTTCATAATGTGTGTAGATTTGATAGACGGAGATAGAGATGCATGTATAAACACATGTACATATATGTCATGAATAAATATCAATTATTGTGAATTATTATTTTGGAGATATGTTAGCATAGTGGAGAGATAACCAATTAAAATGATCTGGGTTCAAATCCTAACTCAAGTTTATGCTAGTTGTCTGACCATGGGCAGGTCATTCAACTAAATTCCTCCCTCAGGGCCCTACGTAATTCTCTAAGAGTATAAGTTGCAGAGTATTTACTAATTTACAATGATAAAAGGAATGCTGTCTACCAATGAAATCATGGATTGAAACAAAAAAAAAATGAAGTTTAGTGGGGTAAAAAACAAAACAAACATATGCAGGTAATCTAACAACAACTCATATAGGCATTTAAGATTTCCAGCATACTTTTTTCCTACAATATCTCTTTGAGATAAGTAGATAAAATACAAAAAGTCAATTTATATTTAAATAATGTTTTATAATAATATATAAATACATGAGAGAAATGAAAAACATCAAAAAGTTAATAGTCCTGTATTAATAGAATTCAGAATTTTTTTTAATTAGACTTTCAGGATCTTGGACTTAGAATCCAAAGTTCTGGTTCAAGCTTCAGTTGCCTAACTTAACAGCTATATGTCCTCAAGTAAATCACTCAGTCTCTCTGACTTTTAATTTTTTTCATCTGAAAAATGGGGATAATAACACTTTCCCAGATTATATCAGTGGAATCAAATAAGATAATTTTTTCTTATATTGAACATTCATGGATTTACATTTATGTGGCAATAATTAGAATTCCCAGATAAAATTCCTGTTTCTCACAACTACAAATAAAATTTTATCAAATAAATCAGAGTACAAATCAGTTCCTACTAAATTATGGAACAATACAATTTTGCCATGATTTTCCATGATTTAAACCCTTCCCCACTCATCCTGGCCAATAAAGAAGCAGCTGGTCCCCACTCTATTACAGGAAGTTTGCTGGGTTTCAGTATTGAGCTAGCAAGTTTCATCTTCCTACATACACACCTTAGAGCTAAGATCTGCATTCCATTTCTTCAACCTTCAGTGACTTGAGGAGAGGGTGGAGTTGGATTGAGAAGCTCCCTCCAACTGATCTCTTCTCCCTCAAGCTGTAGTTCATTGATCCCATTCAGGTCCTTGTTAAGAGTTGAGATCTCCATTGTTTATTCTTTTATTTCCAGTTTCCTCAGATAGCTTCACCTACTAATTTGTCATACATGAATGACTGCTAAAGCTGATATCACAAATGTCAAAAATAACACTGATATACAAGCCTGTTTCCTAGGCATTGTTTTGTTACCTTCAAATATTCAGAAGTCTAATTCCAAAATATAATATTATCAATTTACTAGAAACATATTTTGATATTGTGACTTTAATCACATTTCTCTGCTTCCCAAGACAGATACTATAAAACAAAATACAAAATGCTTACCTCTGCAAAAACAACAATCAAGCAATAATATTCAACAAAATAAAAAAATCTATAAAAGGAAAATTTCCTTGATTTTAAATTTGGAGACTCAAATAATTGATTTCTTAACACCTATTTTCTTTTTAGCATATAATGTTTGCTATATGTATATATTTACTTAATAATTTGATATGGATTATACATAGGAGATGAGCCTATAAACTAATGGGAATTAATTTCAAATGAATGTTCCCCTTATTTTACTTAAACTGCTCTTTCAGACTTTGCCCACTGATCTTTTACCCAATTAAATGCACTGACCTTTTCTAAGTCCTGATCTTTCTGCATTTTTTGACACTACTGAGTACACTATTGAGTACACTCTCTCCTCTTTGATTCTGAACTACTGTCATCTCCTGATTCTTTTTTTAATGTTATTTTATTTTATTTTTTCCAATAATATGCAAAGATAGTTTTCAACATTCATCCATTAATAAGCCATTGATTTCCACATTTTTCTAACACTCTTTCTTCCCCCCCCATCTCCATGGAAGCAAACAATCTGATATAGGTCATATATGTACACTTACTTTATTTCTTTTTTTTTTTCAGCTGGATTTTGTTTGTTTGGTTGGTTTTTGGTTTCTTTTTTTTTATTTTTTTAAAAATTTTATTTATTTTGAGTTTTACAGTTTTTCCCCTAATCTTACTTCCCTCCCCCCCACCCCCCATAGAAGGCAATTTGCCAGTCTTTACATTGTTTCCATGGTATACATTTATCCAAATTGAGTGTGATGACAGAGAAATCATATCCTTAAGGAAGAAACATAAAGTATAAGAGATAGCAAGATCAGACTATAAGATATCAGTTTTTTTTCTAAATTTAAGCTAATAGTCCTTGGTCTTTGTTCAAACTCCATAGTTGTTTCTCTGAATACAGATGGTATTCTCCATTGCAGAGAGCCCCAAATTGTCCCTGACTGTTGCACTGATGGAATGAGCAAGTCATCAAGGTTGATCATCACCCCCATGTTGCTGTTAGGGGGTACAATGCTTTTCTGGTTCTGCTCATCTCACTCAGCATCAGTTCATGCAAATCCCTCCAGGTTTCCTGGAATTCCTGTCCCTCCTGGTTTCTAATAGAACAATAGTGTTCCATGACATACATATACCAGTTTGCTGAGCCATTCCCCAGTTGAAGGACATTTACTTGATTTCCAATTCTTTGCCACCACAAATAGGGGTGCTATGAATATTTTTGTACAAGTGATGTTTTTACCCTTTTTCATCATCTCTTCAGGGTATAGACCCAGTAGTGGTATTGCTGGATCAAAGGGTATGCACATTTTTGCTGCCCTTTGGACATAGTTCCAAATTTCTCTCCAGAAAGGCTGGATGAGCTCACAGCTCCACCAACGATGTAATAGTGTACACTTACTTTCAAGACATATTTATAGCCCTGCAGAGTCCTAAACCAACAAATGATTAACCAAATTTCTGTGTGCCAATTTTTAACTGTGAAGGGGGAAAACAGATTATACTAAAATTAGAGTATTTTTGATCACTTTTATAATTAAGAATTCTTGAATTCAATCTATTGTGTGACAAAGTACAGTTAAGGCTAAAATAGAATAGTTCTGGAAGAGATCTTAAAGATCATACAAAACATCTCATTTTACAGGTTTGGAAGCTGAACAAGTGGAAGTGACATGCCCAAAGGGACTCAATTTATTAATGGAGTGGGGAAAGGGAATAAACATGTATACAATGCCTACTGTGCTAAAGGCTTTACATATATTCTCTTCCTATCTCATTTTAGTATAAACAGTTTTTAATCTTAAAATTTATAAGAAAAACTTTAGGGGCACTATGTGGCACAGTGAATAGAGTTCAAATCCGATGTCAGATACTTAATAATTACCTAGATGTGTGATCTTAGGCAAGTCATTTAATTCCATTGCCTTGCAAAAAACCTAAAAAAGAAAAAGAAAAATTTTAGCATAAGGAATTGCTTTAACTACTTGGGTAAAGGGCAACTAGATGACACATTGCTTAGAAAACCAATCCTGAAGTCAGGAAGACCTAATTTACTAGCTGGTTTAGTGATCCTGGGCAAGTCGCTTAGCCCTATTTGTCTTGGCTCCTCATCTAGATGTAAAATGAACCAGAGAAGGAAATGGCAAACCACTCCAGAAAATCCCAAATGCAGTCATGAACAACAATGAATGTCTCTTCCCTTTTCCCTTATGTGAGATATAAATGTCAGTTTCCTGTTTCTTGATACCTCAGGCCTTAAGAAACTGTATAAACTATTGTATTTAATAGTGAGGAAAACATATTCTCATCCATCTAAAAACTATTAAATTATCCATTTATTAAAATCTATACCCCTAATTTTGAGTTGATTTGTATTATATGGTAGAGGAGTTGTTGACAAGCTTCCCATAAATGACTCAATCTCAGAATAACTAGGTCAGAGCATCCTCCTGCTTCTAGTTCCTTCAGTCTACATCTTGTCTTCCCTAAGAAGACTCAACTGGTTTGAAGCAGTGTTAGTCAATGACAGGCAGGTTAATCAGGCTCTTCTGCCCCTCCCTTATGCAGGCCTATATCATTCAAGCCAGAGTTGAAAGAAACCAATTATAAATGGCTCAACATATAGCTTTCCTTTCACAAACAACCTTAAGGTCAAAACCTAAAATCACAACCCAATAAGGTCAGATCACCCAGGGGATTTATCTAATCATCAGAATTTCATTCATTTCTGAAACTGTTTTCTCCATCATCAAACCAATCAATAAGCAAGCCTTTATTGAAAACTTTTTTTATGACTATGCATAATAAAACATAATAAAACAACAGTACAGAGTTAAGCAGTGCAGAGTTAAACTGGTCAGATTCAAAAAGGATAGATTGCTTTTGTGATCATCAGTTAAGTATTTGCTCTCTATAATCTCCAGTTTCCTCATCTATAAAATGAGAAAGTTGAATTAGAAGGATCCTTTAAGGATCTTAGCTAAACTAGAAGAAAAGCCTATTGTTTCAATACCAATTTCTTCCAGGGTTGTTTAGGATTAATAAATACAATAGTCTCTGAAGCACTGAAAATATACAAAGGGAAAAAGCAGACACATGATGAGTGTG
This sequence comes from Macrotis lagotis, assembly GCF_037893015.1. NCBI lineage: Eukaryota > Metazoa > Chordata > Mammalia > Peramelemorphia > Peramelidae > Macrotis > Macrotis lagotis. Next base: position 666,463,523 of record NC_133658.1, on the reverse strand, counting down.
AACAAGCTGCAACATATAATCAATGAGGAATTTTGAAGAATAAGAATAATAGGATTTAGCCAAGTCAAGAGGGGAAGGGCATGTGTGATACAGGAAACATAAATTTTTCTAGAAAAGTATATGTAGCTAATATTTTTGCTCCTTATTGATTATAAAAAATAAACACAATTCTAATGTATGAAGTATCTGATACTTTGAGAGGATATTTGATAATTACCTAGCACATAATTTTAGTTTTGTCAATATTTTTGAACAATTCAGAATAGATTGATGAGTAGCGAAAAGCACTGGATTTGTAGTCAGAAGGTCTGGGTTTAAGAATTATCTCTGTCACATATTAGCAAGATGCTTAGTCTTTTTCATTTGTAAACTAAAGGCAATAATATTCATTCCATCAACCTCACAGAGTTGTAAATAATATACATTATCAAATTAAATATGTTTTACAAAACATAAGTCATAGACTAGATGCTTTCTTCAGATATCAGAATATATACCTGCCTTGTATATAGTTCATACAAGCCTTGATCAGTTATCATCAAAGGTATATGATTAGAGGGGATTCAGATTCTCCTCTTGTTCCACAGAAGTATCAAAGTTGTAAGATGTTTGCATTAATCTTTTGGATAATCATGGAATCTTAATATTTTGAGATGTAAGAGAACTTGATATTATCTAGTACTTCCCAGATAGGCTAAGAGATTTGACCAAGATCATACAATGAATTACTTTAAAAATCACTATGAAAATTGAGGTATTCTGACTTACAACAATGCTCTTTCCACTGTTTCACAGCCTGTACAAATAAGAATGAGGAAGAAAACTAAAAGGAATTGCAGAAAAAAAATGGTTTTTTCTGAGATAAAAGAATGGACATTTAAAAAGACAGAAACTGGGCTTTGTAGACAAAATCTGTGCCTTAGAAAAATATCTGTTTCTAATTATATTTTCTGCAAGAATGGATAAATTCAGTGGTTTAAAAAGACTTTTCCATCTTTAGGGTCCATAAATATTGCCTAAAAATAGTGTCAGCAAAAAGCAAACTATTTTTCCCCTCAACATTAATAAAGCTGAGTCAACTATTCCAAGGTGTACTGCTTATTTCAAAAGTAGACAAAATTGTGTGGGAGGGAAGGCATGGCATCAAGAAGTTTCATGTGCCTTTAGTCTCTGCCATATTAATTAATTAAATTTAGTTTTTCCATTCAGTTTTCATCTAACAGGTATTTATTAAGTATCTGCTATATGCTAAGTCCCATACTACTTTTAAAGAACAGACTATGCTTTTAAAATGTTTAGTTTTATTATAGTGACCAAACTTGGCACCAAAAAAAAAAAAACCCAAAAAGCCTGAGAATGAGCTTCCTTCCAATCTTGGTAAATATATTTGGAATACTGCCTGTACTATTAGTCCCAGGTGATAACAAGGTAGTTTTGTTAAAATGCTCTCTTAAAAATCCTTTTCTATTTTTGGTATAATCAATGGCTCTTTGGGTATGAGTAAGAGAAGGAATATATCGGGAAATGAAGGTAATGTAAAAATAAATATTCTAATTAAAAATCAAAAACAAAACAATAAAAATTGGTGTCTTTAAATTGCTCCAGTGGATTTAATGTGCTGCTATTCTCTAAGTAGCAAGTTACATTATATTTTAATATTTTAAATTCTTTTAAATTTTAATATTGAAAACCTTACTGAATTTTTAAAACTAATTTTTTAACCTGCAGTCCTTTGAATTATGTCTATGTTAATGTCACCAGAGAAGACCTTTTGATGCATGTGGCTTATTCCTATATTAACCTCAGCACAAACATAAAGTCATTATAATAATCTAATCTTTTATTTTAATCCTAGAATAAGAGTTGGTTAAGAGAAGCCTTGCCATTATCTCAACTTCCTTTTCCCAAATAGAGACTTACAAAATGATAAATTTATTTATTTGTTTGTTTTTTAAATGCTCTACTGGCTTGACCATGGAGGCACTTAATTCAGGGATATGAAAATGACAGACTTTTTTTTCAATTCATACCTTTGTGCCAATTAATTCTATACAGCCAGTGAGAAGTTTGTTTTGGGTTTAGGATGTGTTTGGTTTTGACTAATTTAAGTCTGCAGGCCTAGAGGGTTAGAATTACTATCTATGATGTCATTGAAAACTTCAGATAGGGAGAAAGTCTCAGACATTTTGAAAACTTAAGAATGAATTTAAGTCCAAACTCTCTTTTCTTTTTCAGGAGCAATAGATATTTGGAGGTGCCAAAGACCCCACACTATTTGCATGAGAAAGCTTGTGATTTTAATGTGAAGAACTAGTTAAAAGAACCACTAAAAAAATATCTAGGTCAGAACTTCCAGATTAAAGTAAAAATAACATTTAATATATATTGTATCTTTTCATCTGGCATAATAAGTCTTGAACTTGTACCTTATATCATAGGATATAAATTGATTATTAGGGTTGGTCAACACAGAATTTCAAAGGCAACATTTTAATGAAGAAAATGAATGGATAAATGATTAAAAAGTAATTTATTAACCATATGCTATGTGACAAGCACCAAGCTAAATGCTAGGGATACAAATGTAAAAAACAAGACAATTCCTGCTATCACAAAGAGGTCAAACTCTAATTGGAGGTGATGAACAGAGAAGAAAATTCAGCTGTGGTGAAATAGAAATCTTAAGTGATAGGGGAGATGGCAAGGCCCCAAGAAGCCTTGGGGTGTACCCTTAAGTGAAATGACAGTTCCAGAAGGAGGGGTCTGGAGGTCATCAAGACAGGACAGATAGGCAGATGACAGGTTGTACAGCAGAGCAAGTGATAAGCCCAGGTATTTCTTCCATCTCGCCAGTAGGATCATACTACCAAGTGGTATGATCAAGTTGTGTCAGCTTTCATAATGAGTAATTGATGCAGTCTGGATGACTACATGGTCAAGAGGGAGGACTTCTTGTGGTAATTTAATGTTAAAAAAAAATAGTTTCCTGTCCCAGAATGAGGCCATTTGTAATGTAGGAAACTTGCCAGTTCCAGGCACCCAAACTGAATCTCAAATTTGATCAATTTCTCAACTTCCCAACCACAAATAGAAATACCTAAGTAAAATACATAGCTTATTGTTCAAGAAGAGAACTAACAAGGAGCAATTAGATGGCCACAGACAGGCATTAGCCTTGGAGTCAGGAGGACTGAGTTCAAATCCAGCCTCAGACACTTAATATTTACTAGCTGTGTGACCTTAGGCAAGTCAATTAACCCCAATGCTCCCCAGTGAAAAAAATTAAAAATAAATAAAAATTTTTAAAAAGAAGAGAATAGGGCAGAGCCAAGATGGCTGCATGAAGGCAAGAATTCCCAAAAACTCATTCCCCAAAAAACTCCAAAAGCCATCAAATTATGACTCTATCCAAAATTTAGAGGGGAAGAGCCCACAGAAAGACTGAGTGATACAATTTCCCAGTCCAAGACAACTTAGAAGCTCCACAAGAAAGGTCTCTATCACCAGAACTGGGGGTGGGTGTGGAAGAAGCCACAGCTGCAATGCAGCACAGCACAGGAATCACCAGGAACAGCTTAGAGGGGTGGTGAGAGAACTCCACCACATCAGAGTGAGCACAGAGCAGAGTAGAGCATGGGCCTCAGAGCCACCCTGCAATGAGAACCCGCAATGGGAATTGTGGAAGCCAGCCTGCACCTCCAGAACATAGCCCACAGACTGTAAGGGGACTGGGGGAGACTGCAGAGGTCTCTCTGCTCTCCTTTGGGGCAGGACTCTGCTATTTGCCCACACTCAGATCCAGGTTGCACTTTGGGCTTCCATAATACCATAAAAGAGCAGGGACACTCCTCACAGTTCCAGAGCAGAGGGGAGGGTCTGTAGTCATCCACATATAAAAGCACAAGCAAGAGAGTAGTCAGAGCCTCTCATAAGACCCTGGAGGAATTAAGGTCTCTGTGGGTTGTCCCAAAAATCCCCCAAGCCTTGGATGTGCAGTAAATCAGTCATAGGCTGAGGAAATGAGCAAACAAAATAAAAAGAAGAATCTGACCATAGAAAATTACATTGGTCCCATGGAAGATTTAGAAGATGACAAAATCGAAACCTCTGTATCCAAAACCTCCAAAAGAAATAGAAAATGGGCTCAGGCTATGGATGAGCTCAAAAAAGACTTTGAAAAGCAAATTAAGGGAGGTTGAGGAAAAATTGGGAGGAGAAATGAGAGTGATACAGATAAATCATGAAAACTAAACCAGCAGCTTGGTAAAAGAAATACAAAAAAATACTGAAGAAAATAATATTTTAAAAACCAGTTTAGGCCAAATGGAAAAAGCAACACAAAAGGCAAATGAGAGAAGAATGCCTTAAAAAGCAGAACTGGGCAGCAGAAAAAGGAGATAAAAAACTCTCTGAAGAAAATAACTCCTTCAAATGCAGAATGGAACTAAAGGAAGTTGATGACTTTGCAAAAATCAGGGAGAAATAAAACTATTCCAAAAAAAAAATTTAGAAGAAAATGTGAAATGTCTCATTGGAAAAACAACTGACCTTGAAAACAGATCCAAAAGAGATAATTAAAAAATTTTGGGGCTACCTGAAAGTCACAACCAGGAAAAGAACCTAGACTTCAATTTTCAAGAAATAATACAGCAAAAAATTGCCCTGAGAGCCTAGAAGCAAAGGGTACAGCAGAAATTGAGGGAATTCACTAGTCACCTCCTGAAAGAGATCCCAAAAGAAAAACGCCCAGGAATAGTATAGCCAAATTCCAAAACTCCCAAGTCAAAGAAAAAATACCAAAAGCTGCCAGAAACAAAGAATTCAATTACTGTGGTTCTATAGTCAAAATTACACAGGATCTGGCAGTATCTACTTTAAGGGCTCATTAGGGCTTGGAATATGATATTCCAGAAGGCAAAAGATCTTGGTTTATAACCGAGAATAAACTACCCAGCAAAACCAAACATCCTCTTTTCAGGGGAAAAAATGAACTTGCAATGAAACCAGGGACTTTCAAACTTTCCTATTGAAACAACCAGAGCTGAACAGAAAGTATGATCTCCTAGTACAGGACTCAGGTAAACTATAGATAGGGTGGACAAGAAGGACTAACTATGAGGAATTTAATGATATTGATCTGCATGGGAAGAAGATACTGATAACTCATTTGAACTTTCTCATTTATAAGAACAGTTAGAAGGAGCATATATAGATAAGGCACAGGAAGGAGCTGAATATAATGGTATAATATAGTAAAAAAGATGGAGTCAATGGGGTGATAAAGGAGAGTACTGGGAGGAGGAGAAAGGAGAGGAAGAAGAGGCTAAGATATTTCACATAAGAGAAAAGAAAAGGCTTTTTCAACGGAGTGGAACAGAGGAAGGCAAAGGGGAATGAGTGAGCCTTCATTCTCATCAGAAATGGCTCAGAGAGGAAATAATACACACATAATATGGTATAGAAATATATCTTACCCTAGATAAAAATGAGAAGAAAGGTATGGAATAAGGGGGAATGGGGGGAGGGAAGGCAGGAGTAGGTGATAGAGGAGGGAAGGTCATGGGAGAAGGTACTCAGATGCAACATACTTTTGAACAAGGACAAGGGGAAAGGAGAAAGAGAATAGAATAAATGAGAGTGGGAAGGAATAGAATGGAAGGAAATACAGCTAGTAATAGCAACTGTGGGAAAAAATATTGAAGCAACTTTTTTGGTGAACTTATGATAAAGAAGGCAACTCATTCCAGAGACAGAGCCACTGGAATCTGAACACAGACTGAAGTACCTTTTTTTCCTCTCTCACTATTCTTGAGGTTTCCCATCTTCTGAGGGGGTATGTTTACTCTCATAACAAGATATAAAATAAATAACCCCCCCAAAAAAGAAGAGCATAATCACAGCTAGATCAAGTCATAATTTCAAAGCCAGAAGTCCTTATTCAATCTTCTTGTCTATTATTCCATCCTTCCCAGGTACCCTATTTCCTTAATATGTTCACTCTAATCTTTAGTATTCACCAGCTCTCTTCCATTCTTCAGTCTTCCCTTTCACTCCATTCTCTCTCCATTAAACTCAATTATCAGGAAAGACTGGGTAGTCATTCAAAACCACAACTTAGCATGAATTTTGTCAATAATCTTACCTCTTTTAGAAGTATTTCCCTTTTAGATTTTACTTTTAGTTATATATTAAAAGACCTTGTCCATTTGTACAGTTAAAGTAATTTGAGTCCTTAGCATGCTAGTTGATGTGCATGAGAGTTTTTTTTGGAAGGATACCTTAGAAATAATATTATTTAGTCAACTGACTTTTAACACCTATGTGCAAAGTCAACTCTGACAATAACTATGGCTCATGTGCTCTCAATAACTCTAGATGTCATTGCTAAATAAAATCTTTCCCTTTTGATAGGACCTCCTTTGGGTTTTGCTTCCTAAGCCCCCTTTATGGTTGATGTTTGTCCTTCATTCTTGAAGAGGACCATGACATCAGGGAGCTGATGCCATGACAAGTATATGAATTGAATTTGAATATTATGTTGTGCTAAGTCACCATCTTCACTTTCTCCTCCAGAGCCATCTGGATCCAGTGGTCAGATATAAATGAGGATGACTGGAGATGACTCCAGATGTGAGGTAATAAGGGTTAAGTGACTTGCCCAAGGTCACAGAGCTAGTAAATGACAAGTGTCTGAGGTTGAATTTGATCTCTTGCTCTCCCAACTCCAAGGCCAGTGATCTATCCACTGCACCACCTAACTACCCCCTTTATGTAAGGGAATTAAAGTTATGCCATTCCTTTATGGGTGATGATAGGGTGGTAGAAAATAAAATTGTCACAGTCAACTCCTAGAAACTGACAATAGAGAAATGTCCCTTGGTTCTCAGATACAATTACCTGGAAAGGAGAAAACAAAAACACAAGCACTGGGCAAAAGCTGTTAACCAAAGCTATTAACCTCTTGGTCTATATTGTGATTGGAATTCCTCTCCTACTACCCCACTCCATCTCTTCAGCACAGATGCTAATAACTATACTCTCAGCTAATCTGGTGAGAGTATTTATCAGAAGTTGTCATCTTCAGTAGTAAGTAGCTACACTAATCTACTTTCAATAAACTCATAGACTCCAACTTTTGGGATAAGAGTACACTATTTGACAAAAACTGTTGAGAAAACTGGAAAACAGTAAGGCAAAAATTAAGATCAACATCTTATACCCCATAAAAATTTAAGGTTAAAATGGGTACATGAAGGGTGATGCCACACACCAATTAGAAGAGCAAGGAATCAGTTACCTGTCAGATTTATGGAGAGGAGAATTTATGACCAAAGAAGAGTAAAAAGAACATTATGAAATACAAAATGGATCATTTTGATTACATTGAATTGAAAAGGTTTTGCACAAACAAGTACAAAACAATCAAGATTAGAAGGAAAGCAGAAAACTGGGAAACAATTTTCACAGCTAGTGTTTCTGATTAAGGCCTCATTTCTAAAAGAATGGATCCTTACCTTCCTAGGAAAACAAAGACTTAACATGATTTCTTCTGCCAGTCCTAAATGAACTGACAGCAGAAGACAAACTTATACAATGGGTTTTTTGAAGGAAGAATTAACAACACTGAAGTAGGGGAATTGTCTGCTTCATAAGATCCTCTATGAAATTATTAGCAGTAAACTTACACAGTCATCCTGCCCTACAATAACCTATCTCAAAAAAAATGAAAAGGATAATCAATTAGATCAGCAAACATTAGCCTTCTCAAATTCTGGTTCCCATCAGTTTAGGGAAACTATTTCCTCTGGTGACAGCAGATTGTAAAAATATGTCTATTTTGTGCCACTCATGTTCACACTATATTATGATGACTCTCTATTTACAAGTTACCTCAATCTTTTCACAACAATGAATGCTAATGTTACCTGAAACTGCACTGTGGGTCTGGATTTCCTGGAGGATACTTAAATTTGTTCAATTCCTCCTGGGCATCTTCATCCTGAATTTTCAGATGATATTTCAGGAGACAAGTCTTAATTGTTCACAAGAATCATTATGGTAACTATTTATCTTATTTTATTTTATCTTTTCAATAAAATATTATGGTAACTATTAATCTTTCTTTAAGCTAGTGTTCAGATACTTATCTTTCCAGTCTAATTCATGTTTTGAACTGAGCATAAAATGAGAAGTTTTTATAGACTGTTAATAGAGCTGATTATTCATCTAACTTTACTCATCTTTATTATAAATATTAGCAATAATTATAAAATATCTCTTGTGTCTCTCCAATATAGGTACAAATCAATTCAAAGATTCAGAAGCTCAGAGTTAGATGAGATCTCATCAGCAGCACTCTAATTAAACTCATAAAAGAACAAGAATAGTCTCTTCAATTTTCCCACCAAAGGATAATACAGTCTGCTCAAAGACCTCCAAAGGGGAGGTACCTACTACCTCTAGAGGTAGTTCCTTCCACTTCTAGATGGCTCTAATTGACATACTAATATACTTTTCTTAAGCGCTAACTATGTGTCAGGCTTCATGAGACTATTGTGCTAAGCAGTACAGATACAAATGCAAGGACCAAGAGTGGCACAAAGCTAGGAAGCTCCCAGGGCTCTTTCCAAAACAATTTTGAATGAAGCCTCTAAATCAATCCTAAAGCAACAGAACCCACCAAAAAAAAACAGTCAAACAACTTTTCCGAGAGATATCTTGGAGAAACTTCAAGAAAAGGTCTGTCACATGGGTAAAGGGGTAGTATACCTACAGTGTAGGCAGGAGAGCTGGGAAGCCAGCTAGAGACTTTTAGCCACAGTGTATCTGAGGTCCAGGTATAGCAATGTCAGAGGCAAGGGTCCCAACACTAGTTCAGAGAGCACAGGGAGCAACCAGGACTGCCAGGAATACCAGAACAGAAATCCAGGAATCAACCCCCACCCCCCACCCTGGAGCACAAAAAGTTTGAAATTATCCCTAAACCATAGGAACAGAACTCAAATGACAAAATGACCAGAAAAAAAAATGCTAACCAGTGACAGCTACTATTCTGAGGTGATAAAAACACCATCTCAAAAGAGGAAAGCAGCATAAAATGCCTTCATGTGAAACCTCTAAGGGGTTAATGAACCTGACTCAGTTCCAAAAAGACCACTTGGAATAGCTCAAAACGAATTTTTAAAATCAAAGAATAGGGATAGCTAGGTGGCACAGTGGATAAAAGCAAGGATCCTGGAGTCAGGAGGACCCTAGTTCAAATTTGACTTCAAACACTTAATAATTACCTGGTCTTGTGACCTTGGGCAAGTCACTTAACCCCATTACCTTGCAAAAAAATCAAAGAATAGAGGAAGAAGAAAAAATGAAGAAAAGAAATGAGAGTCATACAGGATAATTATGATAAATTAACTGAACAATGATTTTAAAAGTAAAATTAACCAGCTAGAAAATAAAATTAACTAATTGGAAAAGATAACTAATTAATTGAAGAAAATAAAATCTTAAAATCTGAAATAGGACATATGGAAATGAATGACTCTGTTAGACACCAAAATTCCATCAATAAAATTAAAAGGCAAAAAAATGACTAACTTGAAAAATAGATCCAGAAGAAATAATTTACAACTTATTGCTCTAACTGAAAACCACAATCAGAAAAAGAGTCTGGACAATATCAGGCAGGATATTATCATGGAAAACTGCCTTAATATCCTAGAACAAGAAGATAAAATAGTCCTTGAAAGAATCCATTGATCACCCCAGAAAGAGATTCCCAAAAAACAAATACAAGGACATAGAACCTAACCTTGATGAGCTTATAATTTAATAGAAGACAGCACACAAAAGGAAACTGGAAGGAGGATTGTATATTGAGGTACCGTACTGAAGTCAGAAACATAGCCAAGAAGGGAATTGAGGTCAGTAAGTTTGGGGCCCTTTTCAAAATCAAGATCCCCAAGAAGAACACAATAGTAAGATGAGAAGATCACTGGGATTGATGAATGTTCTAGTGTGTAATTTCAGGTGAGGCATGATGTTGAAGCACAGAAAGATAGGTACACATATGGGAAGGGAATATAGGTTGACCAGTCTGGAATCCAGGAGGAACTCAACAACAAAGAGTGCTAGCATTAGCAAAGGGTGAAAAGTCCACAGAGAATGATAGTGACTATATAAGAGGCTCAAGGAGGAGGACCTTAATGAAACCTGAAATCAGTATGGTCTAGTTGGAGCCTACAAGGACTACAGCAGTATGCAAAATCAAATCCAATTGATGATTACACAAGGAAATGATGTCAGAGATTGGACCAAGGAATTCTTTTACACTGAGTCATTCCAGGAAAGAAACAGAAGCTAAAGGTTGAGGAGGAGGATGGTTAGCTCTTATCTATGGATTCAGTTCTTTGGAAATTAAAAAATCAGCACTCAGAACCCCTATACATTGTCCATAGTTCTGTCCTCTAGGTGAACTTAAGGTCCTCCACTATCCTGAATGATCCTCTTATGAAAAGACTCTGGCTTACCAATATTGTTCCTAGGTGATGACCAGTAATGAACATAATTCTCCATCTGAGACCTGCACAGTAAAGTTTTAATAGGACAGTCAGCTCCCTAGTCTTAGGAAGCACATGATTACTTAAATTACTTCAGATATCTGGTCTAATCACGATAACTTGAATATATGTAAGCACACACACACACACACACACACACACACATATACACATATATATATACTTGGACTCATACATACGAATTTAAATTTTTATGATATCTTAATCATCCTTAGGTATACTCTCATGAATTAAATTCAGGATTTCCAGTTCCTATTTGCAAGACAACTAGGTATATAGTACAGTGAATTGACTGCTGGACTTTGGATCAAGGAAGTCCTGAATTCAAATTTGACCTCAGATATTTACTATGCGACCTAAACAAGTCACTTTATCTAATTTTCTTTTACGCTAAAATAGGGATCATAGGAGTACATTGGTAACATGGGTTACATGTAGTTATAAATAAATATTAAATTATACAGTCCTTGACAAGAAGAGTTAAAAGGTTGAACACCCATTTTGTACATACTATGTACTTAACATCATCTCTGTTTTAATGTAAACTCTGAAAGTTTTTATTGCTTCATTCTTGGTACCAGGATAGTGTCTCAAACACTGAAGATACCTAAAGAACAATCATTAATTAATTTAGTGGACACATATTGCTGTAATAGTGGCTGATTGCCTAACACATTCAATCAATAAATATTTATTAAGCCATTACTCTGCACCAGGCATGTAATGATACAAAAAAGAGGCAAAAGACAGTCTCTGCCTATAATGATCTTATAGTCTAACCCTCTTCAACTCTTTCCCCCATGAAAAGAAAGTTAACTGAGTGACAAAATTGAAGGTGTTTATGAATGATTGGGATATTTGACTTTATTTATTCCTGATGATTAGTGTTGTCATTGGGTTTTTTTTTTTGGTTGTTTTTCTCAGGAAGGAGGATAGCATATATGAGAGTATAAGAGTATAACTCTATCTTGCTAACAGACTGAATCTCATATTCATTAAATAGCATTGGACAACAGTTTAGTCTCCTATAGAAGCTTGTTGACTGTTTGAGGCTTTCAAAACAAATATGGGGTCATTGGGATCTGTTAACTAGGAAAAGATCAATTTTTATTTCAGAGAACTAGCCACGTTACTTTTTACTGTTTTTAAATTCTTTTCTCTGAAAAAGGAACTTGAAAAGGATCCAAAACATTAATATGCTGTAATACAAACTTCAAAATAGCAGTAAGGGCTAAAGGTCATAAGAGGAAATCAAAGGATAGGAGAGGGGAAGAATAGTGCAAGCAAAGTGGAAGAAACATTATTGTGAAACACATTCCCAAAGAAATTCCTCTTAAGAGGAATAGAGAGATAACTCACTCCAGTTCTCATGATATAAAACATTTGGCAAGTAGGTTTGCTTTTAAGAAAAACAGGAAAAAAATATAAAAATACAAATATAATAACTCTTAAAATTAGTTAAGAATTTTTCTCTAATGTTTATGGTGATATATGTAGCCAAATACAGACTCACAGAACTATAAGATATTAAAGTCAAACCAGTTTGAATTAAAGACTAGAGATAATTTCTACAATGTCTCTGCACCTAATTATTCAACCCAAACTGCCCTTTCCAAAATTAGCTTTGATAACATAATTGCCAGATCTAATGATCTATTCTCACTTCTCAACCTTCTTAATCTCTCCCCATAGTATTTGATACCATTGATAATCATATCCTGAATCCTCTTACCTCTTTAGGTTTTTGTGATACTTCTCTGTCTAGTTCTCCTATCTCTCCAATCTGATCTTCAGTCTCTTCTGTGGATTTTTCAACCATATCATCCCCATTAACTGCAGACCTCTCCCAAGGTTCTGTCCGGTCCTCTTCTCCTTCTATGATACTTCATGGGCAAGGGATACTAGATGGTGCAGTGGACATAGCACTGGTCTTGGAATTAGAAGGACCTAAGTTCAAATCCAGACCTTGGGTAAGTCACTTAACCCTGACTGTCTCACATCCAGGGCCATCTCCAATCATCCTGGTCCAATATGGCCTTTAGACCCAGATGGTTCTGGAGAAGAAAGTGATTCTGGTGACAACACAACATCCCCTCACTCAAATCCAATTGATGTGCTTGTCATGGCATCATCATCTCCCTAATGTCAAGGTCTTCTTCAAGAACAAAAGACAAGTATCATTATCATCATATGCTAATCTTAGCAACCGTCATAGATTCAATTATGATTTCTATGATGTTGATTTATAGTATGATTTTCTAGATTCCCCTGTCTCTTTCCAGAGCCCTAGTCCCTGATAAGAGTATATAATGGATTCAGGAAGGACTAGTCCCTCTGGTATGAGAGATACCTAGCCTTTTTCAGGGCTGCTTGTCCATCTTTGGTGACCACTTGCTACTCTACTCTAGTTTGTGGTTCCAAGAAGTTGTAGTATGCACAGAAGTCACATCCCAGTAAAATCATCTTGGCAGGAGGGCTAAACCAAGTTGAGGGTAATTAATGGGCCTCAACCTGTTGGTGAGTTAGGGGCTTGTCTACCCCCATCATGGGAAGATTTTCCTAGCAGAGTAGATAGATTTGAACAATTTATTCTCACAGATCATGAAGCCATCCCACTACATACTGAACCATTATCTGTTGTCTTGACTTTAGCCTTAGCACTAAACTCTGATAACTCTGGAAGAAAGAGTGAGACTGATGACTTCATACAATTCTGCATCACAACTACAATTTACCCATGAGTCAAGAAATCACCCATACTATTTTACTATTCATTATTTTGCTATTCAACTATATTACTGTTTTACTATATTACTACTTTACTATCTTACCTACCTTGAAGTCTTGTGAAGGTTTAAGTGCTGAGTCAGTAACCAGAGTACAAGGTTTTCTTCTCACTGGACTGAAACAGCACTGGGATTCAACATCTTAGGGGTGTTGGAGTTGCCTTCTTTAGGACTACACTGTTTATCTCCTGGCATGACAAAGGGGCTAGTAAAGGTGCCCTAAAAAAATCACCTGCTTCACTTTAATTTTGGCCTACTTACAAGGGCAGATAGGGATCCATTCTACAATTGAAGCACAAAAAAATTATACCAAAATTTTTATAAAGGAAATTCCACTTACCATTGGTATATGGAATGTGTACATGCTTAGGGGAACAGCACAAAATCTAGTAGACCTGAAAGATGAGCAGTGCTTATTGAAAAAAATCAGCAGATACAGCAAAGGCAGGCCAGCTTACCAAAATTACAACTGGATATATGGGGCACCATTAAGCTGGAATAGGTTACACAATCAAATCTAAACTAGTCAACAAGCTTGAATGCCTCCAAAAAAGGAGAGTATGGCAGGCTCAGGACAATGCAAATACTACATATAGATGACATACATCATCATCAGTGTGTATGTTCCCACTTACAAACCCTGAGGAGGTTAAAGAAAAAATTTATGAAGACCTGGAGATTCTCATCAATGTGCCAAAAGAGGACAAGTTTGTATTTCTGGGTGATTTTAATGCCAGAGTAGACAGAGACTAATAGACATATCAGAAATCCTTGGGGGGAAAGGGAATAGAAAGCAACAACAGTAATGGTCACTTACTACTAAAGATTTGAGAATCTCATGACCAATGCTACCTTCCATTTACCTAAACAGAATAAAACTGGGTGGATGTGCCTTCACAGCAAACAGTGGCATTTAATAGATATGTCATTATAGGGAGAAGACACAGGTAAGATGTGAGAATGACATAGGTAATGTGTGGTGCTTGATCCAACATAGATTTATCCTCCCCAAAATAAACATTCAAATTTCACAAAAACTGCAGACCTAAAGCAAGATGACTACAAGAAGACTTAATGACAACATATTAATGTGCTTCTTCTTGCTGGAAAAGTTTGTTGCTAATTTGGAGGGAAAGCTAAACCAACATATGGCTAAGAACTGTGGAACAGAAAAGGAGTAGTCGTCTTTAATCTACTCATCTGAGCCAGAACACTCACAAACATCAGAATTGGTTGAAAATGTTGGAGGAATTCAAAAGCTCCTCAATCAAAAAATGAGAATTCTACAGGGTTTGCTAGCAGAATAATTCATCCATTTCTAAGAAGGCAGCACTTAACTCCATCAAAAGTAAAGTACAAGTGTACCTTAGAGAGATGTAGCATTCTTGGCTCCATAAGATAGCAGATGAAACTCAGATTTACTTTGATAGTAGCAACCCTTCAAGGCACATGTATGATGTCCTAAAGTGTATTTATGGGCAAAGACCTATGGTACATCTCAACCAATGAGAACTGATAGAGTCATACTGATCAGTGAGAAGGACATGATCCTGGAGAGGACTGAATACTTCCATGATGTTCTCAGAAGACTGTCATCAACCAATGCTGAAACCATAGACCATTTATACCTCAATGTGAAGTCAATTCCTCTCTAGCCTAACTTCCAAATAAAGATGAGCTTTTGAGCATCAATTAGACTCCTCTCATGTGACAAAGTATCTTATTCTAATTCTACTCCAGCAGAGTTCTACAAGGCAGGAGAATCTATTGCTCAAAGAAAAACTGAATAATCTTTCAAGTTATATGGAAAGAGGAGGTTATACCAAAGGAGATCAAGGATGTCTCCATTGTCCATCTCTATTTAGGAAAAAAAATAAGATTATGCTTGGACAATATGGGGAGTGTGGGGAAATTCTTATTCAATAGAATTCATACATATTAACAAACACAAGTAACATTGAGTCACTTATTAGTTCCATTATATCATACATACATAGCTATGGTCAATTTCCTAGAAAAGGTAGTTTTTCACAAAATGAAGAATCCAGGACCTGATGATGCAAGAGTCCTGGTTCAAATGCATTTATATAAATAACTTCATTGCTTATAGAAAAACTCATCCTGGATCTATGTTTTTCCTCTTGGACATCACAATGTTCCTCATCCAAGGTCTGGATTTTAAATTTAATGCTGCAATCATACTTATTTGTTCTATTCAAATACAACATTTTTATAGGTATAGTTATCAATATTTTCTATTACATTTATATTTTGGACCCATTATCTGGGGAATGGTGAATAAAAGTTCATCATTTGGTAGATCATTTGGGGATTAAAGATTAGTATATGTATCTGATGTAGCAATGAAATGTTAGGTTTCAGTGTAGAAATGAAATAAGATTTTAAGGTTTTTTTATTTTTGATAATACAATTAAAATGGTTCTCTATGCTTTCTTAGTAATTTTCAGCAAGATTCTTGCCCTCCTCAATTGGTTGATCCTTCACCTAAAACACAATCATTTACCCAAGAGCCAATGTGGCTTCAGAAAGGGTCAAAGAACAGTCAACCTAATGTTTCTTACCTGACAGCCGCAGTAATAAAACAGAGCTCTGTACACAATATTCATCTATCTGAATAAAGCTTTAATATTGTCAGTCATGAGGGTTAATGGAAGATTATGGCAAATGCAGCTGCCTGGTATAGTATGCAATTAGTTCATAATGGCCTGCTTGCATGGGTTCTGAGACTGGACAATGTTCTCATGTTTTCTCAGTCATTTATGGAATGAAGCACAGCTTTTTAGCATGATGTTTTCAGCAATATTGTCAGATGCCTTCAATAAGGACAAAAATGGCATCAAGGTCAATTACTGAACTGATGATAAATTATTTAACTTAAAAAGACTATAAACCAAGACTGAAATGGAAGGAGAGTTGGTGCATGATATTTTGTTTACAGATGATAGTGCAGCCTCTGAGGCTGAAAGGCAACAAAGTGTGGGACTATTCTCTACAATTTGTGCTACTTTTGACCTGAAAATTGTTAACCAACAAAAGCAGAGCTTTTCCACCAGCCAGAACCACACCATCCATATATGGAATCATTAGTCATAGCAAATGGGGAGATTTTGAATGGTATGAATCAGTTCACTTACCTAGGTAGTATACTTTATAGGGATGTCCACATAGATGATAAAATTGATGCAACCATTGTCAGAGCTAGCTTAGTGTTTGGAAGGTTCTGAAAGAGGGGGAGAGAAGAGGAATTAGATTGCCTAACAAACTGAAGGTTTACGGATCTGTTGTGCTGATCTCATTGTTGTACGACTTGAAATCTGGACAGTCTACCAGCTTTGTGCCAGAAAATTGAACCACTTCAATTTGAATTGTCTGAGGAATATTCTGAAGATCACCTGGCAAGATAAGGTATAGGACAGAGGTCCATTCTCTAGCTGAACTACCAAGCATTCAAATTCTACTGCAGAGAGCACCATTCCAATGGATTGGCCATGTTGTTCAAATGTGCAATGTATGTTTGTTTAAAAGACTTTTTGCAGGGAACTCACATAAGACAAATATTTGCACAGAGTTCAGAAGGACACTTTCAGGCTCTCTCTGAACAACTTTGGCATGATTATAAAACATGGGAGATACTGAAACAGGACTGCCCAGCATTATAGGACCATATCAAAGAAGACACTGTGTTCTATAAGCACAGCAGAAATGCAGTAGATCAAAAGAAATATGAAATTCACAAATTTAGACCTCTCTAAATGTTCATATCTATTATTAGTGCCAGACCTGTGGTAGAACCACAGTCAAATAAACTGCACATTGATCCCAACATCAAGATGTCATTTTCATCCTCTTTGACTTTAAAGGCCAACAATGACTTCAACAACAATTTGGTATCATCAATTGCTTTTTTGGGAATCTCAAACTGGAATATCCCATAAACATCTCAAATTTATCATGTCCAAAACAGAACTCTTTCCCTGAAAACTTTACCTTTTTTCTTATCTTACTGTCAAAAGCACTACCATCCTCCCAACCTCAGTATCCACCAGTCATTTTCAAGAACTTTTTCCCTCAATTTATAGACTACCATGCACCAAAGACATCAGGAACTTAAGTAGTGTCTTATTTGCAGTGGACAGTAGATTCCAAGTGAATAGTCAACTGTAGCAGTTTTGGGGAGAAAACTTAAATCCAACTTAGTACCACTACAGCCTGTGCAAGGGATGAATCTTTGTGGTATGAGTATAAAGTTCTTCTAATATTTGGGCTGTGCTTTAGTAGGTTTGGACCCTCTCAGAAAAGTCAGAGGTGCCAAGGGAAAGGTGGATATCATGGTACTGATAAGTGGTATATGATCCATAGCAAGGCATCCAAGATGGTAAAGATTCTTCATTTCATGTCATATAAGGATCAGGGGAAGGAATTTGTAATCTTCTAGCAGGAGAAGAAAAGATTTAGGGAGAGTCATCATAACTGTTGTCAAGTATTTAAAGAGCTGTCATCTAAAAACAGCATTTACTGGTTCAGTTTGTCCCTAGAGGGCAGAAATAGAAGCACTGGTAGAAGGTGAAAAATGGCAAATTTAGACTGAATGTAAGAAAAATATTTCTACCAGTTAGAGCTGTCCAAAGATGTAATGGGTTTTCTCAAAAGACAGGAGATTCTCCTGACTACATTTCTACCTGTTGGGTTTGATAAAACCAGGAATTCTTATTTACTTATATGCTGGAAGTGGTAGCATCTGAGATTCTTTCCATCTCTGAAACTGTGATCATATGGCAGGTTGGAGATGGGTCTGTTAACATAATAAAGCATAGGTGAGAGTCTGGGACTTCTTCTGAAAAGGATGCTAATAGTAGTTGTAAATGTAGCAGTTTTGATCTGGTTCTCCAGTTGCTCAGAATCACCACGAATCAATGACAAAGGGAAAGGGAAAAAATCCTCAAAGAGGTAAAAGCAACAATACTATGATCAAATTCACTATTGGGGATTCAGGCTCCTACTATAAAATTTTGATGTTCTGTAATAATGTTCTGAGATAATGTTCCAGTGGAGAGTCAGCCTATACCAAATAGTGGGAAGAATAAACAATCTGTCAGTCTAATAAAGAGCATTAAAAAATAGTTGGGATTCCATAACAATAATTAGTTAAATTCTCAAGCAAATAAGAGGGACACAGAGAGGAAGTCAAAAGAGTCAAGCCGCCAAAAGGATTTATCCATTAAGTGAAATATAGGTTACCTTGGTAGAGAGGATATATCTAAAATAATTGGTTGTAGGTGTGGTTTTTTGATGGAGGTAGAAAGTTGAGTCACCTCCATTTACAGAGAATTATCTATATGGTAAGGATATAAGCCAAACTGGATTAGAAGGATATGTCAATACAGTCCTAGACTAAGAAAAGACTCTGCCAGGACAAGAAGTGACAAAGGTTCTTCTTCTGTCCTAGTCTGAGAAAAGGATCTCCCAGGACAAGAAGTGCCAAGGGTTCTTCATTTCCTGCCTAATACTTCAGGAAGGGCAGCTAGGTAACACATGAACTGAACACCAGCCCTTGAGTCAGAAGAACCTGAATTCAAATTTGACCTTAGATGCTTGAGACTTACTATCTCTGTGACCTTGGGCAAGTCACTTAGTCCTATGATTGCCTCACAACCAAGGCCATCTCCAGTCGTCCAGATTCATTGGACCCAGATGGCTTCAAAGAAGAAAGTGAGACTGGTGACTTAATACAGCACCCCTTCAGTCAAATAATGTCATGGTCTTCTTTGCAAACAGCCAAAAAAACAGCAGTACTTTGGGAGCTCCAGTGAAATAAAGATGATCTACAAGATGCAATGAGAGGTCAGAACCATACCATATACTTTGGGAATTTTTTATCTCAGAACTGGGATTGTATCGATCAATCAATAAGCATTTGGAAACTATTCTAGAGATTGGGGGTTGAAAATTCAACAAACGGAATGACCTTAGCTCACCAGAATTTTACATTCCAATGTCAGAAATAACAGATTCGTATATTAAGTATATGCAGAATAAGTATTTGAAAAACAAATAAGTACCAAAAAGCTTTTATAGTTAACTTGGATCAGGAAAGGCTTTGTGTTAAGCCAGTAGGCCTAAGAATACCAGTTTGCTGAAAGAAGGTGAGGGGCCCAAGATTAGAGATGTGAGCGTGAGTAACTGAAAAAGTATCCTAATTATCATGTGTAAAAGTTAGCACGATGTCCTTGGTTAGTGATGGTCAAGGATGATACTCAGAGACTAGTGCTCTATGCTTGCCTAAGACCATGAGTGACCTTTAGGTCAAGATGGTACTTGGATAACTGAGGATATATAAAGTGTTTGGTATGTAACTCTAATATGTGATATCATATAGCATATACTTTTATGTGATGTTATATAATAAGTACTTACACATAAAGTTATTTAATTTATACCAGCAAGAAATTAAATGATAATTCTAGGGGAGTTTTGTGGAAGTCAGGGATAATAT